>NW_006442109.1:23129797-23159809 GCF_000325575.1 Pteropus alecto | reverse complement strand
CCTTCCTTCCTTCCTTCCTTCCTTCCTTCCTTCCTTCCTGTAATCTCAACATTTTCTGCAGTAGACATGTATTAGTTTTCCAAATAAAGAACATATTCTTTAAATCATCACCAATTTTTACCCTCTGAATGTCTCCAGGACACACACTCTTGAGCTATGCTTGGTTTCATATTTTTTTCTTTATCCTTATAATACTGTCTTTAAAGTCTACTTCAAGAGGAATCTTTCTTGAAAACAATTAATCATAAGGCAGGTGATATTCTATATTAAGCTCGAAGAAAATATTGTAGATGCAACTCTGAGTTCGTAGTACTCTTTGTATATTAGTCTCTCTTTTGTTCTTCTTTCATTGTACATTTATCTGGAAAGAAAGTTTGTGAAATTTTAAAAGTATTTCTTCATTCTTAGTGCCTAGCCTGTCACAAAAACCATAGGAGATATTATGGAAGTCACGTAATCTGCTGATAATGGCCTCTCAACCTTCATATCTGCCAAAAAGGAAATGAGTGATGCAAGACAATAAAGCGAGAAACAGAAAGCTTGAGTTAAAAAAAAAAAAAGTAATAAAACAATAAATAAGGAAAAAAATATGTAAAATAATCAGACCTCTATTTCCATTATGAGGTTGATCATATTTCCTTATGGCATATGAACATTGTAAGAAAATTTATGATTTATTCCTATTTAACACTTATTAATCATCAATTAAATTATCTCTGTATATAATGGAAAACAGACTTTTCTGTGTTATAATTCCCAGGCTTCTAAGCAAAATAAATCCCCTGGTCCCACATCCTCCCAAGCCACTTCAAAAGGGATTAAATACAATCCAAATCTAAAATAAAATAAAACAACAATTGCCATTTTTTCTAATTTTATATTCATTGGAAATATACTCTGATTCTCTTGGTAAATAAAAACAGTTAACTTTACAGGCTTCAGACATGATAATAGATATAATGTGTCATCGGTGATTGAGAGGAAAGAGGACAATAAGTGAGGAAATAGCAATTGGATACACTTGGGTAGTGAATCCCTCAAGGGGCAGAGATGCTTAAAAGAAAGAGGATTAGGAAAAGGATGAGATAAACCCAGCAAAAGGAGCTGCGGTGGGTGGCCGGGAAGTCTGCAGCTGGCGTTTAAGAGTGGCCAAGAGAGAGAAGAGGAGAGAAAGTATTGAAGAGGAACTTGAGAGATTGAGGGGGCCTAGGGAGAGAATTGTGTTCAAAAGGTCCTGGGAAGTAATCCAAGGAACCATACACTAGTTTAACAAGGCCCCAGTGGTTGCTAAGAGCTCGGATTTGGCATGGAGTCCAGGGTTGGGCTTGGACCCTATAGAAAAGAACAAGTCATTCCAGTAAAGGCCAATGCTAAGACTTAATTGTCTGACCCTGAAGAGAGAGAGAACGGAGAGAGAGAGAGAGAGAGAGAGAGAGAGAGATTCCTTATATGCTCAGTTCTTTGTAACATATCCTAATTTGAATCAGTCTAAGTGAGCGGGCTAGGTCTCTGTGCTTTGCCTTTTCTCTAGGAGCCTTTGGTGGCCAATATTTCTTTGGCCTACTTTGGTTTGGGGGCATCTCTGAACAATAGGTGATGCATGATGAAAAGTAAAAGTGATAGTGAAGTTTCCTGGAACTCTGAAGCCCAACATCACAGAGAGAGTGATGTGCTTTCTTGTGCAGCACCCTGGGAAGGTGCCCAGAAGTCGTATAAATTATCGCTTTCAGCCTGTGGTGTGTGAGCAGGCAGGAGGAGTCTTGAGTAAGCCGGGGGTGTGATGATGCTCAGCGCTATATCAGTTTCCTTTCCCAGACCACTCAAAGGGTCTTGTCTATCTCAGAAAAAAAAAGTGTTTTCTAATGGGGACATGAAACCAAGATTTTATTCTTCTGGTTACAATGAGAAAAAAAAAAAACAACTATCTGTGTCCCTGAATAATTCCTGTTTGAGAGTACCTTACTGACTGTCACAGAAACCTACACCCCAGAAGGAGGGAAGCAGAACTTAGACCTGTGAGCAGAAAGGCACCCACTTTCGGCTCTAGCCTGGCTTTGCTATTGACATGTTTAGATGGGAATTTACAGCTGGTCCTCTGTGTCCTTGATTGGGTCCCTCAAAATTCTCCCTGTCTTCTCCATCAATCAAAGGGAACTAAGAACATTTCCCCCCAGGGACAGGGAGCAGGCAGAAACTCATTCAAGCCATTGCAACTAAGGTGTGACTGCAGGAACATGGTGTGCCAAATGGAGGTAGCGTCAAGCTGTGCAAAGATGAAAGAAACACAGGCCCTAAGAGATCTGCGAATAGAGTGAGAAAACACAGAAGCTGAGATATTTCTGTTTTTACCTGGCAGGCTGGCAGTTCATCCTGGGACAAACTCCCAGGCGGGGAAAGGCCCAGGAGTCTCCCTATGAATACCGTTTGTAGCTTCCTGTTATCATTATTTGTTAGAGAGGCAAATGGGTCGAGGGCAACTTCCTGAGAAGGCTGGCTGTGGGATTGATTCACTTTGCACCGGGCGTCAAGAAAGGGAGAGGGCTGTACATTTTTTTTCTGAATCTAGGCTTGGCTCCCTCTATGAATTTCAAAGCAAAATTGTGAAGTAAATCAAGTTTGCCATCAGAATTTTCCTATTTCTCTTTTCTGTCTCCCTTTCTCATACCATCCACATCACTCAGGTTCTCACACTGGCTGGGCTGCCCAAGAACTCTTTATGCCTTATTCCCTCATTTATCATTCGAACATGTATTGAGCACCTAACATAATCCATGCATTTTGGCCAATCGATAGAGATATGGAGCTGAATAAGAAACATGTGCCATCTGGGAACTCACAATCTCATATAGAGATAAACATAGAGATAAGCAGGTGTGCTAGTCTGTAAGTCCAAGAATAAATGTATAAACACGCTATGGGACCACAAGGAAGAGAAACTAAAGTTTTCATGGCCAAGAGTGAGAGCCTAGGGTTAGAGAGTGAAGAGTCCAGATGGATCTTTTCAAAAGCGATGACAGAAAAGGAGTAGACCTGAAAAAAACAAAAAAACGTGAGCAAATGTGCAGGGTTAGGACAGTGTACAGGGCACTTGGGGAAGACAGAAGGCAACCGGGGAGGTTAAAGCATGAAATAAATGAAAGGAGGGGCACAGAGTAGCCAGGAGGAGGCCTACCTGGGAGGTTTGAGTGTTTTCAAGGCCATAGTAAGAAGTTTGGACTTTCTAGACAGTGATGGGTTCCTGAACGCTTTAAAGCGAGAGAATGGTATTTTTTATAAAGAGCATTGTGACAGGATGAAAAATGAATAGTAGGAGGAGAAATTTGGTTAGGTGGTTATTGAAAAGACTGGATATAGGATGATGAGAGTCTGAAATAGGGGAGCGGCAACGAAGAGAAGAGAGAAGAGGCGATGTTAGGAGAAACAGTTCAGAAAGAATGAACAGGATTGGTTAATCATGAAATATAAGTGTTGAGAGAGACAAAATGCAAAATAACCGAGATTTCTGCTTTGAGCAGTGGCTAGAGTGGTATGTCTGTGGACATAGGCTGGGGTACGGTGGAAATGCACAGAGGAACTGAGAAGCTCAGATGGAGACCTATTAAGCTGTAGTTGCCTGCAAGATGGACAGGTGAGTTGAGGTCCAAAGCTCAGGGGAGAACAAAGGCTGTGGACATCAGTTAGAGAATCATGAATACATTATTGAGAGATGTATGAAAAGAATAGAGAAAATCAATTAGGGAGGGCCTTTTAATCTTACTTTGGACAATGTCTTATATTTCCAAATTACTTTTCTCTATCTCACCTATGAATTAAAACTTTCCATCCTTTAATGCTATAATCTCAATACACTTTTAAGAAGAAAGCAGATTTCTATTTTATTCCCATCTTAGAGGTAAATGACTATCTTAAAAGCAAATGCTAATTTGTTGAGGATAACTTGCCTTTGAGGTCAAATCTAAAATCCCATAGATAAGGGTAAAGAAAGGTACAAAAAGAAGACTAATACAATGCACATACTACCTGAACTGACATCACCACAGTATAATTTTATAATACCCTTGGGAGGCATCTGGAACTAATGTTATTAGTTTTATTGCATAGGTGAGTAATCTAAGGTTTAATAATTTAATGACTTAGTCTAGGGTTTAGAATAATAAGGTTTAGAATTTAATGATTTGTCTGAGTTTACATATGACTGAGTTGGGACTTGGTCTCTGTTTTCCTGAATTCTAGTTCAGTGGTTTTCTCCCTTATACTAGTAGTCTGCTTTTTCAAAAACAGTGGGCAGAAAGGCCAGTATTCTTGAATGTTGTTGGAAATTAAGAAGCACTTTTCTTCCTTATCGTGAAGGGGGAAGAGGGAGGTCAATGCAAAGTTTAGGATGGCAAAAACGTCCCGGAAGCCACAGTTTGGGAGTATTTCTCCAGATTTGCTTCTTCATCGAATTTCAAAGGTGGATGCTTATTTGTCCAAAGGCATGCATTTCCACTGTTGAGTTCTGATAACGATGGGTCTACAGAGTGGGTGCTCACTCTGTAGCTTTCCCTCTAAAATCAGCCCTGTCTTTCAATTCTCAACTGCACTGCAATGTATCTATGCATTTTTTCAAGCAAAATCACTCAAATATCAATGCTTAAACAAAAGACTAGCACTTATAGAATTATGGGTGTTGTAAATATTCCATAGTTTTTGATCCCAGAATAAGAACCATAATCTTACTAGTTTTTCATTCTAATGCCCTATTATTTACCCAACCTGTTTGGAAAAAGAGAAAGAGAAAAACCTTGACTTTTTTGTATTTTTTTAAAAGTGTGTTTTATCGTCTGCATAATCAGATGGTTGTTGTTTCAGTTACATTTTGTCCTGTAATCGAAACTATAGATGGCTTTACCAGAGACTCGCAATGAGATTTTTATTTGATTTACATTTTCACATTTACGATGCAATTTTCTCTGGCAGGTTATTTTTCTTGTAACTTTCACTAAAACATGATGTAAATAAGGTAAATATTTAGGTTACATTGCTAAATAAAGAACAGAAAAAATGTTAAATTCAACTGGGATCAAATAATTGTTTTTAAGGATTGGGTCAATATACATATTTGATTACGCTTAGGAACTAGAAAAATTTTAAAGATATACTAATGATTTTGAAATGGCTTTATAAATTGGCAGGACATAAAAGAAGAAAATGTACTTTGAAAATGAACATTATTTTCACCATAACATCATTGGAGTTTGTGCATTCAACAGATATTTATTAAACACTAAGTTATAATCACAGAGCTGGATGCTCAGGATACAGCAGTCAATCATGCAGAAATAATTTTATCCCTCACAGAACTTTTATAACCTAGTAGGGTAGAGAGTGTGTGTATGTGTATATGTATATATGCATACATATGCTTGTATTTACACACACACATTCATACATATACACTACGTATGTAGTTACACATATATTTTACTAATTCACAAGTTTAATGGGGAGAGTACATCATTGCAGATTTAGCTGACATTTGATTTCTAGTGAGCTTGAATATTACTTCATAATTTCTTCTAAAAAATTGTAATGGCTATTTACATTTGTTACTTACTCTGGACTTAGCAATTTTTTCATCGATTGAATAATATTTCTATAATTATGTCATATTTACTGAAAATGTTTCCCAGCTTTATATATACATATATGAAACTTCTACCTCTATGAACATAGGCAAGTTATTACATAATCAACCCTATCAACCTTTTTCTTTCTGATCTATGTTCTTATTTCCAAGCTTAGAAAGTCTCACCAAGTATCCTTTATTCCCCTCCTTTCACCAACTTGAGTCTAATAGAAGGGAAAAAAGAGTAAGATGACACATTTGGAGACCCTACTTCTATGTAAACTGACTTATATGTATGTGGTACTTACCATATATTATCTCATGGGCAATAAAAATGGGATTATAATGTACCTACTATCTCATAACCTGGAATTTTTGCCTTTCTTAAAGTAATGAACATTTCCCATGACAATAACTACATATCTAATCATGGTTTTGGCTCTTGCCATATAATTTATTGACCCTCCAATTAATGAATATTTAGATTTGTTCCAAATTAAAATTAAAGTTGAGATGAACATCCTTACATATATTTTTTTCTTACGTTTGTCCCTTAAGATATATTTTTATAAAAAATATTTTGGGGTAAAAAGTTTTTTTGCTTTTTTTTTAATATATGTTGCCAAATTCTCTTCCTAAAGATTATGCATCTAGTAAGAGGTAAGGATCTAAAGACAAAGAGAACTAGGAGACTATGAGATCATGGATTCGAAGATGGAGCAAGTTGGGAGCAGGTGGCTAAAACTGAGCCAGGTGATGACCGTGATCTCAGGAGACCCAGGCAAAGCAGGAAGGGGCCAGCTAGATAGATGTATGCCGAATTCACCCAGAAGGGTTCAATCACTCACTCATTTATTTGCTTGTTAAACAAAGACAGGAAGATTACCATGAGCTAGGCACTGTTTTAAAGAAACGAGACAGACAAAATTACTGGCCTCATGAAACCTATTAATATTCTAATGGGGGAACTAGACAATAAGCAAATAAACAGGATAAAATATGTACTACGTCAGATTTAAAAACAGCTTTGAAAACATAAAGCATGAAGAAAAGACAGAGACTACTAAATTGGGAGGTTTATAATTTAAAAGAGGATATCAGGGAAGGCCTCACTGAAATGGAAGTTAAGAGAGACCTATGTAGTAATGTGAGGGCAGAGCAATTCAGGAAAAAAAGACCAGCATAAGCAAAGGCCCTGAGGTAGTTTTACAGGTGTATTGGCAAAGAAGCAAGAAAATCAGTCAAAGAGCATTTGGTACCAATTAAGGAGAGTGAGAGCCTGGAGTCTGATAAAGAATAATGAGAGTGGTGAGGCCAGAAGGAAGAGGATAGTTTACATATGAGTGAAAATGTAGTAGTTTAAAAGTAGTAATGACAAAAGGAAAGAATGCTAGTTATCCCCACTCCCCTCTGAGGTATACAGAGAGTGGAAAAAGAGCTACAAATAAAGTGTCATCTTCAGAAGAGGGCCTGATTTCAGGTAAGGCTAAAAGAAAAAATAGTCTTCAGTGACAACAATGAGGATGAAGGGCAATTTCTAAAAAAAAGAAAAAGGAAAAAAAAAAGATCATTACTGAAGTCACAGATCGCCTTTAGCGTTTGCTGATGATGAAAAAGATGGGGTGGAGGAGGGTTAAGAACAATAAGGAATGATAGTTTGGAAGTCATTATGTGATGGTGGGAGAGGAAAAATGAAGAATGGAAAGAAACTGGCCAGTGAACTAGCCTGTTAAGTAAGATGAAAACCTACCTCAGTGGTTTCCAAGAAGCAGAGTCTGGTATTCATGAAGCGGAGAGAGAGAGAGAGAGAGACATTTTAAGAAAAAGGAAACAACAGGGCAAATGAGGTTGAGAGGTTGAGTGATTCAAGTGCTGAGAATCGACCATTGGATTTGGTAAGTCATGAACCACTTAGTGGTCTCAGCAGAACAGTTATAGTGGTATATTGGGATTGAAAGTCTCAAGAGGAAAGAGGAGGTAAGAACAAATTGACAGTGAGTCAGAGCAAACTACTTGGGGTGTTTGGCTTTAACAGAGGGCATTTCTAATAATAGGGTGAGAGATGGAGAAAGACAAGTTCTAGGGAACTTTTTCAGCATGGGAAATGCTGGGGTTTGAGAGAATCCAATAAAAAAATGCCCTTTATCTGCACACATTCTGAATCTACTGAGAGATAGGAAACAGACAGTCAAAGGCCAAAATATTAGTTTCATTACTGACAGAACTACTGAGGCAGATGGATTTCAGTAAATTAGCCAATCGTGATCAATAGTATTTTACAGAGAGGTAGTCAGACTTACCTGCTCAGTTTCTGGCAGTACTGAACAATTAGAGGCCTTCCCTGTTGGAGTCTGCCCTAGTAAAACTTATAATTTGGAGAAAAGGAATAAAATGCAGGCTTTCTTTAGAAAGGCGGAGTCTCAAGAGAAAAGAGGGGAAAAAGCAGCTGAGCTGAGCTCCTTTATTCACCAATTAGACAATTTACTCCTCCTTTCCTGGAGGATGAATGGAGAGTTCTTCCCTAACAAGAGATAACCTACCATGTCTGCTTGTTGATACAAGTAACCCTGTAGAAAGGAAGAAACCAAGAATTCAGAAGAGAAGAGGTAAGGCCAGAGTTCTTGAGTGAGTTATAGGAGATGACATCCTGTACATAAGCATTTGATAGGCACTAGGAAAGCTTATCCCACTTACCAGGAGAGAGGCAGAAGACAGAGGTACAGATACAATTAAATTGACAAATGTGGTGTTGAAAGGTACAGTTTATCTTCTGATTGCTCTTATTTCTCAATGAAATAACAAGTGAGATCATCTATGAGTAAGAAGGGGAGAACAGGCTTAAAGAAACAGAAGGTATGGAATAATATTCTCAAAGAGTAAGAAAGGAAATTGACTAGTGAGAGGAAGAAAATTGGCTAGGCAGTGCTGAGGACCCACTTGAGCTTTGTGGTTGTAAATTTAGAGTGAATCTATGTAGTGTGGTAATAGATTCCCCCTCCATCACCCCAGCCATACTCCACTCAAATGCAAGAAAAGAGGAGGTAGAGAACTTCACTTAATGAGGGCTGTGGTTTTTCTAGGTAACTCTTGTCAAGAGAGAAAGGGGAAAGGATGTTTAGGTTGTAGACAAGGAAATAAGGGAGCATGGAACGTAGTCTAGTTAAAGAGGATAAAAGTGAGAAGAGAGGTACAGCACAAAGGAAACAGAGGTATAGGCGGTGAACTAGAGCTCCTAAAGAAGTGTTATGGTTTGAGTACTGAGATAGATGTGTTGGGAAGCTAAGGGTGATTGTTAAAGACTAGGATGCTCGAGATTGAGACTGAGATTTAGAGATGTTAAAGGTAATGATGAGGTCTAGAATTTTACCCATAAGAGTAAGTGGTTGAGGTAGATTGGTTGAAGACATCAGTTGAGGTAAAGAGGTCAACGTTCTGAGAGGACAGGTTGTTGAATGGACCATCTACATGATTGTTGAAGTCACTGAGAATGATGAGAGGAATAGCGACAGAAATAGACCACAAGCCAAAGAGCCAAGTGCTAAAAGTTTCAATGAGTTGTATGACTGAAAAGATCAGGGAATGACTGCAAGAAGGAAGAGTAGATAGTAATTTTGTCTAATGGCATGTGCTTCAAAGTATTTGAGGGTTTGAGAGAAGATTGAAGAGATCTGGGAAAACAATGATAGATAAGGAGGACACCAATCATCATCTCTTGTGTCCATAGCATGGGTACTGTGTGAGATAAAACAGGTACCACTTGAGAGGTCTTCAAGGAAAGTAGCTGGAATCTAATTTCCTTGACCTATTTTGGTAAATCATAAGATAAAAGGGAGAATCAGGTTTTAGATAGATCATAAGATGCAGGGATGAATGTTAAGCCTGGAAAAGAGGAAGATTATGCCAAAGAGAGAACATAAGTGACAGAAAGCAGAGAAGAAGAATTTAGATCATTGTGGGATGCAGACCCTTATATGTGGAGATATTTCTGTGTTCTTTGGTGACCTATTTTTTTTTTTTTAACTTCTGGAAGAGATTGAAGTATATGAGACACAATAGCATTAGTCCTTATGGTTTTTCTTAGGGGAAGGTAGGTCATCGATTTCCATTTACAGTCTTTTTCTTGGTTATAATGAGAGTATTGATAATAAGTGGTGGTCTTACAAATTTGGTGTTGGAAGATACATTTTCCTTTTCCAATTGCTCTTATTTCTCAATGAAATAGCAAGCGAAATCATCAGTTATGAGTGAGAAGGGGAGAACAGTTTTGAAGAGGCAGATGATGTGATATAATTTCTCAAAATGTAGGGCCTATAGAAATCTGGAAAATTCCTTAAACACAGTTTGGGGTAGTATGATAATGTACTGAGCTACCCACTTTGCTCATTTCTTTCCAGAATTTTTTAAAAATATTCTGGTCTCTTTATTCTATTGTATGTAAAAAATATCAGAATCTTTTTTTCCTTCTGTTCAAAAATAAATTCTCCCCCTCCTCTTTTTTCCCATAACCCTGTATTTGAATCCCTCTTGTAACATTTTATCATAATTATTTTTGTGAATGTCTTGTATCTGTGACTTAAACAACTTGCTATTACACTACAGTGCTCAACAGTCTCCTACATATAGTAGGTCTTAAATAAATATATGTAAAATATATGAATAAAAAAAGCAATGATGAAGCTGGGAGTCAGAAAGTTTGCATTAGAGAAGTGTTCTGCCTTTCACTATGCACAGTAACCTTGAGCAAGTTCTTTAACTTCTCATATTTGCATTGTAGAGTAATAACAAGGGTCTTATCTATCTACAGAACACTGAAGTTGTGAGTACTAGATGCATCATTTGAATATGCTTTGAAAACAGATTCCACACAAGCTTTTTCAAAACCAACTCTCAAACAAAACTGTTACCATTCATCACAAGAATATTTGATAATTTTCAGGAAGCGCTTTATTATATGTTTAACAATTAATTTTTGGCTCAAGCATATTTGGAAATAAAAAGCCTGGATAGGACTCAGATAACGATTAGGCTTTCTCATTATGCCATCTTTAGCATACTACAAAAAGTAGCAGCCAGGAACTGACTGTAGCTTTCAACATCAAATTCAACAAAAATTTTCCATGGCTTCATACCATACCTGGAGTCCCTACATTAGTAACATATTCCCTGAAGTTAAACATGTCTTATTTCTTTATAGTTCAAAGAAAACAGAGAAATAACACCATACACATAGCTTGGATTTGAATCCCAGTTTTGTAATTTAGTGGGGCTCTACAACTTTCACAGAGTTTCCTAATTTGTAAAGTAGATATAATGATAGTGTCTTCCTCCTAAAATTATCATAAATACAAAATAAGATAATGTATAACATATGTATGTAAGCCAATCTCCCAATAAATATTAGGTATTCTTAAATCATCATAAAATCTCTAATAATATAGTGAGAATGATAGATGAAATAGAAAACAAAGATATGATAGAGAGAATTGACAAATTACAAAATACTGTTCTTGGAAAATATTAATAAAATAACCAAACCTATAGGGAAACTGATCAAGAAAAAACAGAGGATGAACATATAAGAAATGCCAGAAATGAAAGAGGGATATGATTGCAGATACAGACTAGATTAAAATTTAATAAAAGAATATTGTTAATACTTAATGTCAATAAATTTGAAAACTTAGACAAATTAGATACATCTCTAGAAAAAAATTATAAATTACCAAGCCTAGGAAGAAGCACAAAGTTAGAACATTCCTATAACCATTAAATAAATTGAATCAGTAGTTTCAAATCTTCTCATAACAGGTTTATATAATTTTAAAAATGAATTATAACAAATTTTCAGGGAACAGGTGATACCTTTATTCAACCTAGAGAATAGAGAAAGAGATAATACTTCCCCAACTCATTTTTCAAGATAAATATAACTTTGATATCAGAACCAGCAACAAGAATATGAGAAAACAAGATTGCATGTTAATATCACTAATAATTCAATAATCTTACTGAAACCAAAAGTTGAAAAACCAAGTCCATTAAAACTAACAAAAAAATACAAGACTATGTATAAAATATGTTTATTCAAGAAATAAAAGGTTGGAATATTGTAGACCTATTCATGTAATTTAACAAATTAATATATTTAAAGAAGAAAATCATATGGTTATCTTAATAGATGCAGATAAGGCAGTTGATAAAATTTGACAACGTTAGCAAAATAGGAATTGAAGAAATCTTCCTTAACCTGATAAAGTGTGTCTACTAAAAATCGCGGTAATGGTGAAAAATACTATTTAAATTCAGAAATACAGTGAATATACCTACTATCACTATTTTTATTTAACTATGTACTAGTGATCTTAGCTGGAATAGTAAGGCAAGATAAAAGAAGATGTAAATATATGGAAAGTAAGTATATGAATATGCTCGGGCTGCAGTAACAAAATATCATAAACCGGGCGGCTGAAACAACAGTTTATTTCTCACAGATCTGGAGGCTGGGAAGTCCAAGATCAAGACCTGGGCGAATTGTTCCTGCTGAGATACTCACTTCCTAGATGGCAAATGACCATCTTCTTGCGTGGTGAGAGACACAAAGCAAGCTCTCTGGTCTCTTATAAGAGTACTAATCCCATCCAAAGGACCCCAGCTTCCTGAACTCATTTAAACCAAATTACTTCCCCAAAGCCCCATCTCCAAATTGTATCATATTGGGAGTTGGGCTTTAACACACACGCTTGGGGGTGGGGGTGCCACAATTCAGTCCATTGCCAAAAAATAACAACACATGTACAAATAATAGATTTTCTACATAGAAAACCAAAATGGATCTGCAGATGAATATTGTTAGTAACTGTGATTAGCAAGATGGCTGAATGGGATTAATATACAAAAATCAGTCACATTTTATCCCACCAGAAACAGACAATAAATATTTTGAAATATAGAATTTATAATAACATTAAAAAACATAAAATACTAAGAATACATCTTAGAGAATTCATAGAGAAAATTAGAAAACTTTATAAAATAACATTAAAGGGCATCTAAATTAATTCTAGAGAGGAGACATTATGTTAAGTGAAATAAGTCAGACAGAGAGAGACAAATACAGTTGACCCTTGAACAATACGGGTGTTAGGGGGGATTGACCCATCCCCACCTTCATCCCCCACCCCTCACCCTTGCAGTTGAAAATCCACATAAAATTTTTGACTCCTCAAAAATTAACCACAGTGGGCCCTTGATACTCAAGGGGTATTGGTTCCAGGACCCATTGCCATAAAAAATCTGCAGATGCTCAAGTCCCTTATATAAAATGGCACAGAATAACGCATAGAGTCACCCTCCACATTTGTGCATTGAAATACTGTTTTTTTTTATCAGCAGTTGGTTGAATGTGTGGTTGTGAAACCTGTGGATTTGGAGGACTGACTATATTTATTAAAAAATATCTGTGTTATAAGTGGACCCACATAGTTTAAACCTGTGTTGTTTAAGAGTTAACCATACTGTACCGTCTCACTTATACATGGAATCTAAGAAAACCAAACTCGTAGAAATAGGACAGATTGGTGGTTGCCAGAGGATGGAGTGGGAGAAATGAGTGAAGATTTTCAAGAGGTACATACTTCTGGTTATGAAGTAAATAAGTCCTGGGGGTGAAATGTACAGCATGATGACTATAATAGTACTATATTGTATATTTGAAAGTTATGAGAGTAGAACTTAAAACTTTTCATCAAATGAAAGAAATTTGTAATTATGTAAGGTGATAGATGTTAACTAAACCTGTGATGATTATTTTGTAATATATTCATATATCAAATCATTACGTTGTATACCTTAAACCAACCCAACATTATATGTCAATTGTATCTCAATAATACTGAAAAATAAATAAATAAATAAAATTTTTAAAAATAAAAAACATATTCAGTAAAGGATAATAGAAACAAAATTAATAGACATATGATACACAAGAAGATACTTGCAGTAACTAAAACAGACAAGGAATTAATATTTAGAATATATAAGAATGTGTTATAAATCAACAAGAAAAAGCAGCAATCCTAATGGGAAAATGTTCACTTACATATAAACAGGTAAATGACAGAAAAAAGAAACCCAAAAGCAAATAAACACATCAGTAGACTTAGAGTCATTCATTATCATAAAACATGCATATTAAACAAAGTAATATCCTTTTATATCTCTAAGATTGGAAAGTTAGATAATGCAATAGGAAAGGAAAGATTGGGAACTGTGCACTGCAGCCATTGGGGAGAAATCTGTCAGAATGCGGTCATGTTAAGCATAGGCATACTTTGTGACACAGCATTTCTACCTCTGAGAGTATAACCCCCAAAGAATTTCACCTGCACATACCTGTATGAGGCTGTTCATGGAACCATTATATGTGTGTATGTAAGGGATGGTGGAGTGAGTGGAAGGCAACCTGGGTACTCGTAACTGAGACAGTGAATAGGTACAAGCAGCTTCATCGATGGAGTTCTGTGCAGCAGATAGCAAGAACTGTCTAGATGAGCATATGAGTACTTGAAATGCATCTGAAAAACAGGACTGAGAAGAAAAGAGTAAGAAATGATATTATATAACATTTCTAGAAATTAAAATACATGCAAAAGCATATGCTACAAAAACACATGCAGATTAAGAGAGTCACATCGAACAAATTAGAATGTTTGCCTGTGAGAGGAAATAAGGGTGGAAAGGAGAGAAGAAGGGAGAAAGGAAAGAAGGAGGGAATAAAAGGAGAGAGGGGCAGGCAGAGGAATGAAGGAAGCGTGTTCAAGGATCCAAACATTCAATGTAGTAAGTACATCCATTCTCTCCAAAATGATTTATGGATTCAATAACATTCTAATATAAATCCCAATAGGGTTCTTAGTGAAACTTGACAAACTGACACTAAAATTTACATAGAAGAACAAAAGTTTAAGAATAGTCACTATACTCATCAGAAAGAATAACAAGGCAAGGAGACTACAAAAGTCATGACCTACTGCACTACTTTAATAGTTAAGAACATGATCTTGGCACGTGTAGCAAAGAGACTCATGGAATATAATATAGAACCGAAAGTAGGATATAATATAGAACCCCATATATTTGGAAACCTGGTATGTGACAGGAGGAGGAGGGGTAAACATAGACTATGCAATAAACAGTAATGTGGCAAGGTACTTGATTATCTATTTGAAAAAAAAAAGGTCTCTTCTCATGCCACATATAAAACCAATTATAGATACGTTAAAGACTTAAGTATGAGAACAAAACCTTAAAATTTTTAGAAGACAAAATAGAATATCTTTATATCTCGATATCAGGCATGACTCCATAAACAAGATGAAAAAGATATCTATAACCAAAAAATATTGGTAATTTTGACTGCACTAAAATTAAAAACCTCTGTTTATGAAAGGATAAAAAACATTTGTCACATGTAAAAACAACAAAGTGCTAGTACCTAGAATAGAATATAGTTTTAAAAAGGCCTTATATACCAACAAGTAAAAGAGAAAAAAAAACCAGAAGAAAGATAGTCAAAAGATATGAATTTAAAAAAGAAAGTACGACTGGTCAATAAACATGAAAAGGTGTTCAGGCTTGTTAGTATTCAGAGAAGCACAAATTAAGATCCTAACGAAGTACTATTTCATGCACGTCAGATTGGCAAACATTCTATTCTGGCAACACCAAATGTTGGCAAGGAGATAGAACAGCCTGATCTTTTATATATTGCTGATGAGAATGTACATTTGTACAGCCACTTTGGAAAGCAGTTTGGCGTTAGGCAGTAAAATTGATGGTAGGCCTAAGCCATGACCCTGCTCTTTCGCACATATTGTATGACCTAGAGAAACTCATGCCTATTGACACCAGGAGTCAGGTAGGAGAAAGTTCACACAAACACTGCTCATGTTAGCAAGAGCAGTTAGAAAGAGCTCGATGTCTATAAACAGTAGAATGGGTAATACATGGGGATGTAGTCATAGTATAAAATGTTCCTTAGTGATGAGAATGAACTACATTCATTCATTTATACTACATTCAGCTACATGCATAATATATACAATATAGATGAACACAGATGAATCTCAAAATCATATTGAGTGGGAAAAGTAAATTGCAAACAACCACATTAAGTATTCTATTTATGAAAATTCTAAAAACATAGGTATAACAATGTTTGTTCAAGGATACTTACTTATGTAACAAAGTACAACAAAATGAGAGAATTATAAAAATAGAGAACTTCCTTTTTTTCTGTCTTTTATTTCTTAAGCTGCATGCGATGCACATGGATGTTCATTTATTTTTCTTTTTGCTATAAATTGTATACATATATAGACACACACACAAATATATATAAATATGTTATATTCATTCACTATTTATGTTCATTATGTTATGTTCCTTCTTTTATATGTATCTAATATTTCATAGTAAAACTATAAAGAAATAAAAAACACAGTGAAACTTCCAGTTAGCATACATGTTTCCAGTAGAAGCTATGACAATTGATACTCAGAATTCATTTTTCCCCCAGCCTGGAATTCACCCTCCCCTGTAGCTTTATGCAAAAATAATTCCAAAAGGCATGTGGCTTGGAATACACACACTTATACAGGTTTACAAATATACACACACACACAGCAAACTCGCACACTCACACTCACACTCACATCGCTGCCATAGTTGTCACTCTTCCTTCCCCTTCTCTAGCTTTACTGCCGAGACTAGCAAATTAGCAGGTCTCCATCACAGAGAGAAAGAGGAACCATGAGGAATAAAGCCAGCCAAAATGCTGAATCATCTACATTTCCTTCTAGACCTGAAGGAGGACAGGGCTCAGGTACTGGGAGGAGAAATCTGACGGGTCCTAAAGGGTTTATATGCTGGAGGGAGCTGTTTGAAGAGCGCTGAGGAATGCTGGCTTATGGGGAAGGCATGTGTGGAGTTGACCTTCTGGGAGCAGCCTCAGGCATATCAAATGCACTCACCATTCTGAGATTCCTTCTTCCTTTGACGTTGCTAAAAATGGAATCAGCTGCAAACAGTATGTGACTGTGTACGATAATTTGCATAAAGCTTGTTAAGTGTAACATTTAGGCAGAAACATGATATGGTCTGAGATCAAAATATTATTTTTAAGATGAAATGAAATAGCATTCTGGCAAGCCAGTGCAACCTCGGAAGATTGCCCAACCCTTTTAAAATTTTCCTTTCTCTCAAGATAAACCCCCAACTCTTCAAAGTGGCTAAGCAAGCCTTTGCAGTAGCTTGCTATGATGGAGGTAAAAACATATCACTCACTCTGCGAGGGGTAGTCACTGAGACTACCTCTTACTAACAGGACACTGGCAGTCCTAAAGCAGGGTCCAGTGAAATCCAAGAAAACTGGGTAGATTTTTAGAGTGATTCCAGCTTACAAAGTCACCATGTTCTTTCCACAATTTTTTTTTTCTTTTGAATTGAGACCACATAGCAATAGAACAAGTTGCATTTAGGCCTTTTACTAAAACTTAGTTTTGACATGATTTGTCCGCCTCTGCTAACAAATACACTTAACTTTAGATCTTTTGCATTATAGGCACTGGAAAATCCACCCATCAGCTGTAATAAATTTGTATTAATTACAAGAACTGGGAAGTTTTTAAAGACAAAAGAGCTTTTGGGGTTTTCTCCTAGTCATTCATGTGTCATCGGATGTAATAAAATCATACCTCATTATGTTTTATTTTGTCACCATGAATGCTGACCTTGAGGGACATGCTATGGCGTGCCTCACTAATGGAATTAGCCTGAGTAAGCATTATGTTTAACACAAACTTGGTAAATGGTTAGTGTGACCTGGATCTCTAGTTAGTTTGGTGTCTTAATCTATTTGGGCTGTTCTAACAAAATATGATAGATTGGGTAGCTTATTCAAAACATAAATTTATTTCTCACAGTTCTAAAGGCTAGAAGTCCAAGATCGGGGGCCAGCACGGTTGGCTGAGGGCCTGCTTCTGGGTCACAGACTTCTCATTTGTTGTATCATCACATGGTGGAGGAGTGGCAAGCTAGCTCTCAGGTGCCTCTTCTATAAGAACACTAATCCCATTCAAGAGGATGTTACTCTCATGACCTAATCACCTCCCAAAAGCCCCACCTTCTAATACCATCATTTTGGGCATCAGGTTGGGTTTTCAACCTATTGATTTGAGAGGACACATTCAGGTCATAGCACGTGGGTTACTCTCCCAACCTCTTAATTGCTTCTTCTAGACGCAGAGTAAAAATTAGAGAAAACTGCAAAAGTAAAGAAAAGGAGAGATTAAAAATGGAATACAAAAAGGAAGGAGAAAGAAGAGAAGGTAGAAAGACCAGAGAGAGAGAGAGAGAAGATGAAGATGAAATGAAGGAAAGTATGAAAGAGGGAAAAGGGTAGAGGAGAGGAGCAGGAGAGGAAAAAGAGAGGTGAAACAACCATGGAATACCCTGAACTAAGCAAGTTCCTACAAGCCTCGAGGAGGCTCCCAGTGACTCTGCTTCCCTCCTTTGGTAGAAGTATCAAGTCAAGGGTTACACTGTAAATTACTTTTACCTTTTTTCCCTAAAGGAAAGCACTCTATTAATAGATTAACAAGTAGTCCAAGCTTGGGACCTGTATAGCCTAAGTAAAATCTAGTTCCCGGCAAGAAAGGGGAAAGGTATTCTGTATTCTGAGCCCATGCGCTGGTGCTTGACCCTTTGACCTTTCAGAAATGTTCATAATGGCACAACATGGACAGCTCTCAGCTGAGGTTTGCAGAAACAGAATTTAATCTGGAAGGTATATGATTTACTTTTCCCTACCGAGTTTTGTTTATTTAACTTAAACACACACACACACACACACACACACGGAGTGCTTGAATTTAAGATTTTTCAAGTAATTAAGCAAAGGCGTGTTATGTATTATTGTGTCTTTCCATAGCACACTGACAGACCAGTGTCTTCAGGGCAGAGGTAACATCCCCTTAGTGATTTCTGTAACAGGACCTTCTTCCACATAATCATTGGCTCGTTGGCTTTGGTGCCCCATCTTTTCTTTGTGTCAGCAGCTCTGAATGACAATGTCACTCTTTCTTATGGTTCTGAGGACAGGAAGATAGGGAGTTAGTTATTTATTTGCTTAACGAAAAGAAGAGCTCATTTCAAAAACACAGTGCAGGGGAGCTGGGCCTACCAGTTAAAGCTTACTTTTGTACTTGATGAGCTTTATTGAGGATTTGCATATTCAGTAAGGAAAATTGACAGACACTCAGTCTGCTCCATGTTATTATTTCACATCCTATCAACGCCTCTCTTTTGTCGAGTTTGAACCCCTGGAATGTTCCTCTTAATTTTTAAAGTTTTGTCATTCCATAGAGGTACAGCCTTAGCAATATCACCAGAATGAAATAATGATAGATGATTTCCTTTGCAAATGCATTGGAGAGGAGGAAAAAATTGTGATTCCATAGCTAATACTCTAACATTTACTTAATATTAAATTATTAGGATATTATTAGAACATTGTGAGAGTATTATTTAAAGGAGATAATGAAGAGATACATATAGAGTGTAGTGTGATGTCTCTCACACTTACTTTGTGCCAGTCACTGTACCACACATTTTTACACATTATCTTTTCCGTCTTCACTACAAGCCCGAGAGGCAAGTATCACTATCCCCATTTTACAGATGAATAACCTGAAACCTAAAGAAGTGAAGTAACTTGCCAAGGTCATTAGCTAGTAAGTGGAAGAGCAGGGATTCAAACCCTGGCCGATGGACTCTAAAACAACAATTCTTATCTCTGCCTTACCCATGTCCTGAATTAGACTGGGTTCAAATCCTGGCTCAGTCATGCTGTATGTCTGTGTTACTGATGAACGACCATGAGCTGGTCACTAAACCTCTTTGTACTCAGTTACTTTATCATAAAATGCAAATAATAATAGGAGCTACCATCACAGAGTTGTTGCAAAAATTAAATGAATTGATAGACATTAAGTGCCTAGAACAGTGCACTTAACCATGTGCATGATAAGCTCCCATAAATGTAGCTATTCATACAAATGTTTGTGATCAATAAATATAATAGCCCTTCATTATATGGCACTTTTTACTTTATCCTGGTTCTAACAAATCTGTTGTACACATACCTTTTGAAAGCATACTAAAATCTGTTTGGAAGCAAAATGGGTATCAGTAACAAATGCTTGAATTAATTCCATATTTTTCTGCACTAAAGGGCATGTTGCAGAAATGTTTCCCTTGTCCTCTTCCAGGGGACTTAAGCAGGAAACGTCCATCTCCATGACGACACCATCTGGTGACACTAAAGTGGTGCCCTCACTATGTCCCATCACCAGGAAGACAGGCAACAGATGACTAGTGAAAATAAACTTTTAGTTGGAAACTATTCGGGAATGGTTCTACTTTCACATATGGGTACAGCCTGACTGGAACTAGGAAGATCCCTTTTTCATTTCTTTTCAAGGTCTTGAAAAAAGCTCTAAAAAATATCCCAAGCCATCTGCTCTATTTTTTCATAATTGTGACTCCTAAAAGTAAATATGGTCAGAGAAAATATTTGGAATAAAAGGAACTAATGAAATTCTTGTAACTTCATGGAGTTACCCTAAGTCTCGGTCACTTATTTGTTCATTTTTTCTTTTATTCTCCCCATTATTAATTCTGAAGTATCTATTATGTACAAAGAAGTGTGATGGTGTGGGAAATTGAAAGATGAAAATCTTTTTAGTAACCGTTTATTGAGTCTCTGTTTATTTAGCGCAATATGAAGAACAGAAAACTCTACTTCAACTAGCTTAAGCAAACGAGAAATTTATTGGAACATGTGAATAAAACATCCACTGGTAGATCCTAGCCTTAAGCATGGCTTGATCTGGGACTTCAAATGATGTCATCAGGACCCATCTCTCTCTCTCTCTCTCTCTCTCTCTCTCTCTCTCTCTCTCTCTCTCACTCGCTCGCTCTCTCGCTCTCTCTCTCGCTCTCTCTCTCGCTCTCCCTCTCCCTCTCCCTCTCAGTTCTGCTTCTCTGTGATGGCTTTAGACTCTGTAGACCTCAGTATACACACTCACAGCTTCAAGACTATGGTAAGGAAGGCACCCCTTTGTGCCAGTCACTCCAGTAAAGTCCAAGATTTGTTCTAATTTGGCGTATTTGGCCTGACTAGTATCATATACCACATCTTTGACTGGCTATTCCTGGAGAACTTGTTCTCCACTAGAGTCTGGAATAAGATTTACCTAAAGCTCCTGGATTGTGAGATGGAAAAGGATGCTACCCAGAGGAAGAACAAGATATTGTAAGTGGAAAAAGGGAAATGCAGGGAAAAGAAATTAGATGTTCATTAAGATTGGATGGCACAGAAAGTACCCTAAATCCATTCTCCTCTAATTTTCAGTTGGGTTCAAGGACATAGAGATAAAGAAATAAACTTCAACTTCTCTTGAAACTAGGATGGTTATAGGACTACGTTATAGGATGTAAGCAGAAGGGTAAGAGGACGTTTCCAGGTATATTCCTTAAAAGACAGCAGGTGCTTGCTCTTTGCACCTCTCATCTTCGTCTCTTCTTTCTATTGCCTGGCTGTGTTCTGAATCAGAGGCAGATGGCCATTCCTGAGGTCCCGCTAGCAGAAGCCAAAAAATGCCAAGGCCAGAATTCAAGCAGAGATTGGTTTGATTCTAAGTCCAATGTTTTATTTACCGAGCCATTTTATCAAGGACATGTACCCAAAGAATTTACTCAGTAAAAGGTGTAAGACAAGTGTATAATATACATATATCAGAATGAAGTCTGAGCAAGTTCACAGCTCAGTATTGCCTCTGTGGATTTTGGAGTGAGAAGTTTTCCTACTTACTGAGTGTAATCATGGGCAAGTAAATAAACTTTTCTAAGCCTCAATTTCCACATAGATAAAGTAAATAATGATATAGAGAAGATTTAGTGAAATAATTAATATAGAGCGATGAGAACAGTTTCTGGCACAAAAATTATAGCCATCTTCCACTCTCTCCTCCTCCTTCAAGTTAGAATATGATAAGTACCAGAAGAAAAACACTAAATGTTTTAAAGAGAGACGTTAGTTTGAGCTGAGTCTTAATAATAAATGATATTTCAGTTTTGGGGGCATAATCCAATCCTACCCCTAGATTATTCTGGGGCTAGACCTAGAAATCTGCATTTTAAAACGTATATTTGTTGATACTTCTTCAGGTGAATAATGGACCACATTTTGAGAAATGCTTGGTTAGGAAATAACATTGGAAAAATAGATGGAAGGAAAGAATTAAAAAGGAAAGAGAAAAACATACAGTCTGAAGGTGAATATTGGAAAACTGAATGCTGGGCTACAAAATTTGAACTCAGCTAATGGAGCCACTTTATATTTTTGAATAGAGTTTTTAATGCAACCTTTAACTTAGAAAAGATAATCTGGTAATTGTGTATTGAAAGACTTGAAGGAAGATAACTAAATTAAGCACCTCACATATGTGCTGTTACGAGGCTAAGTAACAGAAAGAACTAATAGAAATTGTGAAGTTTTAAAAACTGCTTTTGAGAGGTGAATTATAATGAAGTTGGGCTTGGGTGTGTCCTATTTAAGATGCCATCAGGACATGTAGCAACCAGCAAAAGAGCAAATATAGAGTTATTTAAGAAGTCAATAAAATTCTATGTCATTCCCCAAGTTTAGGAACTTAAAAAATAATAATAACAATAGTACCAGCAACAACAAATAATTTGGGCAAAAGTGACTATGGTTATATCTGTTTAGCACATCCAACCACATTGTGGTCATATGGTAGTTCCAACTGTCATCACCATCAGTTAGCAAGTAACCGAGCTGCCTTCAAGCAGTTGAAGAGCTGAGCAAAGTGGAATGTGTGTAACCCAATCCCACCAGTGGAGCCAACCCACAGAGCGCATACAGTTGCCTGTAGCTGAGGCCGCATGGCTAAGCCTGTAACTCAATAATCTTGTCAAAGTAATTGGCCACAGGTGGTCTACACAACTGGGTGAACAGCTGAGCCTGTTCACTATTTTTGAGGCTATCTTAACAAGTTGCTTGAAGTTGGGTGTATATGATCTCTCTACTTCAATGGTTCTCACCCAGGAATGATTTTTGTCCTTCAGGGAACATTTGGCAATATCTGGAGACATTTTTTATTGTCACGGCTAGAGGAGGTATTGCTACTGGCATCTAAAGGGTAGAG
The DNA here is from genome assembly GCF_000325575.1 of Pteropus alecto. NCBI lineage: Eukaryota > Metazoa > Chordata > Mammalia > Chiroptera > Pteropodidae > Pteropus > Pteropus alecto. The sequence goes on along the minus strand of NW_006442109.1, from coordinate 23,136,913 downwards.
ACTGGGGATGCTGCTTAAAGGTCCTACAATGCTGAAGACAGTTCCACATAACAAATAATTCCTCAGCACAAAATGTCAATAGAGCCAAAGTGGAGAAACCATGCTCTGTTAAAACACACACATGGGCTCTGTGTCTTCCTCCAAAAATTTATTTTGTTTAACAGAACACAATGGCTGTGTGATGATCAGGAACCAAAATGAAATAGATTTATTCCAGCCCTGGACTTGAGAGAGGTAGTAATGGGTCCTGAATTTGGCAATGGAAAAATGTATTTAACCTATTGAGAGAGAGAGAGAGAGAGAGAGAGAATGAGAAGGTGTCATTGTGAAAAATAATTTGCAAGCAGAGACAGCGATCCAAATCTGAACAAAGAAAATCATTTAATGCTAAGTCCTGACAGCACCTGCATAGCAATGTCAGGGTAGTGAATGAGTGGGCTAACTCTAACCCAGTAACCTCTAATAAATGCACACAAATTGTGTGCAAGAATCTCCCTTCCTCCCTGCCAATAAACAACAAAAAACAAATTAAGCAAATTCAGTCCTTCACAAAAATGTATCCTGTAATTATCTACAGATCGGCAGTGATCACAGGAGTAACATAACAAGAATATTGAAAGGGCAGGAAAGAAATGGCATTCCCAGAAACAATCAGCGTTGGCAGCACTCTGCCTCCAAGATGGGCACTGGGAATTCCCTGGTGGGTTGTATATTCTCTGCCCAGTGGGTGGTCCTGGAGTAGCCAAGTAGGGAGGGCTCAGCAGGACACAAAATAGTAATAGAAACAGTAGTCTGCAGCACAACCCTTGTTCTATTCTAACCCCCAGGAGTCTGCAGGTATTAAAGCTCTGGGACTATGGTTTGGAAAAAAGCAGAATGAAAAGTAAGTTTGGAGGCAATGTAGTTAGATTATGTAAGAAAAAAAGTTGTCCTTTCCCACTTTACATTGTTCCTTACCTACCAACCTTACCTTTCAATGCAGTGTCAAGAAAATGACCCTCACCTCCATGGAAGCTGGCTAGAATATTGAGAAAAGACTAATATAAGAAATCGGCCATAGAATCTGTCATCTTGGGACTGGTGACTAAGAGTGAGAAAAATTTCCTTAAGAAATTCCAGTGAAAGTTGCCTGTAAACTTTTCTTTTCAAAAGAAATATTAGTTTCTTCTATGACATATTCTGCTCCCCTCATTGCTGTTGTTCTGGAGTGCCTTTCTATCCCACTGCCTTGGCATCTGTATTAGTTTCCTATGGCTGCCAAAAGATATTACTACAAATTTAGTGGCTTAAAATAACACAAATTTATTATCTTGCATTTCCGGAGGTCAGAAATCCAGCATGGATCTCACTGGGCTAAAATCAAGGTGTATCTGTATTAGTTTCCTATGGCTGCCAAAAGATATCACTACAAATTTAGTAGCTTAAAATAACACAAATTTATTATCTTGCATTTCTGGAGGTCAGAAATCCAGCATGGATCTCACCGGGCTAAAATCAAGGTGTCAGCAAGACTGTATTCCTTCTAGAGGGCCTATGGGAGAATCTGTTTCCTTGCTTTTCCAGTTTCTAGAAGTCATTTGGATTCTATGGCTCATGCCCCCTTTCATCTTCAAAGCTGGCAGTGGCCAGTTGACTGTTTCTCACCTGGCATCACTCTGACATTGATTCTTCTGCCTCCCTCTTCCATCTTTTAAGAACATTCATGATTATATTGAGCCCACCTAGGTAATCCAAGATAATATTCCTGTTTTAAGGTCAGCTAATCAGCAACCTAATTTCCATCTGCAGACCTTAATCCCTGTCCCACTGGCCATGTAACATAACATTTGTATATAAGTTCTGGAGATTAAGACATAAGTATCTTTGAAGAGGCCATTATTCTGTCTACCACAGCTTCCTTGTTTGATCTCCCCTTTGCAATTTTGGATTGGCAGCTCATTGAAGGCACACGCAGTGTCGATAAATGTCTATAAATAAATAAATGGATTAATGAGTGGATGAGGAAGTGAAGTGTTAATAGTCAGCTTCCTGACTTAACTTTGAAAATCCTAAAAATAAATGTAATTACTAGAGCTTCTGAACTCTCACCCATACAGCTGATAAAAACCCTTCAGAGACTACGTGCTCCATCCTGTGGACAGCTACACTATGTTTCCAACTTCACTTATGACTTTGGTGACTCCACTTCCTGGCCTTTTCAGAATTTAGTTTAGGACCAGAATGAGCAAGATCTCTTTTTCATCTTCCCCACATAAACAAGAAGCTCAATTATGCAAACCTTGTCCTCTCATAGCTCTATCTTTGATATATTTGTGTTGTTTTAATCACCTTGACTCAGGATGTTTCTTTAAAAAAAAAAAAAAAAATCCAATGACTTTATTCCAACAAAATAACCTCTTTCCCATTCACTCCAGGGTTTTTGCTTAGAAGTAGTGACTTGAATGAGGTTAGTCAGTCACTGTAGAGTTTTTATTTGCTGAGTTCCTCTGGAAAGTATTGGGCTATTGTGGACTCAGATTTATTTTCCTACTAGGTTGTGCGAAATTCTGACAGCTGCAAAAATAATTATGATGCTAAAATAGAACATAAACACACATGGAGAGCAAAAACATTTTATCCTTCCTCAATTAAAAGAAATGATTTGCCCTTTCATATTAGAGGCTATGAAAGACACATTTAACTCTCTGTGTTCTGTAGGGGACAATTTAATCAATGGAGGTTTTGCTGAAAGCGTGCACTCCGATGTCAGGCTCCCTCCTTCCACCACTCACTTGTGTCTAAAAACTATCTCATTTAGATAATTAGATGTTAATTTTTTAATATTAGCCTAATCAGAATACATTCCCAGAATACTGTATTTATTTGCCTAATTCTATCATTCAACCCCTTTCCTCTGATATGTTTGCTCTAAAACAGAAGGAATTATGTAAACATCTGGCTATCAGCTGTGACAGTCAGTCTTAATAAGTTTTGCACCCCATTCATTAAAGAACAGCATTTGGCCCAAAGTTACCCAACCATCAGTGATAAAGTTAATTGGAAGCTACATTTTCTCACAACTCCCCTTCCTCAGTCTTCAACAAACACGTTTATCAGCATCAACCTTCTCCCACTAGTGACGTTGACCGTGAGCAGTAAAAGCTACCATTGATTGAACCTGAGCCCTTTCTGGAGATCAAGCCCCTGCTGATACCTTGAGTACATTTTTACTTAATTTTCTACAATCATAGGAGGTATATGTTATCGTACCCATTTTATAGATAAGAAAACTAGAGGTTAGAGATATTAAACAATTTCCCAAAGTCATACCATTAAAAATTGGTAGAGCTAGAAACTTAATTTTTTAGAGCTAAATGACCTCAAAACCCAGATTCTCAATCTCTTATCTAACTCTTAAAGATATGTTCTAAAATGAAAAAGGAAATTAGTAAAGATTATAACAGAGATTTTTTATTCATAATGGAATGGAAAACTATTTATAGAATATAATTTTTAAACATTATTTTTAAATATCCTTTGGATAATTCCTTGCTTTATATCATCTATATAGTCTTCCTGCTGTTCAAATGGTGAGCTAGGACATACCTTGTGTGATTTGCCTTCATCTTGGATTTCCCAACTCAATGCCTTCACTTCACAGTGCTGGTTAAACCTACACTTTCACGAAGGATAGGGACTCCCCTATACGTTTTTAAATGGTCCCTATCTATCACTGGTAACAGTAGTCGGTTCTGGTCTTCTGCTCTCTGGCCTGCCCCACACACCTTAACTGGGTATTCTCTGCTTCTTGCTAAACTATGCCCCATCTCCAGCCTCCTTAGCCACCAAATTTCCCTTTCATTTGTCTCCTTGCATCCCATTTTTCAGGATTAAGTCCCAGCAAGCTCTTACCCTCTACTCTCTCTTGTCAGCAAGCATCCATTAAGCACCCGCTACATTTACAATTCTATGTTTCTCATTTTTCAGTCTTTCTTCTTGTTTTCTTTCTCTCACTTTTCTGTCACTGCACCATTTTTTTTTTCCTATCATGTCCCAATAAGTAGCAAGCTAGGGTTAAAGGCCAGCCCCATCAGAGTATGTGGTGGGAGTAGAAATCGAGTTCATGACTACTTAGGTATTCACATGGTTCGTAGGTCACTCTAGGGTCCTCTCCATCCTCTGCTTTTCCTCCCTCAAATCTATAATATATCTTTCAGAAGAAGAGCCAGGATTAGTGCCACTTAGCAATAATATTGCCACTTAGCAGACAATACTCCGTTAGGGTGTGTGGGGCAGGCCAGAGAGCAGAAGACCAGAACCGACTACTGTTACCAGTGATAGATAGGGACCATTTAAAAATGTATAGGAGAGCCCCTATCCTTCATTAAAGTGTAGGTTTAACCAACACTTAGCACCACTCAGGACACCAAACCACAGTAATGTTCTCGCAGATGGCATCGTCGCTTAGAATCAAAAAAGGTAATACCTGCAGGAAATCTAAAGATAATGTGGGGAATCACTTTTTATTTTTTCTCTCAAACAAGAAAATCCATAGTATCTCATAATGTAGAACGTATTTTACATAACTCTATTCGGACTTTGTTTTCACAAACTATAGTAGTTATTCATAACTTGTTCAGGAATTTTGACATTTCATAGAAGAACTGCATTTAAAAGATATTGCTTCTTTAAAAATATAATGTAAAATGTAAAATATAAAAATAAAATGAGATGCTCTATGTATTCATTCATTTATCCAACAGATATTTATTATGCCCCTTTTATGTAGCAGACAGAGTGTTAGGCACTACTGGTAATACAGGAAGGACAGACTATGCTCCCCCTGCCCTGAGAGACTTTACAGTAGGAGGGAAGAGGGAAATAGATACACAAAACAAACACATATCACAACTTGGTTATTCTGATGAAAACAAGATGTTGGGAGGGGTCCACCCCACCCCCTACCCTCCAATGTAGTATTTTTTAAAACTGAGCTCTCTGAATATGCAAGTGGCCAGAGTCATTTCAGGGTTCATCAAAGAGTATGGTCAAGTAGAAGTGGTAAGTTGGGGTTTTTTTGTTTTTTTGTTTTTGTCACTTCACGTCTCATGTCAGTGTGACATTGGACAAGGCCTTGCCCCTGTGACTATGAATCATGGTGAACAGACACTGCTCATTGTTTTGAAAGAGGTCTTTTCTGCTTCCATCCTACTCAGGTTCTTTCTATTAGCCAAGTGCTGGAAGAAGTGACATCCTCTGCTAAGCGCCTAGATACTGAGGAGAGCTTTAAAAAGGAGAAAGAAATGTTCCCTAGCAGATCTGCCCAAGTAAGGATGACCAAGAAGTCTAGGTACTGAAAAGAGAAACACTCTACTATCACTTGTGCTTGTGTGGGTACAGTATCTAATTAGAACCCCTTTCTCAGGAACCCAGAGTGGCCTCTGGCCCTTATCTTACTCAGACTGATGGCCAGGTTGACGTTACTGAAGACAGGAGCCCCATCCTGCCTTTCCTTCTGTGAGATTTTGATTTCTATTAAAATGCAAGTATCCCATGAAATTGACTCTTGAAGTTGTGATAACAATTTACCAATGCATATGAATTCTCTATAAAAAATACTCTTCTGTGACAGAGACACAAGAACAAAGGGTGTTTAAGTTGTAGGCGGAAGGAAGCCACTTCATGAAGGAAAAGTCTGGGAAAGAAACTCCAGAAACATATGTCACCTACTTCACTATATTGCTGAGAAGAAGCTGTGCTTGTAAAACTAAAAGATAGATCATCTAAGCGTTTGCCCAATATTACTATAGATATTTCACTTTCTTACTGGTTGTTCCTTTCTTCCTCACGTTTACCCTTTGGTTCAGAGTAATCTGAGTGGGCAGCTACTACTTGAGAGTGACTCTACTCCCCTTAAGTGACTTCCTTCCTAGAGTAGATAATGGTTTAGAAGTTTCTCTTCTTAAGGTCCCAAATGATGGCTCTGTTATTTATTTTAGGGGGAGTGACTAATAGAAAACTTCCACGGCACCTCACAAAACTGGCCCATAAAAGAAACGAAGACTGGCTGAGACAGACTTAGCTTTTGAGAGTGTTCTCCAAGGTAAGAGTAAGAATCATTTCAGAAAAGTCAAAAAGGTGTTAGCAATGCAGGAAAAAGAGACCTTAGTGAGATTAAATGGAGAAGGAATATAGCTACTCCACAAATCACTTAAACACCTTCTTTTTCTGGTAAATGGTCCATTCAGGGGACAAGTGAGCTTGCAACAAGCCATGGGAAGGAATCTACTGACTCCAGGTCAAAGGTGCAGTGCCTCTCTGCTCCCTTGGGCCAAGACTTCTGAGAAAAGAAGCCCTTCTCCCATACCTTCAGCTTCTTCAATGACAACTACCATTGCTGGAGCAATTCTGGAGCCCAAAACAGCTCTATTCTCATCTCAGTTCAAGCACAGCCCCTGCTCTGAGCTCTCCACTCTGCACCGATCTTTCCTTTTTCCAAACCCCTTCAGAGCTCATAATCTACCACTCACGATAAACAATTAAAAATGGTCTTAATCGTCATCTCTCATCCTTTTTAGAAATAAGTATGGTATTATGTAATGTTTCATATTGTCCATTGTTTCGCATGTAATAATCTTGTTTGTCCAGATGAGTAACCGTTTGAAGGCAGAATAAATATCTAATGTCTCAAAAGCTGATGGAGATCTTATTTCCTCAAGTAAAATTCAACTCATATGAGTCTATAAGTATAGTCCATGTATGAGAATAATGGAACAGAATATTTTAAATCTGAGATGTCTCTGAATAACCACATGATCATGATGTTCATATTTCCTGGGGTCATATTCTCACACTGGAGCCAGAACACTGCTGATGCCCACAGTGGCCTGTTGGAGGATGCAAAACATCTAAAAAAAAAATCTTCCAGGGAATTTTTAGTTTCCAATTCTACCTGTAAGAACTTAGAAGTCACCACTCCATCCTAACAATAAATAACAAGCTGAACAGACTAAAAAATCAACAACTCTTTTTGGTCCGTAAGAGAGGGAAGGACATAGGACAAGCCACTGCCTTCAAGATTAGAGAGACAGGTGAATAAAAGGAGTTACAGCTTATTGGAGTAGAGACTCAGGAGGG
>NW_006442109.1:23127203-23129772 GCF_000325575.1 Pteropus alecto | reverse complement strand
ACCTGTAGCAGAGTAGGAAAACCTGAACTGTAATGTACATAACAAATTGCTGGAGGCTTGGTGTGGACCAGTCTGAGAGTTAAAGATTCCAAAAAAACTCAGTCTTTTGTGAATTTAAGCTCCAGGAGCCCAACCAAGCCAAACCGATTCTGAAGTTTGCGTGGAGAAGCAAAAGATCCAATGTAGCCAACACACTATTAGAAGAGAAGAACAAAGTTGGAGAACTGACACTACTCATCTTTAAGTCTTACCATAAAGCTATAGTAATCAAAACAGTGTGGTACTGGCAAAAGAATGGACAAAGAGGTCAATGGAAAAATAGAGAGCCCGGTAATAGACCTACATAAATATAGGCAGTTGATCCTTGACAAAGGACCAAAGGCAACACAATAAAGCAAAGATAGTCTTTTCAACAGATGGCACTGAAACAACTGTTCATTCACATGCCAAAAAAAAAATAAAGTAGACACAGACAAAATGAACTTTTCACAAAAATTAACTCGAAATGGAAAATAGATTTAATTGTAAAATGCAAAACTATAAAATATAATGTAGGAGAAAACCTAGATGACCTTGGGTATTGCAATAACTTTTTAGATACAACACCAAAGGCACAATTCTTGGGGAAAAACTGATAAGCTTGACTTCATTAAAATGAAAAACTTCTGCTCTGCAAAAACACTGTCAAGAAAATAAGAAGATAAGCCACTGAGTTGGAGAAATATTTGCAAAATATATATCTGATAAAGGACTTTTATCCAAAATCTACAAAGAGCTCTTAAAACTCAACAATAACAAAACAACCTGATTAAAAAATGAGCCAAAGACCTTAACAGACACCTCACTGAAGAAGAAATGCAGATGATAAATAAGCATATGTTATCAGGGAAGTGTAAATTAAAAGAACAGTGAGATACCTCTACATACCTATAAGAGTGGCCAAAATTCAGAACACTAATAACACTAAATGCTGGTGAAAATATTGAGCAACAGAAATTCATTCATTGCTGGTGGAAAGGCAAAATGGTACAGCTACTTTAGAAGACAGTTTTGCAGTTTTTTACAAAACTAAACATACTTCTATCATTCCATCCATCAATCACACTCCTTGTTATTTATCCAAAGGAGTTGAAAAGTGATGTCTACACAAAAACCTGCAAATGAATGTTTACTGCAGCTTTATTCATAATTGCCAAAACTTGGAAGCAGTAAGCGGTTCTTCAGTAGGTAAACGGATAAATAAACTGAGGTACATCCAGACAATGGAATATTATTCAACACTAAAAGGCCATGAAAAATCATGGAGAAAACATAAATGCATATTACTATTAGCTTCTTCTATTTAGTAATATGCATTATGTTTTTTCCATACATGCTGTATAATTCCAACTATATGACATTCTGGAAAAAGCAAAATTATGGAGACAGCAAAAAGGTCAGGGGTTGGTGGTGGGGATGATGAACAGGCAGAGCACAGAGGATATTTAGGGCAGTAAAGCTACTCTGTATGATACTATAATATTGCATACATATCATTACGCATTTCTTCAAACCCATAAAATGTACAAAACCAAGAGTAAACCCAAAGGTAAACTATGGACTCTGGGTGATTATGCTGTGTCAATGTAGATTCATCAATTGTAACAAATGTACCACCTTGTAGGGGATGTTCATAATGAGTGAGTCTATGCATGTGTAGGGGTAGGGTGTATATGAGAAATATTTTTCTCTTAAGTTTGCTGTGAGCCTGAAACTGCTCTAAAAATAGAAAGTCTTTTCAATAAACTGAAAAAAAAAAAAATGCCTTCCAGGAACTTTGGTTCTAGTCCATAGTAAGTAATGTAAACATTATTTATACGAGAACACAAACATATTTTAAAGAGTAGAATGGAAAATTCACACTGTTTCCTAATATAAAACTTGACTTGAATGAACTTGTATCTTTGCAGAAGACCCCGGAGGCTGTGCCAATGCACTTCCCCCACACCCATGCCATGCTCCTCCTAGAGTCTAAGCACCTCTACTCTGGTTCTAGTGTTCATGTTTGAGAAGCTCTGCTCTTCCACTCCTACATCAGGATCAAGAGAGTAAATAATTGATAAATAATGTTTACAGACAAATTGGTTCACCATTTCTTCAAAATTCAGAGCCTTGACAGGAAGTTGAAATCAAGTCATTTAGGTGGAGACGGAAAGGAGATTAATGGCCCTTTCTGGCGCTGGAGAGGCATCCCACTAGAGAAGTGTTCTACCTGGCTACCTTACAATGGTCCCCTCATCAGTGAATTGATTTTAAGAATAAGAATGTGGTCCAAAGGAAGAAGTTTTGGATGGTTGGAAGAGGAGGAATGACGAGCTGTGTATGAGAAAAATGGGCAAGGGCAGAGCAGAACTAAGGGAGACAAGTCTCAGAAGAAGCAAAAAACAGCAAACACTTTCAAGCAAAGGAACAGGCAAGTCTTGTTTTCCCACCAGACACAAATCTTCAAGAAACAAATGGTTGGTTTTCGTTTTCCTTGGGCTTTGTTTTTTGTTTTGCTTTTACGCCTCAGAAAGGACCAGAAAAAAAT
>NW_006442109.1:23100006-23127147 GCF_000325575.1 Pteropus alecto | reverse complement strand
AGGAAAGACAAAACCCGGATTAACCACCTTGGCATTGCTCCCCTCCGCAGCTCCCAACCACAAAGCGAGCACCCTCTCTTGTTTCAAGAAACCCCAGCCAAAACCAAAACTACTTAGCCAATTTTGCCTAGTGGAACTTGAGTTAACACACTTTTTTAAACCCTCATAATTTGATAATTTGCAAGTTACCGCAATGTCCCCCATAAAATTAGGCCGCATGACTAAAAGGCTTTGCTCCAGTTTTCATATGAAGAGAGATTTGTTGCCGGGCACCTATTTGTGCAACATAAGCCCTGGGCTCCCTACATCGTCTCTCAGTAGGATTATAATGTCTCAAGAAGAGGGTGTAGCCCATCCAGGTTCTCCATATTAGCAGTCAAGGATGCCCAGTGGAGCCATGTCCTCAGATCTGGCATCCTGGGTGTGTTAGTACCTCTGACTGCTCTGGAATTCACCCAGCTTGTCATCTTGCCTGGAAGAACTTGGCCTTTTAGGAATAGTACCAGAACCCCTCGAGGCTTCCAGGCCTTGATTTTAGACACAGATGGTAAGGGTCGTGAAGGGGAAATGTGGTGGCCTGAGAAGTACAGGGGTGTGATGGGGGTGGGTGGAATGACGCAGCAGCCGTTCCTGTGTGCACTCTGCTTGCACACGGGGACTTTTAACAGTCACACCCTGAGAAGGATCTTAGGGGGACTCTCATTATACAGTAGTGAAAGCTGAGTTTCAAAGAGGTTGAATGAAATACTGAAGGTCTGACAACAAACTACTTGTGAGGAGTAGAAATTAACTTTGCTTTTGCTTATGGAGGGAAATACTCTCAATATGCTTTCCTAGATGCTTTGCATAATCTATCTTTTTAAACTACACAAACTTATACTGTAGGTAATCTCACCATTTTTATGGCCCTATTTTATAAAGAAGGATGCACGTTCTGAGAGGTAAGGTAAATTCAAATCAGCATCTGTCTATAAAGCCAGTGCTTTTTCCTCTATACACTTGAAGCCCAACCCCAACTCGGCAGAATCCATGACACTTCCCCAGAAACAAATCCAACAGCAGGGAACTGAGCTCCTGCCTCCATGTGGAGGGTGGTGAAGGGGGAAGGTGGATATTTCCACAGTTACAAGTTTCCCTAAGAATATGTTCATGCATAGAAATAATAATACAAATTTACGTTTAAGTTTGCACTATGCTGACTAGAACCATCATGGGTTAAATAACCTTTTCAACCCTGTTGTTTGAATGCAAAGACATGCTTCAAGTTTCTAATAACCAATTTCCTTTTATGTGCCTGCAAGAGATGTTATTAAAAGGCAGGTTCAGATTCAGTAGATCTGCAGTGAATTCAGAGATTCTACATTTCTGCAAGCTCCCAGGTGATGCGGATGCTGCTGGTCCGTGGACCACACTTTAAGTAGAAAGACTGGAACAAATCTAATTCACGAATAGGGGACTCACTCGAAATTAAAAGTTGCTAATTAAGGTGGAGTGTCATTTTGTTTTGTTTTGTTTTGTTTCGTTTCGTTTTGTTTTGGTTTGGTTTTTAATGATGCTGACCCATAAGCGAGTTCTAGTCATCTCTTTGAAAATGTTTCCCGCTTCTAGTGCAATAAGCTACTGCCTACACCTAATATTCCACCTTCTTCAAGACACATATAGGCCCTGAAAAAAAAATTATCTTCCGAAGCTCAACATAAAAATGTCATTCCTGCACCGTCAGGCACGTGTGTGGCAGCTGGCAGCAATTCTTTTGCTCTTTCCAAACGAGAAAACCAAAGTGTAACAAGTCTCATTATTAAAATCTCTGGGTGAGCAGTTTGTCCCTTTCTGGAAACTTCCCCTTCTCCTCCCACAGGATAAGGGCTTTTTCAGCCCCACCTTGTTATTTCCCCACCCCACCCCCATGGGCTGTCCATGGGCAGCAGCTCCACCTTCTAAGTGGACCCTTCAGTTGGACGTTCCACAGCAACCATTCCTTCTCCTGCCAACTGTGTCTGCCTCACACAGTTGGCCTATAAGATCTTTTACTGAGTCATCTCTTCTTGTTCGTGTATCTTCTCTTTCCAACAAAATCCTAAGTTCCTTGAGGGTAGAGGCTGTCTAAAGACTCTTTGCATCTTTCCACAATGCCTAGCCCAGTGTTTTACTCAAGTAATGCACTAAATAATTATCTCTTAATCCCCTGAAAGATTTCTTTTATTTCTATTGTGTGAGAATGTAAGTTCCCATTGGGCCCCTAAAGAGTATCTGTGAAAATCACAGGGTGGAATCTTCAATTATTACTGAGTCAATAAATTAACTTCTTAATTTATTATAAATTCACGCCAGAATTCATATTAATAATATGCAAGGATCATATGAGATAATGCATGTGAAAGCATTTGATAAATATAAAGCCCTCTGCAAACATAAGGTATTATCCTGTTATTATTACATAGGGCATATGTTTCTACCAGAAGTGAACAACTTCAAGATCGCCAAGAAATGATAGACAGGATTTAACAATACTCCGAACCCACTCTATCTGAAAAGGGGTTTATTTTCATTCATTCATCCTGGAATTACAAGTCAATAAACTGAGACTCTTTCCTGGGCCAGGAAATGGCGGAAAGAGGAAAATGTTGGGATGGATCTGTAAACCCGATGCTGGTATCACATGGCAACTTCAATTTCCTGAAGCTCAGGGATAGTCAGGTACGATTTATTATGATCAGGGGACCTATTTCATGTCATTCACAGCAAGGCAGCATAATAGCTTCCACGTGTTAGCAGGAATATACACAGGCACTCCATAGGCCCGGCTCTTTCGCCTTATCGGATAAGTCAGGCTACGTCTTGCTTTCCTTCTGCCTGCCCAGACATTCTCCCACCCCTTCCCCTGCTTTCCTTCTCACTATAGTGTCTTCATTATCAATGACTTGGAGTGATCCTCGGCCCTATATCCTTTGCAAGCCCTTCTCCTGGAACCCCAGTAGCTTCTCCCAGCTTTTCTCCCTATCCCAGAAAGACTTCCTTTTTGGTTCTATCTGGCTGTTTGACTAACACTTCACCCTGGATTTACCATTGTTTCCTTCAACTCAGCATGCCTTAAACAGACACCCTCTTCCCTGCTAGTTCTTCTCCACACTTCTGGCATTCCTTATCTCCTAGGATGGCACCGCCAGCCACGCAAGGAACTGTGGGCGACCAAGGCAGGGCAAAATTGATGGCCCTTTAAAGCAGCATTTGTTAAATGATTATCTGACATTTTTAGAGGAGCCCTTAAGAGCTGCCTGTGAGAAGTGTGAAGAAGAGGCACGTGCGACTTTGCTCACCATTTCCTACTGTCCTGAGCAATTCAGTTCTGGCCTCATATCTACAGGCTGCAGCTAAGTCAGCTCACTCTCTCAGGGTGACCATCACATCCCAGTTTACCCAGGACTTCCTTGGTTTTATCATTGAAAACCCTTTGTCTTGAAAAACCTCTCAATGCTGGACAAATCTGGATGGTTGCTAACCCTATGTCTCCTTAGAAGGCAGTATAGAGACCATCTATGGTTACTTGGTATATTAGTTTGTTAGGGCCACTGTAATAAAATACCACCATTGGCTTAAATTGAAAATTATCATCTTATAGCTCTGGAGGCTAGATGTCTAAAATCAAGATTTTAGCAGGGTTTGTTTCTTCTAAGGCCTATGAGAAAGAATCTGTTCCATATCTCTTTCCTAGCTTCTGGCAGTTTGCTGGCAATCTTTGACATTCCTTGACTTATAGAAACAATACCCTGATTCTACTTTCATGTTCACGTGGCATTATCCCTATTCACACCTGAGTCCAAATTTCACCTTCATAAAAGAACACTATTCATATTGGATTCGGGGCCCATCCTACTCTAGTATGATCTTATCCTAACTTAATTACTTCTGTTGTTGTTAGCATTAAAGATCCTATTACAAATAAGGTCACAAATGAGATACTGGGGGTTCAGACTTCAACATATGAATTTTGGGAGCAGGGACACAATTCAACCCATAACACTTGGGGTTAGTTGCTTGGGAATCTCAACCTCCCAGGCCCATTTCAACCTCATATAGTACATGAAGATCATGGACCATCAATCATGAATCTCCCAGAATAAAACTGGTCAATCAATTTTCATCATCTCATTTCACTTTTCGTATTGTTTCATTGACTGTTCTGGGTTGGTTCCCATGCCGCTGACAAACTAGGTCTCAGGCTTTGCTTAGGAGTCTCCCAGACTCTCCCATTCACTCTCACCATTCAGTGATTTTCCACCAATGTCAAAACTCAGGTTCTCATCACATCTGGTCTTGATCACAATAACCTAACTCACTTTTCTTCTTAGTTCTGGTCCAGGGAGACCTCTTCTAGACTTTCCTGCACTCTGTTGCCAGAAGCATCTGTCTACAGTGCACATTTAAACAAACCACTCTCACACTTAAAGCCCTCAGTGGCTCTCCACAGAGCAGAGAAAGTTCAAATGCCTTTACTTAAGGCCTTGACCCTGTGTGACCTGGCTCCTACCTGACTTCTCAGCCTCACTCATCTCCTGCCCTGACCTCAAGCACAGCAACATTCAACTCAGGTTCCTCAGATCACATTATCATCTCCAGTTTCTGCCTTTTTTACATGCTCTTTCCTCTATGCTTAATGTCCTTCTCCCCATGGCTTTCAAACTATGTTCTTACTTATCCTTTAAACTCCACTCAAGTATGACTTCTTCTGGGAAGCTTTCCCTGACGCTGCAAAATGATTTATGTAATTCCCATAGAACTTCTCAGTACACTTACCACAAATCAATGTATTTCTTATCTTTCTCTTCCTCTTGGTCAGAGGACAAAAAAGTTCATGAACCATCTAAACTGTACCAAAAATGTACTTTGAACCCCTTTATCCCTCATTATTAGATGTATAACTTGGGACAGTTATTTAACCTTTTTAAACCAAGGGGTTCCCCACTGAAATATGTAGATAACACAAGTACCAATTCATGATGTCGTTAGCATTAAGTGAGATAATCAGTGTAGAGAGCTTAGCATGATTCCTGGCACATAATGTTGATACTCAAAAACCGTTGCTCTTTGTTACCATGTTTTACTTATTGCTGCTGATTTCGGAAGCACTACAGTCCCTGACAGAAACTGTGGACTCTAGATCTGCACTGCCCGGGAGTGAATTCTAGTTCCCACACCACTTATTAGCCATGTGTCCTCATGCCTGAGTCTCTGCTTCTTCATCTGTATATGCAAATAATAACAGCAACTTCATAGATATTTGAGGATAAGATAAGCTACTTTCAAAGCATTTGGAACAAAACCTGGCACATAGTAAGGGCTCAATAAAAGTGGCTTCTAGTGTAATTGGCTTTCATCAGATTCCCAGAGGGTTCCATGACTGTGGAAGAGATTGAGAGTATAAGCTCTAGTTTGTGAACTCCTTGAGAAAGGGATCATGTATTAATCTTTGTATTCCAACCATATAGTCCAGCCTGGGGCATGCAGTAAATGCTCAATTTTTTGTTTGGATGAATGGATAAATTGTGAATTGAGCAGCAAACACCAAATTAACTTATGTCACTTTTCAAGAGTTCACAAACCAAGCAAACTCATCCCTTGAGAACACGGCTGGGAATCAGGAAATGGGGAAAGTAGATGTTCCAAAAACGGAGCATAAAAGCTTACATACTTTATTCGGAGGAACGATAAATTGTTAGAGCTGGACTGAAATTTAGCGATGATCTATTACAGTTTCCTCATTTTGTGGATGAGGAAAATGAGCTGACTCTCAGAGTACATATCCTCTTCGTTTGTATACAATTCTAAAAACCTTTATTATCTGACTTCCTGGCCAAGTCATATTAAGGAGAGCAAATCTGGAGATGAAAAGGCAGAGCGGGAGCTATGTATGCCCATGATAAATATCAAGAAGCGAAATCTAGGCTAAGGATAGGAAACTATATTAAAAAAGCAGACACAAAAACTGAAAATTCACCTGAGCCTACAATATTGGCATGGAGGTAAATGTATTGCCTGCTCATTAGACCTTCAGGACCTGACTGGTTGAGGCCAGTTCCCACCCTGGAACTGATTGCATAATGCTTCACAGAAACAAGGTTTGCAAGAAATTTAACTCTCTTCAGTTCACAATTATTTTTATTGAGGGTCTCATCCCATTGAGCGGATGAGGAATTTAAACCTCAAGCTTTCATGGCACACCTACACCCCATTCTGAGGTTATGTAAAGGTTCCAAGAGATGTCAATTATGTTGGAACATTGGTAAGTTTGCAAGCTGGTCATGGAGTTTCAGAGCCATGTGCATGCACAGGTGAATTTGTTGCTGTCATCACACCTTGTTCCCTACCCTAGCCTTGACTCACTATTCCTTTGATCCAACCTTGGAGAGCAAAGATCTTTCTGAAAAGCTATGCCTGGCCCTTCTCCCTGGATGTACCACTCGATCATTCCTTTCTGGGCTCGGATGTCCATGTCTCTGTCTCCTTACCACTCCTGTCTCCTCTCCTGCCCTTCCTCTCATTCTCTCCTTCCCTCATGCCCATTCTCTGCTATCTCCCTTCTCTTCCCTCTGCACAAGAGTGCATTTATCTTTAGTCCTAAGAGTTATCCTTCCCTTTTCACATTTCTATACCCCGAATACTCTTTCTTTTACCCTCTCTGTAAATCCTTTAAGTTGTTCTAAGAGCCTGGTTCTTTAGAATGCAAAAGTTAGATAGGTGTACAGGCTCCTTCCATACTTGTCATATTTCTTCTCTGTCATATCTCCACCCTGTCGTACTCCTTCTCTGACAGAATGAACCACAAAAGGCTGACCCTGCTTGGATGGAGGAGGGAGAGGTGAAGAGAAATGCAGAGAGGAAAAAACATAGTGAATATCTCAAAATGTTATCTTACCGCATATGTAAAATTCCTAAACAGCGTTTCCCAACTGGTATTCAAAAGAGAGTTAATTTTCAATTATCGAGAAAAATCCATGGAAATGAAATGGCTCATTCTCATGCCTGTTAAATTAATATCGTCTCACTGTATGCCTGTAATAGCATTGAGCAACATCTCCCAAAACCTTGTGCATGAAATACTTTGTATTCTAATTTTGGCTCAGAAAGAAAAGTCTTCTGTAATCAAATGGGTTTTTAAAATGTTGTGCTTCTTGAAGACTTAGGAAACATCTTAGCATGTTAAAGACTCGGAGAAGTCCGAAACTGATCCTGCATTATCTGACCGTGGAAACCTGATTTGATTGATCTCCTGTGGCACCAGGATTATGTGGAACACACTTTGGAAGGATTTGGATGCCATCCATGCAGATGTCCAATTCAAGGTGAAGAAAGGCAGAAGTTTTCTGCGGTGTGTGTGTGCTGAGGACAGAGATGAGACTGGGTAAGCCACTGTTTCCATGGAGAGGACGAGGGATAATCCTCACAGAAGGGAGACTTTATTTTCTCCCTCAGCCTGAAGGGTTTCGGAGCCCAAGCTGTACCTGCGCAAGCTGTTAAGTCTACTGGGGGAGGGGTTGTTGCTGAAGCACAGACCACAGGCCCTGGCTTCACGCCATCCTGTCTCACCCAGCATGACAGCTATTTGGGTCTTCAAAGCCAATACTGGACCAGATATCTTTCAGATGCACATGATATCAAGAGAAAAATAATTATTTCAGAAATTGGTGCCCCTGGCTTTTTTTTCCTAACAGCAAGCAGTTACTTGGATTACCTCACCTTCCCTCTATCCAGGGAGGGAAAGGCTCAAACTAGCCAAGAAATGGCAAAACTGTTCTCTGAAAAGATGGAAGGCACAGGAACTATGTAATAATAGGTCGAGAAAGGTGTTTAAACACTGGCTGCTAAAACAGTGAGCTCAAAAGAAAGTTACGGGCACCAGTTCAGAAACCTCCTGACTTACATTCCATATACTTGTAAAGTCATTTTGGTTCGAGAAAGATTATTTGGGCAACTCATAAGCGTTATCACTTTGCTAGGCAGTATAGGGATCACAAAATGTACAATTTAAACTTTTTTTATTTATTGTATAAGGCTGTTTATGATATAGCCACCGTGTAAGGAGCTTCGATCTATATCTCCAGCCTTCCCTCCTATGGCCTCCATTCCAGGCTTAGAAGTATTTTTGCAGCTCCTTAATCTCATCATGTTTTTTTTTTCACTATCTTATGCTCTGGGGTTTCTGTCAGGGATCCTTTCTTCCCCCGCTCACTCTCCAGTCCACTGGGCAAATTTCTATTCCTTCTCTAAGACACAGATGAAGTATAAGATCCATTGAGACACCTTTGCAGAAGGGTCACCATCTCTCAGAGATTTGGTTCATCTGGCCTCTGGGTTCCCATATCATCTTATAGATATGTCTACAGTAGGAAGCATAGCAGAATTAAAAACGGAAATGGGCTTGGTGCTCCTGTTCTTACATTTAGCTGTATAATCTTGGGTGAGTTACCTAACCTCTCTCTGCCTCATCTTTAAATTGTGGATAATGCCTCCTTCACATGAAGTTTAAATGATATAAGAATGGTTTTTTGCGCAGTGCCTATTACATATGGGCATATCAAAAAAAAATGGTTATCATATTATAATTAATGATTTTCTACTTTTTATCTGTACATGCCTTAATTAAGGGCTATCATATTTGCCGTGTATTCTTAATTCTTAACACAGTGCCTGACACACAGTAGGTACTCCATAAACAGCTTTAACAAAACCATTAATTAGCTAATTAATCAATGGAGAGATAAATGGGTTGTTTCTATGGGGGCATAATCTTCTCTAAGAGAAGGAAATAAGTTAATTAGCATGCTAGGACAGTAGGTTCCTGAATGTCAACAGGAATGGATTTGGCCCAGGGGATTTGTGAGCCCAGAGTCATGAGATTCAAGATAGGCACTGGAACTCAGAGAGGGTACCCAGAGGGGCCTCCAATGAACACCCAAAGAAAGGACACAATTTTGATAAGTCAAAAGAAACAGATGAAGTATTCCAGGTTTGCTCTACATAAAGGCTCAGAGCTCTTTAAGGATGAGAGAGATCAGTGCATATTTGAAGGCTTTGGAAGAAAAGATCCATTAAGGAGGGAGGTACTGGCGATGAGCAGTGAAAGGATGAGAGCAAAGCCTGAGTCCTCAGAAAGAGTTGGGGTCAAGGACACAGCAGTAGGGCCTGCCTCGAGTGATAGGTAAACACCATTTTCTGAGAGAATGGTTTTGAAGACCAAAATACATAATATGAGAGGAGAAAGTGTGTAAGAAAACCCAGGCATTTTATGCGCTTGATTTTTCTCGGTGATATAGGAAGCAAAATTGTCTCCTGAGAGAGTGGAGATGGGACTATAAGATGTGATCCAGCAGAATGGTCAAGAAACAGACTCTAGATCATCCAGTGTCAAATTTTGGCACCATTACTGACCTGTGTGGTCCTGGAAAAGTTCCATAAAATCCTCGTGCCTCAGTTTTCTCATCTGTAAAATAGAAAAGATAATAATACTTATCTAATCTTATAGGGTTACTAAAAGTATTCAGTGACTTCATAATTGTTAAGCACATATAGAATAGCCTGAAATATAAGTACGATAGTAGTACATATTTGTTATTCTTCTTCTTCCTTCTACTACTACTACTACTACTACTACTACTACTACTACTACTACTACTACTGTTGCTGTTGTTGTGTTGTTGTTGTGTTGTTGTTGCTATTATTATTATTATTATTATTATTAAAGGAGCCTTGTAGATATTAGAACAAGTTTGCACTAGCCATTATGGGAAGAGCTCAAGAAAATGAATAGGAAATGGGATTGTACAGCACATGAATTATAGTGGGCATAGTCAGTGTGGTTTTGTCTTTTATCAGCAAGCAAGGAATATAGGCAGGGGGCACAGAAAGTGAGAATTTACCTATAGGGATGGTAAGCAAAGAAAAGTGACAGAACGCAAAGTTAATATGACAAGATTTTAGAGTAGTAAAGAGAACAGCATTAAAGTCACCAAATGCAGAAGCCCAGTTAGGCTGAGTCACGTGAAGCTAGGCGTGGGCTAATGGACTGATTATGGGCCAAAGGAATCCTTATTTATTTATTAAAACTAGAGTTAATGGCTTCCAAGCTATAATATAGTCATTCTCTACTGGAAGTGTCTAGTAAATTTGTCATTGAGAACCAGAAGGTTATTTGGCCTGCAATAGGTGTGAGATATTCTTCTGAGTAAAGGAGCAGCTCTAAAAATATGACAGTTATTCCAGACTTCCCATCAATGCTCTGCTCCCTCCTTCTGGGCACTACCCTGGACACACAAACACCCAAAGCAAGACAAGACCATTCAAGAAAACGGAAGACCCAAAAATGCTAAAGGACAAGTTTAGTACCTGATGCGGTAGAGAGAGGCCAGTCAGGAGGCTCTATTGGGAGGAGGGGGCACCAAGTTGGAGTTCTCACTATTACCCAAGTTCCATTTGGTTGATTTTTAAATGTGTCTTACACGGAAATAGTATTGCCTTGTCATTTTATTTTGCATTTTTTTTTTGATTGCTAATGAAATTGACATTTATTCATATGTGAATTATCTTCATATTTTTTTTGCCAGTTTGCCAGTGGAGGCCTTAGAGTTTTTTATATTGATTTGGAAAGGCTCTTTATACACTATGTCAGTCCCTTGCCATCCTTATTGCAAGGTCCCCCAATTTGACATTTACCAGTGTTTATCATCTATTCTGACAAACTGAATTCTTAAATTATCATGTGGTTAACTCTACCTTTTTCCTTCACATTTTCTTCCATTGCTTTAGAGAGACTATTCTGGCCCAGAACAAGTAACTATTTATCTATATTCTTCTTGTACTTTAAGGATTTATTTTTTCTTTTACATTTAAGTATTACACTAGACTAGGAATTGCTTTGGTTTATGGAGTTATTAATGGAGAATTATATTTTCAAAATATGCAAATAATTCCAAATAATCTTTTTTGGGGAGAAGGCTTATCTATAAGACACTGCCTTTGAACTAAAGAGTTCAAGAGACAGGATATCTTAACCCTCAAAAGACCCTAACATACAATTTTAGGTTCTGTGGTTAGTAGTGAACTAGATTTCATTTTTTAGAAGGAGGTAGGAGGAAGCGGGTAAGGAAGGTTTTTCAGCATTTCAGATCATCCCAAGTAAGCTCTACATAGGCTTCTTCAGGTTGGACTCTTACTTCATCTTCTTACATTTAAAGTAGAAGATCATAAAGGAGAATGAGACATGTGAGTTGTGAGATCCTAAAGTAGAGCCTCTACACAGGTGAAGGTTCAGAGCATGCTGATTTGGTTCAGGAAAGCATGTGTGGACCCTCAATAAATAAATAATCAATCAACCAACCAATCAATCAATTCTATGTTCATAGGAGTGTAAGCTCCCCAAAGGCATAGACTCCCTCTTCTATTTCCACTCTGTGGCTTCTCTTACGTAGTCCCTTACCTGCCCCCCAAAAAAGGAAAAACCTTCCTTCTTGACTAGTTGAAATTTTGGGGAACTGGTGACCAAATCTCATCACTGCTCTTTGGCTCCAGACCTACCTCGCCTCAATCTTTTGTCTCAATCTCTTGAATCCACACCCTCACATCCTCCCTCCTTTTGGAATTAGGAGGTGCATTTGCTAACATTTATCTTTCTAGGAATAGCCTCTGAGGATCAGATGAGGGAGTGGGCAGTGAAAAGAACAACTAAGCCTGTGGTCAAGTAGCCAGGATGTGGCTACAAATATGAAAGCCCAACTCTGACCTCATCAGGGCAAGATGGCTACTGCTGGTCTTGTGGTTGCCAGCAGAGAACAAAGCAGAGAAGAAATCTGGCTTCTCCCCAGTCATTTTCTTGGGTGGCAGTTATGATTCCTCAGAACTGAAAGCATGTCAGACATCAGTGATCACAAGTAGCTATTTAAAGCCCTGCCTTTCTTACTGATGTAATGATAGAAGCATTTGGAGATGGAGAAGAGGGAGAAAAAGTAGCCTAAAGCTAGTGCTGGACCCCTAATGCTAAGATCCTTAGTCGTTGCCTAGGAGGGATTCTGCAGGGGGCCTGCCTTGCCCGTACAGAATGATAGGTACTAACTCTCTCAGGGAACTAGAGAACCAGTCCCAGCTAACCAGAATTGTCATCCAGATCAGGACTCCAGGATCCCAGAAGAAGAGTGGGAGGCAGAGCCAGACATCATGTCCTATCACAGGCCAGAGGGTTCTGAGAGTGGAAGAGGGGCGTACCTGCTTGCTGGATGCATCACAGATATTGACTCCCCACAAGAGGGATACCTCTTCCAGCACCTGCTCGGGGTTTTTGCCTGTGTCCTCAGCTACTCTTAGCATGCAAATCTCCTTGGAGAGACACCATCTCCTACTGGAAAGGGAACAGAAGGGGAACGAGGCCAGCCAAGGGTCCCTAAGAACTGTCCTCCCTCCATTCTTTCTTATTTGGCAGTTTGAAAGCTGGACTGCAGCTGCAGGCATAGTTCCCATGGCAATAGGACCAGTACAAAAGAAGGGGCAGGCTCCAGAAAAGGGTCAGCTTTGGGATATATTTGAGAAGGACTCAGAAAGGCTTCTATTGATCCTATCCAGATTTCTTCTCTTCAGTTAAGCTAGTGAAAGCCCCAGTTAACATTTTAAATGAATGGCCTTCTATATTCACCATGATCATCATGAAAGTCCTTAGAACTAGATCATCAAGTCAAAGAATCTCCGTATAAGATCCAAACTCTAACTTCAAAGAGCAGAGGAGCCAATATATCAAGTCTTAAAGAGTTGAATGTAAGTTTCAAATGGCAATGGAAGATAACAGTGGAAAAACAGCAGCAAAGCAAATGATTTCTTGTCAATGGATAGTATAAACAATAACCTACTGAGGGATTCATACTGGGGGAGTATGAATCTTGAAAGGCTTTACAAAGTAGGCAGAATTTGAGCTGGGCTGAACATGGATGAGACCTGCTTAGCTAAGAAGAAAGAAAGCGAATGGACAGTCCAGGAGAAGGCTAACATTAGCAGAAAGCAGGAGGTATGTTCAGGCAACAATAAGTAAAGACCTCTGGTTGAGGTCAGGGGTTCAGGTGGGCCCTGTGTGAGAAATGAATTTATTGAAATAACTTTAGTCTGGGGAGGTAACATGAAATGGAACAGATCTGATAGTAGGAAGGAGTGTGAGCATGGAAACTAGAATGAGGGTGATCAGGACCATCAGAGAGAAGCACATAGCACTGAGTCCCCAAAGGATGGGACACCACAAGAGTCAGTGAACACTGAAGATAAATTTACCCAATTTTGTAGCTTTGCAGCAGATCACCCCTGGGGGTGAGAAACCCTAACGCATTCAGTCCAGAGTAAGCCGATCAGCATGTGAAAAAGAATTGCTTCTGACTGTCTTGGGAGCTTAATTGGTGCTTAGTGAAGCCTAAATACTGTCTCTAATAATATTACAAACACAAAGCATGCAACTTGTCTACAGAAAGCACAGAAAGTATCCTGATTGTTAATAAGATTATATGTGAGAGGGCATGTGTACATAAGTGTTAGGTGGATGCATGGGCCACCTTAACTTTAATGTGTATGTGTATATATAATATTGAGCTCTGACAGCAACTTCACATCATTGTTTCTTGGTTAAGCACCCTCACATATTTTTTTCTGAAGCCATCTCAAGCATCTTGAAATGCACAAATCCATGGGATCTTGTAAAACACACACAATTTTTTTCTCCTGTGAAACTTTGGCATGCCTGAGCTTGCTTTGTCTCCTTACCAGCAGTGGAAGAAATCTCACATTCAATCTTGTCCCATATTTCATGGCTATGAAAACTTTTTCTATGTTCTGGCCCACACCGATCTTACCCATTTTCTGCATATTCGGATATGTATTGATATCTAGTTTTTCCTGATTTCTGCCTCTGATGTGCATGACTTGTAGAGATCTTGTCACCTGCAGTATCAGCATCACTTAGGGAGTTGCTAGAATTGAACCATCCCTTTCTTGGAAAAGTCTTTGTGCACTTTTGCCCATGATTCATTTCCTGTTTCTGCTCCAGTGCCCTGATCTTTCCACTGCAGCCTTCCAGCTTTCACTCTCCCAGCTCCTCCATATCCATGACACACTAATTTTTATCCTGTGTCCCATATTCCCCTCATGCTGCAGCAGTTGTTTCCCTGACCTAGCCCAGAATAACCATATATACGTGATGTCCCTAGTTGAAAGTGAATTTCAATCCTCTTGATTCCAAGTGTTCTGGTTGTTTAGGAAAGTCTGGATTTCTGTGGGTAACCTAATCGACAGAGCTTTGTATGTTTTCCTCCTCAAAGGCCTGGATATCTGATTAATAGCAACACCAATCCAAGAGGTTTCAATAAACGAGTGTTATAATGCTAAATTAAAAAAAAAAAAATACAAAGAAAAAAGAAAGGAAAAAAGAAGGAAGGAAGGAATGAATGAAAGAATGAATGAAGGAAGATAGGAACGAAGGAGGGAACAAAGGAAGGAAGAAAACAATGAACAAATGAATGAAGGAACCAAGGAACCAAGGAAAGAAATGTAAAATCTCAGGCTCCATCTCAAATAAACTGAATCAGAATCTGCCACTTAACAAGACCTTGAGAGATTTGTGCGTGCATTAATTTTTTAGAGGCATTTCCCTAGGAGACAGGGACTTTATTTTGTATTTCGCTCATACTCACATCCATTTGTAATTACATGCAACCATGGTGGCCATGAAACAGATTGAACACATTCTTATTGAATTTAGTTGAAACGGTCCTCAATGTCCAGCCACTCATAAAGGAAGTGCCCTCACCATTTTATCTGATTCAAAAACCACCCAGGGAGACAGGCGAAACACTTTTTCATTCCCATTTTACAAATAAGGAAATGGCGCTCAGAAGGGCTTCTTAATTTCTCAAGGTCAAACAACTGAAATTTAAAAAATACTCAGAATTTTCAAAAGCCATTGAGTAAAGTGATAATTAAAGACAGATGGTACTACCAAAAGGGAAGAAAGGGAAATTTGAAAATAAATAGAATACATATTAATATTTAAAATTTTTTTATTCTGATTTATCATTTAATCTCAGTTTCAAACTTTTGGTCTCCTTTGCATGCTGCCCACCCTCAAAATAATGTTGAAGAGATAGTGTGAAATCTTCTAATAATATCTTTGAGTAGATATACTCCTGAGCTTTGCATTATACATGCAAATATTTACTGAACGCACAGCATATGTTAAATTATTTTTGGTCATGTATGGACATGAAAATGCCTATAACCTTTGTTGGCGTTTCTAACTGCCTTGCCCCCAAAATACACCTGTCCCTTGATTTGTGCAAATTATCCATTCCATGTGTGTTTTTTATTTTTTTTAATGTGGAAAAAAATCACGTAGAATCTCAGCAGTACAAAAAAAAATACTTTAGAAAAAGGCTGATATAAATCATAAAAATATTATTTCACATAGTTCCACCAAAAAATGTTAATGAAAATTTAGAAAAAACAAAATAAGTTTTATTTGTTGTCCGTGTCTGTACTGTAATCTAAAGCAACCAACCTTCTCTTTTTAATTGGAACGAAGTCACTACCTTCATCGCTTGAAATATTTAGAAGTACTACTTCGGTTTCATTGTTCATGTTTATGTTTTTGGATAAAATTTTTCTGACCCCATCTTTTGCTAAGTTTTCACAAATTCTTCAATATTCATTGCAACATTTTAAAAAGTCTTTTTGAAATTTTAAGGCTTGTTGGATGTTTGGATCAATATCTAGAATTGCAGTTTCCAGTTTTGTGACCAAATAAAGAGCTTTGTAAATATTTTCTGCAGTGAATGAAAGTGGTTCAAGGTCACTGCTGTATTCATCAGCAGGATGGGCTTCAGATATTAAGTGAATTAATTCATTATCAGTTAATTTGTGATCAACCAGTAATTCGTTAATATCATCTACATTCAAATTGTCATTTCTTCTTGAAATTTATGTAATAAATTAATAATGCCAGTTAATCTCTCTTGAATTGTTGGAATCATATTCCCTGGTACAACCACTTCTGGCCATATTGCTTTCCAGCAAGCATTTAAAACTGACGGCTTTATATCACTCAAAGCTAAAACAATATTCTTGATGTAACTTAAAATTATGTATTTATTCCAGGCTTCTGTAACTGTGATTCATTATCTTCAAGTTTATTAAAAATATCATTAAAACTCCATTTAATATAATTAATCTTAAAGGTAGAAATAACGCCTTGATATAAAGGTTAAATTAAAGAAGCTGTCTTTGGTGGCAAATATACAACTTTTATATTTGAATGTCCTAAATTGTGTGGATGATCAGGTGCATTATGTAAAAGTAAAAGTATATTTAAAAGGAAGACATTTTTCTTTTGTATAATTTTCAGCTTCTACAGCAAAACGTTTGTAAAACCAATACCGAAAAACATCAGTAGTAACCCATGCTTTTTTATTCGCCATCCAATGAACAGGAAGATTATTAATTGTGTAGTAGTAAGTATTAGTTCTTTGTATGCTGCTGAGTTAAGCTATTGTTTTCTAGAAAGATTAATCGCCAATAATAGATGTGAAAAAATTAGAACTACGTAAAATGAAACCGCGTATAAAAAGTCCACGTAAATGGGGGAGATATTTACCGCGTATAAAAAAACTTGCATAAAAAATACCACGTAAATCGAGGTATGGATGTTTTAAAAAGTAAAATATCTTTCACTCAAGGTATCTTTTAGAAAGAAAACGGAAGACCTAAAATTTTTCTCATCTTGGCTTTCTCCAAGATGAGTGAACACTATGCTCAAAACGAGGATGTCGAGTTGTTTTTTACCCACTTTTTAAAAACATGGCACTAGAAATTCTCCTGGTATTTATTTGAGAAAAAAAAACCAATAAATTTTCTTAAAAGATTAATAATAATTTTTTCAAAAAAATAAACATAACAATCAATTTTATTCTTTTAGGCCCATAACAAATAGCTAGAGACACATTAAAAAAGATCTATTACAAGTGAAATGATCGAATACATATCGATTTAATTCAAAACATAAATAAATTATTCAAGTAAAATTTGAAACTCCTAATGGGAGAAATAAAAGATGAGAGAAATAATTGGAAAGATATATATTGCTTTTTATTGGAAAGACCAAATACATAGTAATGACGATAATTCCTAAGCAAATATTTATAGATTTATGCAAAACCAAGATCCCAAGTGAATACATTATAGATTCTGACAAACTCACAGTGTAATTCATCTAGAAGAATAAGCTAGCAAGAATATTGACATGTTCTTTTTTTAAAATATATAATAGTTTACTATACCATATTTAAAAACATGATTTATAGCAACAATTATCAAAATAATCAGTTATTGGGTTAAAATAAGAAAAGTTGACCAGTAGTTTGGAATAGTGATTCTAAATGAAGCACTTAATATCCAAATAACCAAAGCCACAGCTGTGCTAGGCTGATAACTTATATTGAATTTATTGTTGACTAAACTTCAAATCTTTTTCATATGTAGTATTATCTACCCAAGTTTTTCCCATTCTCTATTTTATTAAAGGATAACTTTCAGAATAAAGTGAAATCATGATTTTCAAAAAAATATAAAATAAACACACATTAAATATTTTATTTAACTCATTATTTAATGAGGGAACTAAGCAGATGTTACTACATGTTCAAAAGAGAATCCAGACACTTGTATAGATAAGGAATATTGAAATGAATTTACAAATAGATGTAAAATTGGCCAATTCACAGTGTCAACTGAACTTCCACCAACAAAATTTATTTGCAAGTCTGTAGACAAGAATTATTCTGCACTGCTATAGGTTATCTACAATTTACATGATTGTGAAATAGCTCAAAGGCAATGAAAGGTGCAGAATCTTCATAGAATCAGAATCAGATAATCCAGAACAATGTGCGCTAAATAATGCATAGTTTTCCCTTGAAGCACAAATTTTTCTCTGTAATTCCCAGTTGTTTCTTTTTTGTACTCAGCTGAAGAATTTTACACTTATGTTTATTAATCATATATTGAAAGATTTAACCTATCATAATCTTTATGCACACATGCATTCGATCAAGATGCTATCACTCCATTGTCCAAACCATTGATTTTTTTGAGAAAAAGTTGAACAGGACAGAAAATCAAAGCATATATACCTCAACCACTAAGATGAGAGATCTTTTTTTAAATAAACAAAGTAGAGGTGATCATCTGAGATAATGTAGCTAGAGAAGTATCATCCTCTAAAAGAGCAAAATGAGATAATAAGCCTGGAGAACAAAAAGAAGCAGGATGAGTAACACAGATGTGCTATTTAATTTATGTAACAGGTATTTTATTGAGAACCACTTGATATCATGCACTGAGCTAGATGCTAAAGGCACTATGACAATGAAAGACAAACCCCTGCATTCAGGGATATTCGTTGTCTGGGGTAGAGTGAGAGAAACAGACATTAAACAAACAATTTATACATTGAAACAACCATAAGTGATACACCTAGTGTGGTAAGTGATATCAGAAAAAAATTACAAACTATTAAGGAAATGTAGAGAGAGTAGATATGAACGTATTAGTCATCTTCATTTTTTTCAGCCTTGTTGCTATTAAGTCTCTATCTTGTATTTTCTGTCTTTTGGGGGATGTAAAGATGTTTGGAGTGAAGACAAAAGAGTTGAGAATTGAGAGACAACTGCTACTTACCAGCAAAATGAGAATGGTCAGTGGCTTGCCCAATTTTCTTTTCTTTCAGAACCACCAATAGTACCAACCAAGGATTGCCTTTAGGCAGGATGTGCATGATGCAGACAAAGCCTTAGCTGTTCGGATTCTATTGTACCCAACTGTATAAAACACTGTTACTACAAACCAAGAACTAGGAAATAAAATGGCTTTGTTATACTGCAATGGGATTTACTGTTTCCATGCAAATAGAGTTATCTATGTATATGCATGTAATAAACAGTGAAAATATTAATATAGTTTTATAAAGTAATTAAAATTCAACTCACAACTAGTAGAAGACATTTGACACACGTTACAAGTGACAAAGAATTAATTTGCTGAATGTTTAAATAATCCGTAAAACTAACAAACAATCCCATAAAAATTAGGCTTTCATGGAAGAAGAAATATATAAGGCCATAAACATATGAAAATATGTTCAATTTCATCAAAAGGGAGAATGTAAATTAAAACCACAACTTTTTGCTCACACCAGAGTGGCAAAAATGTAGAAGTCTGGCAGTGAGAAGTGTTCAAGGAAATGAAGAGCAATCGGAACTCCTATGTTACTGCTAGGAGAGTGCGAACCACTCCGGTAGGCAAACAATTTGTCATCACCTAGTCAAGTGGAACAAGTACATTTCCTACTACATAACTATTTGGATCTTGGGAGACACTTGCACATGTGCTCCAGGAAACATGGACAAGAATGTTCCTATAGGCATTTGGGAAATTGTAATACCTGGAAAGAACCCGAATGTCTATGCGCAAGAGTGTGGATAAATGAACTGTGGTGTATTCTTATCGTGAAATACCACATGGCAGTAAAATAGAATTCTCAAAGTAGAGAGATGAGAGGGAGAAAGTTCCAGGCAAATATATATATATATTTATATATAATACTATATATATATAGTATTATCTTCCACTTGTATAAAGTTTAAAACTAAACTGTTTTGGGATATAAATGTGCTAAAAAATTGTAAAGAAAAACAAGAGATAATAAACACAAAATTCAAAGCAGTAGTTAGTTCTCAAAGGCAGGCAGAGGGATCAGAGCAGGATGAACATACAGCAGCATCAGCTATAGTTCTTAAGCTTGTTGGTGAGTTCAGTGGTGTTCATTTCAGGATTACTCTTTAACTTCCCATGTATATTATATAGATGCTTATGTATATATGTTATATTCAATTTAAAATGTGGATATTTTTGTAACTATATATGTATATTCAAATATTTGTCAGTGCATTTACCAAGGCTTAGAGGTCAGCTTTCAAAGAATGTGGGTTTGTTTGTTTGTTTTTAATGTGTTTCTCTTGCCTTGATATTTTGATTACTATTTGCTGTTTCATATATATGCAGAGCCGAAATTCTCCAGGTTAATTTCACTCCAACATGGAAATATTTCTGCAAAATAATTGCTATAAAATATCTTCTCTTTTGCATTGCTATGATGGGAGGGTGTTATAAATTATCTTAACTTTGGGATGAAAAGAAAATAATTTCTAACATGAGTGCTATCTAGAAAGCTCTTCCTGCGCACTCTGAAGTTCTTTAAGGTGATTTCTTGTGGTACACTATCAAACACACCACCTGGCTGCAGCAGCTGTAGATAAAACCTGTCCACTTGTGCTCTCATGGGGCTTGTTTAATATTTTAATTCCCGCTCCAAACAGATCTTATGGAGAAGTTGTGTCCGTGGGTCCTCAGTATCTCCCTGTGTTACTGTTGAGATCTCCTTTCTCCTCTCTCTAGTCTGAATGCTCATCTTTCAGTCGGCCTCACTACTCTTTTAGAGTCTCCATCTGATATTTTTAGGAGAAATTAATCTTCCAACTTCCCAAACAACCAGAGTCGCTGTTTGCATGCTACATACAGGAGCAATGGGCTCTTCCTTTAAAGATATGTTTTTACTTTTACATCACTTATCTCCATGTCTCTAGATGCACTAACCACAGTGAGAAGACACGTCAGACTCTTCAGTCATTGTCATTGAGTCTCTAAGTTCGATTACCAAGCACCGCCCATATTATGACACCTTCCGGCATCTTTGGCATGGGGCTGGATAACCCTTTCCTAAAGGGCTGCCTCCTGTTTACCTAGGTTTCTTTCTCTTCATTCCCATTATCTCAGGAAACGCAAAGACATGTTCCTGGGGATTGCCAAGGATATATGTTTCCAGGGATCATAAGAGATTTTCCAGCACATTCTCAGGTATACATATCTTCAACCCCATGTTCTGCCTTACACATGAGCATAATGAGAGAATTGACCACTCTAACAAATTGATGCCAAATGTATGCAGAGCCCAATTTCTCACATTAGAACATAGGGCATGTCCACAAAGTTCATTTATAGGTCAGTTGCTAAAATGTGAAACTCATTTTCTTCCAAAAACGGTGTTTGTAGTGTTGGTGCTGACCACAGATTTGGCCCCAATACCCTATCTAACCCACAAAGTATCAGAAATAGCAAATTGCAATGAAAGTAAGTAGAATACAACAATGTTTCAAAACTAATACTAAAATATAACATATAACACTTACAAATGAGAAATCATTTTTATTTATTTGAATTCTGGTGCTTGAGGAAAGGTTAATTCATCTAACAGAGGCAAAAAGGTAGATGACAACTATAAATATTCTGAAGGGAAACTCAGGCAACTTTTAAGGACTTGGAGATACTGATGAGGCTGGTTTTTAGTAGTAGTAGTGGAAGGCTTGTCTTCATTTTTCAAGCACTTTACTTCATCATTTCTGTCTTTTCATTGACACAATCCTGTCACTTGTTGAGCTCAAGTTATTTGTTGTTCACAATGAAATAGAGAATAGGGAAAAGGTTAGAATTGAGAGGCTTTCCTGAGTAAGGAAAAGAAACGTATCTTGAATTGGATTCATTGATTAAAAACCCACACATATCTATTTAGTGTCCACTATCTGATCAGCTCTATACGAGGTCTTAGGGATATAAAGAAGAATAGGACAGTTGCTAACATCATGGCATCAACCTATTGCAGTGGATGGTGGAACAAAATGAGGCAGGGAGCCGAGAGTGTGAAGAGACAAATATGCAAATTATACCATGATGTGCTAAAAGCTGTATTAAAGAAAGAGCAAGGTGCTGTTTGGAAGACTCTGGAAAAGCTTCCCCAAATGACAGTTAATTTTCAAAAAAGAATAGGAACAAAATGTACAAAAGCACAGGCATAAAATCATTTTGGAAATAATGTGAGGCTCAGAGTAAATGCAGGGAAGGTAGGAAATGGAGAAAGATGAAACTGAAGAAATAAGGTGAAAATTAACTTTATGTCCCCGAATGCTAAAGGAGAGTTGAAACTCAGTTTTGCAGGTAACTTGGAGACAAGTTTCAATTTGTAATAATATGTTCGGACAACTAAGGAAATTAATTGAAATGGAATTAATTGATCTTTGCATGACTTAAAAGAGAAGACAGTACCAGGAAATCGTGGTTCCCTTTGTAGAGACAGAAAGAAGAAATGGTCAAAGGCATCAGATCAGAGTGCTTCTCTGCCCCATTGACATCCGAGACAGTTCAGTGGCTTTCAGGGAAAAGCGGAGTTGGGAATGGACCGGCCCTGGGGTCTTAGGGAGGCAGAGTGCGCAATTGCACCTTTCGACTTCTTACAATATGATTTCATCTCGAGATTGAACGTAATGTGGATTTTATATCTTCTACTCAATGACTGCTGATGAAATGGAAATCATGTACTAACACGTCGTCTGCAAGTCCTGGGTCATATGGAAATGAGAGTTCATGTTTAATCATTGACAGTAGCTAGTGAACAATCACTTACTTGTTTGAACCTCCCTTTGGCATTTCTGCAATGTGGTTCCTAGAATTATACTTTTCTTTTTCTCCCTTCCCACTCACCGATAAAAGAGTGCTTTAGTGGCTGTAAACCTCTCCAGTGAAGAATGCTCTCTTATAGTAAATTCATAGCATTTCAATAGTTCCACTCTCTAATCTCTGATTTCTGGCTCTTCTCAGATCTTAAGTTTTAGAACCTTATGCAAAGTGAAAGAATGTAACTAATTAAACAAAAAAAAAAATGAGAAAACAAAAACATTAAAAAAAAAAAAATCCTCACGTGTTAATCAAGGACAATACAGTTCTCAGAATGCTAAATCCTGTTATCTGGTCCTGCTGTCTGTCCATGGAGTTGCTGTCCTGGGCAGCGAAAGAAGGCCTATCTCTAATCCTGTATGCATTTGCAGTCTTCTCAGCTCCTCAAGAAATGAACAGATCCAGCATCTAGCTGGTATAGGGAAGGAAGGCACTGCCACCTACAGGTCGTAAAATTAACGACATCATAAATTAATACTTAATTTGTAGAAAAAAATATTTTATTAATGTAACATTTTCATAGCCTTAAAAGCCTCCAAGTTAGCTAGTTTATCCTCCTGCCTTCGGGAAGATCTGTTCCTAAATATGCAAGAACTGTCACTGAGATTAGAGAAGCTCAACTCTCAGACAATTAAAATCTAACCAAAGTCAGACTCTCCCTGCAGAAATTGAGGATTAGGCTGGACTTGGCACAGGCTGAGCAGTGAAGGGGTCGTGGGTAATTACTTCCTAATGCACTCTTTAAACTCATAACTCTCCAGGCCCGTTTCCTCATTTGTAAATCGAGATAATGCATCAGATCAGTGGTTCTCAAAGTGAGGTCCCTGTACCAGCTTCGCCGGTACTGCCTGGGACTTGTTAAATAGGCAAGTTTCTCTGGCCCTGCCCCAGCCCCCAGACTTACTGAATTGGAAACTGTTTGGGTAGGACCTAGAAATCTGTGATTTAAAAAGCCCTCTGAGTGATCATGACATACACAAAAATGGGAGAAGCACTGGATTAGATGATCTAGAAATAGTCAATGTGCAATTGTACACCTCTAGAGTCATGTCACCTGCACCTCAACCACCTATCAGTTAGAGGAGCTGAATCAATGGAGAGACTGACCTTGGCGAGGAGGGGGGAACTGGGGAAAAGCTGGAGCTGAAGAAGCAAGTTCACCACTCTACTGGATGGGCATGTGGCCATTGATGAACCATCTCAATGGTCAACTGAATGTCTAAAAACTACTGTTCCAACAAAAAGGGTTTTTTTTCCCCCTAGTCTATCAACACATACATTTACCAGGCTATCACTCTGCTTTGCCTGTTTTTGACTATCTGAATTAATGCCTCTCCCTGGCTGAACTTTAACTACTAAATAGTATCCTTCAAATGAGGTTTTCCTTCCTCTTCCACAAAGGCTTTTATGAACAGCAATAAGTTCATATTTTTCTCTTACTATATGAATCCTTTTGACCCCTCATGTTCGTAGCAGAAAATTTGGTACCTAATGACATATCATCTTAGAGTATTCTCAAATTATTTCCCATGATTATCTCATCTCACTCAACAGATCTCCCTGAGGATTTTTGCTTATATGGTTCATATACTCACTGCTAGGCTTCTGGCAAGTTCCCAGCATAGCTCTGGCAGAAATTGGTATTTAACAAATAGTTGATGATTGGTTTTATATGGTTCTCTGAAAAAACAATTTGAGTCTTTGAATAGATTTTAAGCTGTCACAATTTTCCTCTTCCTTCCCTCATTGTGCTCTTGAATGATTCTGTGAAAAGGTCATATTGACTTTGAAAATAGCTAAAATCCACGAAAAGTAGCAGAAATTAAAGAGCTGAGGTTGTGGGGGCTTCTACGTATTGTATTAGACCCACATGTGTAGACCATTGTAATAATCACAACTCAAACTCTCCGTTAAGGAGCATTCATTTGGGCAGTTAAAAAATAAAATCAAAACCACACTGAATAAAATTTGAATTATCCTTTTGAAGAAAATGTTATAAAAGTTATTCTTGGATGTGGTTAGCACTGGAAAAGAAACCCAAATACCAACACTCATTTCTGGAATTATGACTATAAGGTCACTTATTCAATAATTATTGAAAACCTCCCTGAATTTGTCTGGTTTCCTTTCGATAGTAAGAAGGAAACTGAGAACAGGACAGGCTGAAATGGCCATTGGCTGCTGCCAGAGTGGCTCTAGTTCAGTGCTCTACTGCAGGGGTCCCCGATTCCCTGACGGTGAACAGTTACCTGTCCATGGCCTGTTAGAAACTGGGCCACACAGAAAGAGGTGAGCTGTGGGTGGGTGAGCGAACGAAGCTTCATCTGTATTTGCACCTGCTCCCCAGCGCTAGCATCACCACCTCGGCTCCACCTCAGATCATTAGGCATCGGATTCTCATAGGAGCACTGGTCCCTGGTGCCAAAAAGGCTGGGGACAGATCGCTGCAGTCTACCGAGATAGGTCCATCTGTTGCAAAGGAGAAGCAGAGGTTTTGAATTACTCCAGGCCCTTTCCTTTTACATAGGAAATGTGAACATCTGAATGTGCTTGACTCTGAGGCCAGAAATGGTCCAATTCATGTTAGCTTCCCAGCTCCTAGTCCTGCTCTGGCACATAGCAAGCCCTCTGTTAAACTGAATTAGGCAAAACACATTAATATCCATAGTTATTTGGGGACGAGACTAAGTAAAGTTTATTCTACCACTCTCACATTTTATTTTATTTATGCAACTCCCATTTATATATAGTAAAGAGGTGAATTTGAATAGAACAAAAATTGGCAGGGCCAAAGTTTGGATCTTCATTGCAAAACCAACCAACATCATTTTAATGGATTCAGTCTGGTTTTCTTAGGACTGATTGGGAGGTTGATTTTAGTTTGTCGTGTGTGTTTTACAAAAATCCAGCCTTTCTCTATCGCTTGCGGGCCTCAGGGCTATCCTTCTGAGCTCTCATCAGCGAATGACATTCTAAATGACCTAGAACTGAGGGATGTCTTCTGCACAGCCCCAAACAGCTGTCTGGCAGCTGCACAGTGGAGGTGGTGGCATTTCAACAGGGCCGGCCAGTGAAAGACCCTTTATTGTCTAGTGGCAGAGAACCAGGCTGTAAAGTGTATTGTGCGCTTGGGAATCCCTTAAGATAAAAGGTATAGAAGAAGGAGAATGGACTCTATTCAGCTTCATGGAGGACAGAACAGAGGCTGTCTTCATGGGGTCAGATTCTGCGCTTTGGGTGGAAGAGGGCACTGGCAGCAGAGCCTTGTGGGTGTAGGGGGGTGAGGGACCCTCTTGTGGTCTCTCTGGGTGGCTCCAAGTCCAGACATACAAAAGCATGCTAAAAAACCACTGCCCTGTTGCCAAAAGTCTACGCGATAGTAAGAAGGAAACCGAAGGACATTTTCTGTGCTCCCATGAGAGAGAAGGGCAGAGTTCTCCCCAAGGGGCAGAGCGGCAAGGACCACACAGTTGGAGGCATCGTACAGAATGCCCAGCCCTTCACCTTTGCACACCACTTCCCAAGTTACAGGTACTTTCAGAGACAGACCTCATATAAGCCCTGAAACAGCTCTGGGTGACACGCAGGGAAAGTATTAACACTCTCATTTAGTAGAAGAGAAAAATGAGGTCCAGGAGCTTAAGCGATTTACCTAAACTTATATAGCAAATGAATCAGGAGATCTGGGACCAGAACCCATATCTTCTTAGCCTAATTAAACATTCTTCTTCTACCACGAGGCAGCTTCTCAAAGTCTGCCTTTCAGGCATAGCCTAGAACCAGAAGCCATATGGCCCCATGATCTAGGGAGAGCTGCCTTACCACTGGCCCTGCTGTCCTGCCCACTCTTGGTCCTGCCTACCCTCTACTGTAGGTCAAATATGAGCTTATCATAGTGCACCCTTGGGGGGCTAGGAAGGGGGACAGGACATGAACTTGGCGAGACGGAGACCACCATGGCAGTAGCAAAAACACACTAATATCCTCAAAGGGCCAGTAGTACTGCCTCTTAAAGTAGAGCCCCCACCCTTAACCCCGACATCCAAGGTCCTACGGCCATTGTATTTTTGTTCTATTTCTAATAAGGAAGAAAAGTCAAGTTCACAAATAGTCAGAACCTGGTCATTGAACCCCTTCTTTGGAAGGGACTGGAAATGCACTAGCTCCAGGGAGCCATGATGAAAAAGAACCACAAATAAAGCAAAAAGTAGTCCAATATTTTCCACATCTCCAGTCACTCCAACAGGCCTCCAAAAAGACTATAGAATTTCAGGAAGCATGAGAGAAAATAGCTTTATTGATGGGAACATGTCCCTTCCCTGATAAGACCTTACAGAATTTCTGCATCAGATGTTCCCTGAAAATAAAAAATCCAAATCACCCTGACTCCTTGGGATCAAATGGCTGTGTGGTTGGGGACAGAGTTCCTTGTCCATTAAAATGGATACTTTCTCTAAATGCTTTGCAGAGGTGTGTGTGCATGTGTGTGTGTGTGTGTGTGTGTGTGTGTGT
>NW_006442109.1:23063726-23099285 GCF_000325575.1 Pteropus alecto | reverse complement strand
CCATTAAAATGGATACTTTCTCTAAATGCTTTGCAGAGGTGTGTGTGCATGTGTGTGTGTGTGTGTGTGTGTGTGTGTGTCTGTGTGTCTGTAAGACAGAACAGGGAACACTACTTGCAAAGGTGCTCTTTAAAATATAGTGAACTTGGCTTTTCTTCCGTATTAGAAATAGAACAAGAATACAATGGCCATCCAAGAAGAAAATCTATGTTACCATCACCTAGAAAGATAAGCCAAAAGAAATTTGTTTCATTCCCATTTAAAATTTTTAAAATGATATAAGGTGCTGATTCCTAAACTTTAGCTGGCATCAGAAATCCCTGAGGGTCTTGTTTTTGATTGCTGGGCCTCGCCCTGAGTTTCTGACTACATAAGTCTGGGGTGAGACCTGGGACTTTTACACTTATGACAAGTCCCTATATGAGGCTACTGGTCTGGCAGTTATGCTTTGAAAATCACTGACATAAGAAATTAAAAAAATAAAAACTGAAAAATGGGTTTTTTTTTAGAAAGTTACCCTATATGAGGGCCTGAAAGTCCAGCCAGAGTAGCCTGGGGTTGTTAGAGTCCACTTTGATTCTGGGTGACTTTGGAGATGGAACAAGGCAGTTGCCACCTTCTCAATGACACCACCTACAGCGCTGCAATCTGTTTCCAATTTAAAAGAAGAGGGTGAGTGCTCTGCATGCGTTGAGCTCAATAAACCTGTCGTCGACAGGCAGCTCTGCACCTGGAGCTGAGCTGACGTGATGCTTATGGGTTTCGGAGAACTTTGTAAAGACCTTATTGCCTCTACCTTGCAAGGGATTCTGTCATGAGTCGCTGTTCTAAACACTGCTGAAAAGCCAGTTCTAGGCAAAATGCTGAGTTAGACCTTTATAATTCTTCCACTTTCTTAGTGTCTCATCTCTCTGCCTTCCATAACTCAATCTCTCCTGCCTCCAGCCAGTGATTCTCAAAATGTAATAATCCCTCCGATACCCGGAGGTTTTGTTAAAATGCCATTTTGATTTAGTAAGTCTGATTTATTGGGTCCTGAGACTCTGCATTTTTTCCAAGCCCCCAAGCAATGCTGATGCTTCTGGTTTCCAGACTACGCTCTTGGTAGCAAGGCATTAAATAAGACGAGGCTTCTTACAATTATCAATAACTTCTATCTTTCATTCCTTAGTTACCCTTCTGTTAAGGTGAGACTGGATGCTAATGGAAAATCATACCTGCTACTGTGAGCATGTGAGCTTAGCCACATTACCTCTCCTGGTAATAGCATAATAGAACATGTAGGATTTCAAAGGCCCCTTAGGAATGACACAGTAGGTACTTCCAGTCCAGGGACTGGCCACTCAGGTGAAGTTTTAAAGTTAGGTCCAGTTCTTATCATTCTTCTGTTATGGTCTGACCTCCATTTGCAGAGGAAGGACTCAATCCCTAAGATGGATGAGTTGACCTGATTATTTATTTATTTGCAGTTTATATCCTACTGCCTTCTAAAATGGATTTAAAGCAAAGAAATCTGATTAAGGATCCAGCCGTCTGACTAGTAAAGTTAGGTGTGAAATTTTCCGCTATGTTTTCAATTGTCCTCTTTTTATGAAGAAGAAGCAGGAGGAGGAGGAGGGAGAGCTGCCCTTTCCCCAGCTTCCCTATGTGTGAGCATTCAGCCATTCTCTTATTTCTCAGAAAATTCATTGTATCAGATCACATTCTTAATTGTTCTCTTTCCGTTATTTTACCTGAAAAATGCCAGCTTGAATCAAAACAACCCAGTACCAAGAAACAAACGAGAAAGATGATTTGTCAATAATTTATGGAGTCTTCTTTGACCCTTCATTCTCCTCTGTCCCCTTTACTCTACCTGTTGCAATGTCCCATCTGTCCTGCCTCTCACATCTCTCTCAGATTCACTCTTGGTCCCTCACTTCCATGCCTATCACATCCTGGTGTCAGACTATCATTAATACCTAGCTTTTATTGGCAACCTGGTTTGGACCAGCCACTCTGCTGAGAGATCTTTATGCATTAACTCTTCTAGTTCTCACTGTATACAATAGGTTACTTATTGTTACACTCTTTTTACAGG
This sequence comes from Pteropus alecto, assembly GCF_000325575.1. NCBI lineage: Eukaryota > Metazoa > Chordata > Mammalia > Chiroptera > Pteropodidae > Pteropus > Pteropus alecto. Next base: position 23,097,205 of record NW_006442109.1, on the reverse strand, counting down.
TGAGACATGTGAAGCCTACCTGGACCTGTGGACACATGTTTCTGCCCTAACAGACTCTACTTCCTAAGCACACTGACTTTAGGGATGGCCGTCCTCCTCCCAAAGCACAGAAAGAACCCAGAGGCTGTCTATGCCAAATGTAACTTGGGCACATAGAAGCATAAACGTGGCAGTATGAAACTGAGGAATGCTTCCTTTTGGAAAACAATATCAATAAGAAAAAAATTAGTATAGTTTAAAAATACAGTTAAGAAATAGCGGTGCATTCTCCTCTCATCTATAGTTTCTTTTTTTTCTTTTTTTTTTTTTTAACTACTTCTCTTTTACTTCCTTTCCATTTATCTCAGCAGTGGTCTGGTGACTTTACCCTCAGCCTTCGTGTATAAAATGACCGAGGGAACACTGAAGTACGGCAGTGGCAGATGACTAAATGGAGGTTTGGTCCACGCCTTTTGAACAGTTGCTATCCCTGTGATTCCCAAGTCAAGTTTAAACTTTTCTGCTTCTTTTCAAAGTTCTTCCCAGCCAGGGCCCATCCTCCCTTGTCAATAATCTCAGGCCCAAACTTCCACTTTTTATAAAAGGGCTCATGTAGATTTGCCACAAGCAGCTAATTTGTCATGACTTCTAAGTACATTATATCCCTGAGACAGGGCTGGAAAAATAATGTCTGGGCCCTTGAAGATATTTCTTTGCCTTGCTGTTGTCACAGCTAAATGAGGTGATTCATTAGCCCTTGTGAGTAATGCCTGACTGCCATCTTAGAAGATATTACCGTTACTATGCAGTAGCAAGTCAATATTCAAATGAAATGGAAATTTCTCCCTTCTCTGAACTCCCATAATACTTTGGGTTTACAATTCTCACAGCCTTTATCACGCAGGGCTTTGTACTGTGGCTATTTCTGCACACGCACAGTTCAGGCCCCTGCTGGACTCCACTCTGTGACAGCTGGGACAAGTGTAGCTAGCTCCCTGTCCCTACCTGTGCCTGGTACTAGGAAGGTAATTCATAATTGTTTGTTTCTACTGAAATTAAAATCTTCCTGAAACTTAGCTTTTCTTTCTCTTTTTTTAAAAAACTATGTTTATTGACCACTTTTCTTGTTCCAGACAAGGGACCAAATGATTTATATATATCATTGTATTATGTCCCTGAACCCCCAGAACAAACTTATGAGGCAGGCACCATTCCTGTGTCTGTGATCTTGATTAATATGAGCACTCCTTTGCTCCTTCCTATTCTTCCTTCACTGGGGAACCCACTTCCTATTTTTCCATTCTCTTGGCGACTAAGAAAGTAACTGAGGCCTTCAAAGTGTAAGGAAAACACAACTTCAACAGCAAGCAATCTAAGTTAACCTCTTCTCTTCAACTCACGCCTTCAAGTGGTCCTTGGGAACAGCAGATTAACAGGTATATTGAGCCAGAATCTCTGTGTGTGATTTAACACACAATTAAAATGCAGATTTCTGAGCCTTGCCTCCGATCCACCTGATCAGAAGCTTTGGGGTGAGTTTTAAAGAACTTTAGTTGGTTTTGATGCACACATAAGTTTGAGAAACGATCTTGAGATCGATCTTGAGTCTATGCATCAGTCAGGATAGGCTAATTATGCTACAGTAACAAATAATACCAAAATCTCAGTGACTTGATGCAAGAAAAGTTAAAATGTCACTCACACTCACACAGGTCTGCTGTGGATATGACTAGCTCTCCAGGGAGTTATCCTCTGTATGGTGCCTCTGTGATCCAGGCCGTATTGATCTTGCTGTGCCTCTATTTCAACATAAGGCTTGATGAAAGACTCACTGTGTTAGAAGAAGAAAAGTTGCCTACAGAGGGAGTTGTGAAACAATATTCCATGTTCATAATCTTCAGAAAAAGAAAAAGGAGAATTGGAAATACAAGTGATTACCAATAAAATCTATCTTAGGTAAGGTTGTGTTTAAGTCCCCATAAGCACACGCTGCCCTTCTAGAAAGCTCTAATTTGTTCTCTAGTTTAATGAAATCCTAGAGCAACAGATGAGTAGGGTATGTCATTTAATATTTGCATCTTCTGGGGCCATTCCGGGAGCATTTCAGACCTCCAGAGAGAGCCAGAGCATAAAGCCATGGTTATTTGCCTCACTCTCTCCCTTTTTTTTGTATTTTTATGTCATGAAAATAACCCAGAGGTAGAATTTTCCTCATCTATCATTCACAATGAGTGAAAGATGCAGACATGGCTAAGAAATGCCAAAGGAAGCATTCCGATGCTGCATGCTTATTTGGAGTCACTTCCAGACCCTGGAGATGACTCGATGGTGGTTCTCCTGCAGGACCTGAAGTTAGGCTACCCATTCATGTCCTTTATTCTTTTCCCTCTCTCTCTTCACTCCCTAGAGTTTTCCTACTCCTCGGTGTACTATGGAACAGACAATTCTACAGTTTCTCCTTCTCCCCCACTTCCCTAAAGAAAGTACATAAGCCCTCGTATATGCGGTTACAAAGAGAAATAGCCGTGGGTCCACACAATAATGAGAAAGGCAGTGTGAGAAAATGCCTGCCTTAGGAAAAAGCTCAATAAAATGGAGGTCACATAAAGTCATATGTTGATCTGCCTGAATTGTCTTCTTTCTCCTCTGGGACGAAGGAACCATGTGCCCTTTGGCTAAGCCCAGGCTGGATGGAGGAGAGGGTCAGTAGACAGAAGACAGAGGCCGACTGTGTTTCCAATTACATCTCAGGAGGAAGCCAGAGACTCTAGAACAGTGACGACAAGAACCTTGAAAAGACCTTTGCAAGTTCTATAAGTTTGCTATTTTTCTTCTTCCCCGATAAGAAATGGCGTCCCATGCTTCAGCCAGACTTGGATATACTAAGTGTGTATGGATATTTGTACATACTCAAACTTTCTTTGAGAAAGGAAGGAGGGTGCCAGGAACTAGTGTAACCTCAAAAAAAGGGCCTTGGTTTAACCCCGAGACAGGCTGAGCTCCAACAGGATGTTACAAAAACTTTCTGAAAACCACCCAAAGTCTAAATTGAAATATAACTGATGCTAGACTTAAACTTCACTGTCTTTTTTCCTTCCCTGACATGCTCTTAATTTTTCTTTTGGGAGTTTGTGTTGTCGAGGTCTCCTGTATTCATTAGATATGAGACCCGAAAGGGATGTTGGAAACTAGTTCAGACAGGGAAACTGAGGCATAGAGTTGTAGTAGTCTGAGATGAGATCAGAAGAAGACAGGTCCTTCAACCCACTGCCACTCAATCCCAAGGAGTCTACAAAATAATGTGGAATTTTGTTTTAACAATTTCTCTCCTCTATTTTTTAGGATGAGTGTCTCTTCCTTGAGCGCATCTTATTCTTTTCTCTGTGATGGAGTAAAAATACTGTTTAATGTTGGCCAATTAGGTAGGTCACTTTCAGACTTAAGTCCCAGACTCAAGATGTTCATGGAATATCGCTTGGTTTCTGGCAGGAAAGTATCTGCATTGTCACTGATAAGGAAGCACAAAGAGAGGCTAGGCAGGCTAGGTGTGGCATCCACATTTACTTTCCCACCTCCTTCCCAAAGTCTTTCTCTGGTCCTTTTAATGTTGCACCAGCCAGCTTAAAAGCCTGAGTGCATGGAAAAAATTAGGTCAAAATAGTCTCTTCTCTCTGTGGTCCCTCCTCTTAACAAGAAATGATAATACTCCTTAATTCCATCCTTTTAAGAAAAAGCCTAAGTAGATCATCACCCGCCTCCCTGTTTCTAAGTTGCCAAGATGAAACAGGCTTACCACACCTGCAGAGTTCTTTAAAATTTTGTTTCACCCAAGCAGGAGCCCAGGGTACCTTAAACTTCATGGATCCAGCCAGATATGCCTTTCACGACCAGGGTGGCCCTGCACATTGAAAACAGAGAGACTTCTCTGAAAACAGAGCCTTTGTTCATAGAAACCATTGCCACTGTTTGAAGACTTACTGTGTTTTCTATTCAGCTGCTGGGAGACCCTTTCTTCTCACCCCAAATAGTTTAATATGTTGAAATTGACACTGGGAGAGAAAATTATGCAGGAATAAAACAAATATAATATCCCTGGAATATATTTTAGCACTAGAGTATTCAATCAACTCTACCCCAGCCTGACACCAGGTCACACCTAAGACTTCATTCCATCTTTATAGACATGTGGTTTAATGACCACCATCAGATACATTCCAAATTCCTTCATGCAGAAGCAAAGCTACTGACTGGACATGCTGATTCCTGCATCCTGCCCTGTCTACAGTGCTTTCTAAGGAAAGCCAACCATTTCAGCTTGTTCTGGAGTTCTCTTTTCTTGAGACTTGCTCTTCCTGGAGCCAAGCCTTTCCTCAGTTCTTGGGCACATTTATACTTAAAATAATCCACGTGTTATTTAAAATACCTTGAATGGATCTCTCTTTCTTGCAACCAAATTACAAAAAAAAAAAATGTAAGTACACCATCTGGCTCTAGCCTACCTTTTTAAGCTTACCTCTCATCTTCTTCTCACCAGGCATAAGGCAATGTAGCCCCACCAGCCATCTTCTCACTTCTAAACACATCCTGTGCTATCATGCTTCAGAACCTTTGTTCATGCTATAATTCATTCCTGGAACGCCCTTCCCACTCACTTCAAATCATCCTCATAGGCCACAGGTAGAATGGACACTAGTGCTAGTGCTTCACCCAGATTCCTGTTATCATTTCTGTGTACCTCACTCTGACTTCTAAATGCTTTTGTTTCTAATGGCCCACACCTGCGACTCCCTTCAGAGCCTTGCCCATTGGCTACTGGAGCCAATTTGCCCATAAGTTAAAAGGCCAAAATTGTCTGGGGGTCAACAAAGCCTCTCAACCCAACCCATTGTGGCCCTTAGCCAGTAATCACCTAACGTGAGACTCTGAAAGCCCAGTTCCTTTGCCTGAGACAGGGGCAGACTCAGAGGTCTAACTTATTCCCAGCATTCTCCCACAGGACCAGGCTACCCTACTCTCTCCATGGGACTCGATCAGCAATTTCACCCTTGTTTGGTTCTTCTCCTGATCCTCTCTTCATCTCTACACTCCCTTCCAAGTTTTCCCAAGAGCACTTCCTTAATGAATCTCTTGCCCACTCACCTCAGGGTCACCTTCTTGGGAACCCAAGAGAGATAGTGGGTAAAGATCATCTTTCAAACTTCCCTTGGAAGTTCCCTTCTGCCTCTATAATTCTACAACATTAGTGTAACTAATAGCATACTTACTGGTTTTCATGACTGTCTACACTGTGAGTTCCTCAAAGGATGTGTTGTCTTGTTGATTTTTATTTCCCTAGTGCTTAGTATAATCTGGGAAAAATATATTTTAAAAACATATTTATCGTACAACAATCTACACTAGCCCTAGAGCAAAGAAGGGGAAAAAATTATATAAAGTCACTTACTTCAAAGAACCTCTGGGCTTCAGTTTCCTCCTATTTGAAAAGAAGGTAATTATTTCTAAGGTTCCCCCAATCTATGATCTTATATTTGAGAAAGATGACAGTTATTCATAATCAGCCCTGACAGATAGTGTCCCATATGCAGGAAAGATATGGAAAACTGAGCAGTTAGTTATCTGTACCACTAAATCAAGAGATCTGATTATCTAGGAACAACTTATAAATTTTTGATTTTATAAATGTCTATGAACAAGTCAGATGGAAGCAAAAATATTTTGAAAACCTAGACTCACAAGTTCATTCATTAATTTCTTATCCAACAAATGTTTATTGAATGAGTACTTTGCCCAAGGAACTGTAAGCAACAGGGTGATAAAACAAAAAGTTGGACATACAAACATTTCAATATGTCTAACAGTTTATAGTTATGCTTTCATGCACATTAATAACCCATAATAAACTATGAGGTGATCAATATTTTATCTAGCCAGACGAAGTGGCTCACCCAAGATCATACAGTTAATAAATACAGAGTTTGTACACACTAGGTCTCTGGCTTTAAACTTTTGCCACCTCTACCCCACTGCATTGCTCTCCTTTGTAAAACATCCGTAAGTATCAGCCCTTTACCACATTTTCTCATTTGTTTTAGCTCTGGAGCTAGAGGTCACCTTGAAATGTCTCAGAACATCATTCATGAACACTAGCCTGTTTTAAATAACTGTTGAAATATTTACTTAATAAGGTAAATACTGTTTGTATTCATTTAAACTCTACTAAATCTTCACAAATAATGTGATTTTATTCCTAAGAAAAAAATGACACATTCTTTGTTGGGCACATGTACCAGGTGAATAGAAATGTAGAAACATCATAGATCACACCTGTAAATAAAGTTATATTTTAATAGATGTATTCAGTTATAATAATAAGTCACACATAAAGATACATTTAGTTATAGAAATCTAAACATATGTTTATACAAAATGTCAACATATTTCTAGATAATGGTGTCTGGCAAGAGTACAAAAAGCTTTAAAGCGCTTGTTATTTCCACCCAGGAAACCAGGATCAGGTACAAAGCATTCAGAGTAAGGTGGGGAAAAATGGCATAAAACACAAGAAACACAAAAAACACTAACACAATAAAAATAACCAATGAAATAACTAAATGAGTCAAGCGATTCACAATGAGAATTAGCTCTGTCAGCCCGCATGAAGTGGATCCAAGTTTTAATTTACATCAGGATAAAAGCAAACAAACAAATCAGACACTTAGGAAAAAGAATAGAGAGTAGGGTGGCGTATGAAGGGACAAGAGGGCTGGCTTCGTAAAGGAGGGGGCCAAAATTTGTAAGGGAATAGGGACTAAGGCTTTGCAATTAGAAGTTTAAGAAATTCAAATATTAAAGATGTCTCAATAGTAATCAAGTTGTTTGGTAACAAAGACGGATCCAATTTTAGCAATATCATAGTTTAAGGCTTTCTAGAGTGAGGTGCTGAACCACTGAATGGATAATTCATATGCATGAGTAGGGATTGTAGACTATGGGCCACCCTATAGCATGATGAGTATCTGATCTTCCATTAGAGGATACCCAAAATGTCCAAATCTTTAAGTCTTTTCCCTTTTGTCAGTTTTCTTTGAGAAGAATTTTCCAGTGCCCTACCTGGGTGCTAGGTAGAAACCTGGATTCCAGAAAGGCATTAATGGGATCCTACTTTTTAGTGTATGAACTTTAATTTAACCTCCTGCTTCTACCACTGTCTCTCCCCAAGTTTTGGCTATACCTGGCATGTCTAAACCAGAACTTTTCTGATTCACGTTCTGCAGGGTATACTTTACTCAGATGGTCTGCTAAGGTCAGAGAGGAGGGGTCATATAGTTGAGATAGGAAATGGAAAAGATCTAGGTGGCTTCATTGCTTCCTTCTGTACTGAGTAGCACTTGGCACTTCTACTTTTATTCTTTCTGAGATTCTGCAGTGGGAATTGTCTTGCATCTTGTTGACTTTCAACTGCCACTCTCGTACCCCACTCTACTCCCATCCTGCTCTAGCCCACCCCCAGACATTTAGATTTTAGATTTCTCTGGTGGGCCAGGTCATTCATTGTTCATCCATCCAGTTTCTATCTTTCAATTTTGATTGAGATCCTTACTCTCCTATTCTTTGTCCTTGCAGATTTATACTTTATTCCTCTGCTTTTGTTTCTAGAGGAAAATAACACATGTATGCAACTCACCACACAAAATCAGAAGTACAATAATTTAAGAAGGCTCAGCTACATATATGGAAGGAGGTTTGCAAAGATATAATCAAGTCAGTCGTGGCAAGATCTTAAGAAGCAGTACTTCAAGGTCAAGGTGAGTTTTCATCATGACTATGCCAACTCACAGGGACTCTCTGAAACAGAAGCTTGGAGTGGAAGGATTCATATTCTGCTTGTGGCAGGACACGTAGGGAGCATAGCAAGTATTGATGGATTCTGCCCCAGGCCCAAGTTTCTTTCCAGCTGTTACTGACCCCTTTAGTTCTTTCTTTGGAAAATAGATTTAATTGCACCTTCTTCATTGGTCTATGAAGATTAAATGAGATCATGCATGTGAAAGTGCCCAGCACAGTGTCAGGCACATAGTCATACAGTCAACATCAGTCAAAGCTGATTTTCCCATAGCCCTTGGATTCAACTGTGCACCTAGAGGACATCCATTTATGTCTGCTTACTGTTCTTTGCCCCGTTTTTTTTTTGAAAGAAAAACAGAGCAATAAATCGTATGCGCTATAACCTTCAAAGTCTGAAGAACACTGCCCAGGCAACTCCTGAGCCATCCAGTGAAGTGTGCTGGGCTCCGCTTCTCACCCACAACACACACCAGAAGCTTGCCTAGCTTCGCTTAATAGAGTGAAGTGTGGGACTTAGGGGGAAAAGGATGTTTTCTAAACCTTTCAAGCATGATCCTACCCCTGAGGATATGGGTCAAATGACCTCTGAGGAGAGGAGAAAGGGAAGGGAAAAGCATTCCATATTCATGTGACTCTTGACCCACATAAAGGTCACTCACCAAGCTACATCACCCCTTCCTGGGAACACTTAGCACCTGACTGTGAGGGAGTGGTTGGCCTCTTTCTTGTGATTTAATTAGTTACCCACAGGGTGGTTGGCTGAAAGCCCACATTCCATACAATCTCATAATAGAAGGAACCTTCGAGATCACCCATCCAGGGCTTAAATCTCTACAACATCCTCAATAAGTGGCCAGTTGCCTTGTTTGGACTCCTCCAGTATAGGAAATTTAATAACTTTGTTGGGGGGCGGGGGAGTGGGGAGAGTGGGGTTGGGCTGTGCTGTCTATGGACAGTTCTGAGAGCTACGAAGTTCTTTAAATCAGTTCATTCTTTCACTAATTTTTTCACATTTTGAAAGGTTAGGATCGCCAAAGAACGTTGGAATTCATCCCCGCCGACAGGGAGCTGACAGGGGAGGAGATAGACTTTACACGAGCATTAAGAACTCTAGAAGTGTGAAGAACGTGATGAGTGCACAGGGCACTATGAGTTCATTAGTCTAGAGCACTGGTTCTCAACTGGATTGGGGAAGGTAAGGATGATTTTAACCCTCAAGGGACAATTGGCAATATCTGGGGATTTTTTTTAATTGTTGTAGCGGAGAAGATGCTGTGCACAGGGCACTATGAGTTCATTAGTCTAGAGCGCTGGTTCTCAACTGGATTGGGGAAGGTAAGAATGATTGCCAAGGGACAATTGGCAATATCTGGGGATTTTTTTTTTTTTTTTATTGTTGTAGCTGAGAAGATGCTGCTGGCATCTAGTGGGTAGAGGCCAAAGATGCTGTTAAATATCCTGCAGTGCATAAGTCCCCTATGACAAAGAATTATACAGCCCAAAATAATGCAGCTTAGAGAAATCTGAACTAGGAGATATAAGGAAGGCCTCTTGCTCTGCGGAAATGAAGTTAAAGCTGTTAGCCAAAGGCGGAGTCAAGGTTATCCAGGGAGAGTGTTCCAGCAAAGGAGACTGCATGCATATTGAAGCAGGGGCCATTCAGCATGCCCAGAACTTAAAGAAGGAAAGGGATTTGGGAATTGGATTTAGGACTTGGCCTGGTTCTACCCATCAGGATCTCACAGGACAAGTTCAGTCTTCGCTCCTCAGGAGAACCCTTTAACTGTCTGAGAGCAATTGTGCTGGCCTTACTGACTTTCTCTTCTTGAAACTCTTTGGTATTTCTCCAATAAAGAGCTTTGTGACTCTCCCAATGCCAGTTATATTTTGTTTGCCTAACTCCCTGATTCAGGGCCATGCTGAGAGCCAAGGCACTCTACCAGATGTGAGATGATGGACATGGAGACACATGGGCCAATCACCACCGTATTTCTGGAGGTGCAGACAAGATCGCGAGGCTGTTTCCTTATGGGTGCTTTTCTGGGTGGAAGGAATCAGCCCTGTAGGCACATCAAGTTTGTCATGCTTGTAAAGAATGTTAACCCTGGCTATAGTTGACCTTGAGTGTTCCTAGCCTTGGCCTAAAAATCTTGGCTAGAAATACTCTGCACGTAGAGTGAGCCAGCCAGATAAATGTCTTCAAAACTTGACACCAGAGACAGGAAGGGGAATAGGGGAGACAAAGAAGAGAAAGAAGGACTTTCTCCTAACACCAGACTAGACCTTCAGCATTTCTCACCAAGGGTGCACACCCACCTGGAGCCAACCACCTCCTGACTGCATCTCTGCTAAATGCTTTGTCAGCCCCTTTCTTGACCAGGGCCAGCCTCCACAGACTCAAGGTAAGGCAGGTTAAGGCAGGACACAGGAGTTAGGTTGGGTTACAGAGGTAGCTAGTGGGAAGGGGTACAGGGAGTAGATCATCAGGTATAGGTTTCCCTTCCTGATATGGAGGAGTTTAGGCCAAGGTCAGCCCTAAGGTATAGGGAGAGTAGCATTAAGCGCTGCCTGTGAAAAGTACCCAGGACTTCGCAGTCACAGGGTGGTTGTGTAGGACAATCTCTGTTTATACATATAGGTCTAATATTTAATTACCTCTTTGATCTGAGTTAACTTACTCATCAGTGAAAGTAGCAATTATTCCCTCTTCAAATATTTTGAGTTTTGCTTTTTTTTTTTTTAAGTTATTGTTTAAGTTGTCAAGAGTTAGAAGTTATTGGTGAGGATATATATTCTAAGATCAAACTGATACATTTATTAATTAGTTTTGAGTAGGCTCAGAAGTAACAGCAGTTCAGTAAGACAATTGAACTCAACAAACAAATACTGGCCACTTCTAATGTGTTAGGTTCTATGTTAGCTACTGGGAGGGACAAAGATGAACAAGAAATCTATCCCAAAGCAGAAAGATACCCTAGAGACAATGGCAAGAAAAAACCACAGAGGTGCACAGTGCTAATGAACATAGAGGAAAGAGAGAGTCACGCTGAGAGGGGAAATCAAAGATATCATAGAAAAGGTAGGATGTGAGCTGGGCCTTGCAGGATGAGTAGGATTTTGATGGAAAGGGATGATTTAAAATGTGTAGGAGGAAAGGAAGAAGCAAAAAAGGAAGAACAGAAAGAGAGAAAGGTCTAGTGTGGATAACAGGGGTAAGCTTTCTTTTTTCCAGCCTGTCAGATTGACCTGGTTTAAGTCAAAAGAGCTTCACCCAGGAGACACTGGTATGTTTTCTTGGAATAGAGAGGATGCCTGCCTCTCTATGAGCTCTGAGGCACTCCTGATGGTGACCCCCATTTCCCCACAAATCTCCAGTCTGGCCAAGTTCAAACGTCAGGTATCCAGGTTCCACTTTGCCTTTCCTTGTGCAATCCTGGGTAAAATAAAAATCTAGTTCTGTGGTCTCCACTCCGACTGGCCATCAGGTTCATCTCAAGAACTTTTGAAAATGTACATGCTGAGGCATACCCCAGACTTATTAAACCCCAAAGCTGTGGCCCAGGTAACTGCTCTTTTTATCAAGCTTCTCAAATGTTTCTGACACTTATCAAAGATTTAGAAAAACTGACGGGTTGGAAAGCTGATTTCCATAGAAGTGTTCACTCGTGGCTCTTCTACCCATCCTCCCTGGGACCAATCACAGCTGGTATTTTAAAAGCGATGTTGAATGAACATGTTTGGGCCTAACTCAACATGGAGAGAAGATAAAGAGGCAGGTCACCTATATTCTAATCTTGTTTCTCACTTTTCCATATGAGCTTGGGCAAGCCCCTAAATTCTCTTTCTCAGTTTCCTCCTCTAACAAATGGAAACTACAGTTGTTTGCTGTACATAGTGTGAAAACAGAATGGGATAATGTTTGAAATAAGTGCATTGAAAAGCAAAGGCATTCTATATATATTCTGTCATAAGGCATTGTGCTTAACTCACCTTATTCTAGCCCTTTGTGGGCAAGGAGTATCATCTCTTTCCTCTTGAAGGAACCATCCAGTGGAGTTCTGCACACAATAGTCCATGGTGGGCACTTCAACAAATGAAAATACACTGAGCTAAGGCTCTCTACTGCCAAGACACTAAAATGTCCCCTTCGTCTGAGGGTAATAACTGCAGTTACTATTTAATTAAGAAAGACTTCCAAAGAAGAACAATCAATTTGCAAATTACGTTGGATAAAAAGCAGATAAGGAATTGCTCCACCATCGTGGTAGTCGATGCATACTTAGTGAGGGGAGAACTCCATCACACAGGCCTGCCTGCCCCCTCACTGCCTTTGCAGATTTACAGTCTCCAGAGATCATCCGGGTTGTCGGCTCAGGGAATTTTTGATGCATCAGTATATTCTTTAGGTCAGGGGCCAAATCCACTGGGTAGAACACTATCCCTTTATCAGTGGGAGGATTGATCAATTTGGAAAAGAATATATAATTCATGACCAAATAGAGCAAAGCATTAAATCAGGAAGCCGACACCAGCCCAATTTATGACATTGCTTTACTAAGTGTATTCCCCACTGTGTCATCCAACAGCCCATCTTGATCTAAAAACACCTGCGCTGGGGAATGGGTCTCTCTTCAGCACTGGGGGAGAAAGCGAATCGCCTCAATCAGCAGCCATTTCTGTTGATGGAAAAGTTTGTGGCCCTGCGCCAGCAACATACAAAAGTAAATAAAAATTGAAGTGCGGGTCTCAAAGAAACAGTGACATGGCACGGCTACATTAAAATATTTATGACCTCAGACTTGTAGATGTCCATTATGTACAGTATGTTAATAAGAATGCTAAACTGACCTTGGCCGGGACACAAAACTTCCAGTGCCTTGCAAAACAACTCTGTCCTCCCACATGCCTTCAGTTATAGAGAAATGCGCAAGGGAGAAGGTGAACAGAGAAACTCTGACTGAGGTCAAAGCTCCCAGCCTGGGCTAGTGGGAGCCACATGTGACTAGAGAGCAGAATGACTGTGCTTGAGTCCCAGTTTAGCCAGTAATTAGCAGGGTGACATTGGGGAAGTGGTCGTACCTCTCTAGGCTTCCATCTCTCCTCGTGTTCACTGTGAAAGGATCCCAGATCGGTGAGTACCAAACCTGGCTAATTGCTTTCTGATCTGAAATGAAATATTTGAGCATACAGATTGCCAGGCCCCAAAACAGACATAATCAGAATCAGAAATAGGTGGACTATCCCTCGCTCACTTCCACTGCACGTTTCGAAGGTCAGAGAGTGAAGGGAATCCTTGAATTGATGCCCTCTGAACTGCGCTCCCACTCTAACAATGTATGGCTGAGTCTTACTCCGTGATATTTCTAGGTCACAAACACACCTAAGAATAACTCAAGATGCTTCTTATTGCCTACAGAATCAATGGCTCTGGATTTGTTTCAGAAACTACGTGTGACATTCAATGCCCTTTTCAGTCTGGCTGCAATCCACTCTCCCAGTTTCTTTTTTCTCCACAAACTCTATGTGCTTGCAACTTATTTGCTAAATAAGCCATTTTATTTCAAACCTCCATGCACTTACATAAGCATTTCTCATCCCCCAGAATGCTTCCCTCACCCTCTCAAAATACGTAAATTTTTTCCAGTTTTGATGTCTGCTTCTAAGGTTTCCTCTCTTCTCCATGATATTATTATCATGTGTATGTACGACTGTCTTTCCCACCAGTATTTGAGCTCTCTTCCTCATTTTTCTTGAGATACTCACTCATATCGGAGGACGTACAGGTGTGTGCCAAGGGTCTTGGGATAAATCTGATACACTGAACTGAAGCAACAATTCTCTTTCTAGGTTGGAGGACATTTTTAATTTTTAAACAAATATGGATACATTATAGAGCCAAGTGCAAAATGTGCATGAAATTTTAAACTGAAACAAAAGCCTCAAGCAAATTTCATGGGAGATGATGGCAAAACAATTTAAGCTATGCTGCCACAACCACCAACAGCAGCTTATCAAGCCAAGATTTACCTCTTCATTCTCCTTCAGTCTCCTTGACCATTGGGGTACTTCAAAGAAAAATTTGAGGAGCACTGACAGAACTGGTCACATTCACTAACATTTCTCCCATTCCTCATCTTTAGAACTATTCCTGACAGGTGGAAAATGGCTCAAGAAATTTGTTATTTTTTTAATTAATTGGATGGATAGACAAATGGACGAACAAGTTAGGAGTAGCAAAGTTTATATAAAAGAAAAATAGTTTCTTGATACCAGATCCCCAGAAAATGTCAAGATTTATTCATCCCTCTAATACCAACCTCTCTTTCGTACAATAAATGTAATATGTACTGTCACTATTGGCCACTTGGCATTAAATAACAATTTGTAACTTCCACGGGTTGGGGTGGGGTGGAATTCTGCTACGCCTCAGTTAGATGAAAAAACGTGAAAGCTGTTTGCAGTGTGCTCCCCACCCTCACAATTCCTCAAGGGACCTCCAGGGTCAGGTGAGACCATTCAACCAGGAACAAGCCCAACTAAATGCCTGAGGGGAGAATGGCCACTGAGCTGAAAATTAGAAAGGCTTGAAGCAACCGCAGGCTAACTAAAGTCTGTTGGGTCATCCATGAAAGTTAGTGAGGAGAAAGGGGGGATGGGGGAAGACTGTATAAGGTCATAGAAGCCACATTCCAGAAGAGTGGGTGGAAACTTAGACTTGAAGGACTAAATACCAGTGTCCCCTCTCATGTATCAAAAACTGAAAATGGAACCCAGGAGTTGACTGATCCCTCACAGTTAACCTCTAAAGCAAAATTGCTGACAGTTGAAACCAAATTGGACAAATCAGGCTTAGAGCAGTGTTCATAAGCAGAAGGAACAGAATTAAACAAAAACCTTCCTGCCACCCTCTCCCTGCTGCCTGCCAATTTTGCCTCCCCCAGCCCTGGGTTGTGCCTTCATTTCTGGCCTTCCTGGCCCACCTGGACATACCTCTGTTTGACTACTTCCCTTCTGTCTCCCCTCATAAATGAGCCTTCTCCACGGCCTCACCTCCTAATGTCTCAGGACCTCCACCTCCCTTCCTCCATGGCCACCACCCTAATCCAAGGCTGCTACCCTCTCTTTCCTAGACTTAGACAATAACCTTTCTAGAGTCCCTATACCTAGTCAGGCCCTCCCTCCCCATCCCTCTCCAAGGAGCAGGAAGAGATGGCTTCAAAACTCAAATCTGACCACATCGCCCACTTGCTTAAAACTCTTTTGTCTTCTCATTGTTTATAGGCTTAAAGTCTAAAACCCTGACCTTGACCTACAAAGGGCCTCCCCCAACCCTGATTGCATGTTATCTTTGCTTCTCCTACTGTCGGTACTCCAGACACTGCTTTCTTTCAGATCAGAGTGGGGAGCCTTGCTGTGTAGTATTTCCTCTGCCTGGAAAGTGCTCACAGGCCCATTTTGCTTGTTATCTTCCATGCCTCCTACAGATCTTCCCTGATCTCTCTCTCCAGGTCTGGTGCCTCCCTTCATAGTATTTGCCATAGGTGTATATGCACATTGTATAGATAACTTCCATCCATGTATTTCTTTCACTATAAATTGTAAACTCCGTATAAACAAAGATAATGTGTTTTTGTTCACCATTTTCTCATCAGTATTTTGAACAATTCTTGGTACATAGTAGACATTCAAGAAATATTTGTTGAATGAACAAATGAATAAATGAGTGAATGATGGAATGAGCAAGGTAGAAGTTTTCATGGACCCATGGCAATAACAGTTATTAGTATAACTTCATCAGGAGCTGAGTTTGACCTTCCCGTATATGGTGGAATCAGAGGCCCTGTGGGTCCCAGTCTGCCAGCAGCTGCTGAGGCTGGAGCCTGTAACTGTGCAAACCTTTACACAGGAGTGATCTCTGATCTCAAACACTGTCCTGCTTTCCACCAATTCACTCCTGAGCCAAACGTACACAGAAAATCTTATTATTTGTTCCGAGTATACCGATTACAGATTTTGATCCTCCCCAGGCCCAATCTCTGGACAGCCAGACCTGCTTCCTGGATAGGATACTGGAAGCACTGGGACTCTTTCTTTAAGGAACTCATAGATACGGTCCCCTTCCAGTGTGAGTTTGAACAAAATACAGATACAGACATAGATGCAGATATTAATATGAATATAGATAACAAAGAGGCAGCACCAAAAAAGAAGGGGTTAACAAGATTATAAACTCCTGAGGACAGAAATGAATGAGTTCTATATTATTTGCATCTTGCATAGCATTGAGTCCCATATTTATTTTAGTATCAGTTAAACTGGATTGACACAAAGACCTAAGGAGAGGCAAGAATGATATTCAGTCCATTGAAGCAAATAAGCAACTGTTATTTGTCAACCCCTAGGCACAGTGTCACCTGTTCCCTACTGTTCTCTCTCTTTGTGGTGTGAAAACATGGAATAATGTCTAAGTTCCACAAGTTCCTAGACTGATTATAATTGTTAGTGCTAGAATTCTATCATAACAGGCTTATAGGATTGGAGGAATTTTAGAAAGAGATCATTCAGCTGAGGAAAAATTTCCTCCTTGAGGAATTCTCTTTTTCCTCTTTGTCATCAAACACTGACACCGTTCAAAAAATTGATGCGAGGCCCTGAGAATTTGCACTGTTCTCTGAAATTACAAGAGCAAGGATCATATGAAATCAGTCAAACCCAAGAAAACCAAAATGTACCTTACAACTCCCAGCAGCTATAAGGATGAAGATTCTTGATGATAATCTTTCACGTACATATCACTCCACAATCATATTCATTAGCTCATTTGAAATCCCAACAATCCTTATTATTCCTTACCTCACAAGGCAAAAATTTAAATTTACAAAAGTTAAATGTCTTGCCCAAGGTCATCTAGCTAATTAGTAAGATAGCCAGGGTTCAAGCCCAGATCTTCTGACTTTAGAACCAGAACCCTTTCCACAAGACTTTGCTTCCCAACAGTAAAGAATCATTCTCATCTCGTTAATATTATTAAATTAACACCACATATGTGTATTTGTAACCAATGCCCTAAAAATTTAGTATTAAGAAAAAAACATCCTGTACCCCGATGTTCATAGCAGTATTATTCATGGTGGCCAGGACATAGAAGCAAATGAAGAGTCCTACAATAGATGATTGGATAAAGATATGATACATCTACATAACGAAATATTACTCACCCATAAGAAGAGACGAGGCAACATGGGTGGATCTTGAGATTATCTTGCTAAGTGAAATAAGTCAGACAGAAAAGGTTCAGAACCAAATGATTTCACTCATATGTAAGATATAAAACTGAAAGCAACAAACAAACATGACAAACAAACAGAGACTCATGGACACAGATAGTGGATTAGTGATTATCAGAGGGAAGCAAGGAATGGGAGAGGTAGAAAGGGTTAGAGAGGGGTCAAATATTTGGTGAGGGAAGGAAATTTAACTTTGGTTGGTGAACACACAATGCAATATACACATGGTATATTGATAAATTGTACATTTGAAACAATTGATTTTTTAACCAATGTCGCCCCAACAATTTTAATTTTAGAAAAGAAAAAGAAAAAAAAATCCTTGTGTTCCAAAGATAGTGGCTACTCCCTGCAAAACAAAAATGTCAGTCACGTCCCACCAGTTGAAAAATGCTTGCCAGTTGGCACTAGCCAAAAAAGGAGAAAATGTGTTGACAATGCATTGTAAGTATTGGAAGATGTCAGCTTTTCTCAGGTGAGTGAAAACTCCTGGTCGTATAAGGACAGATTTTCTCCAGACAGCAAGACATTATACTAAATCCCAACTCCATCTCACTTAAAATGTTGGACCAGGAGTTCCTACAAGCTGTCAGTCAAATCAAGTCGGTGCCTGTCTTGTGTACCTGAACTGATGGACCACTTGGGTCCTAAGGAAGAAGCAGAGGGAAGGGAAGCATATGCTGTGACTGGCTCACATAAACTGCATTTCAAAACAGACATAAAAAGAATTTAGTCCAGGCAGTAGAAAAGCTCACACTTTAAAGAAAACAAATGTTTTTGTTCAGGTTCAGGGGACTTTTAAATTGCAGTATTTAGGCTTAAAAGATGACACTCATGCTATTGTGGTCATGAAGAAAATTGACTGCCAGGTGGAACGAAGGAACAGTACCACTGAAATCTTCATGAGTAATCTGAAATGAAATGCTTTAAACCAACTCACTTCTCAACCAGAGCTCTGCAGATGCTACACAGATGACATCTTTCTCAACATAAAAATGATGGAAAGTACACAACGGAGGTATTCAAAACCAAAGATTACCAGAGATCACCTTTATTAGAAGTACAGCACAGACCTGGGGCTCCATTCTGGGGTATTATGCTTCTTGTTTCTTCATAGTCTGTTAGTCTAAAAAGCCATTGTGGATTTTAAAGGTGATGACTGTTGAATCAGCAACCAGAACTCAGTGGGGTTCAGACACAGATAACCTAGCTGCAGGCCCTGTGCAGAAAGACCATTCAATCTTCCCCTGAGAAGCAGGGTATGGACAACAGGGAGGGAAGATAGATGATCTAATGCTTTACAATCAAATAAGAGCAGTAGTGTATCACTTTATAGTTTGCAAAGCCCATTGTCATGCATTTTGTCCCCACCCCACATCCTGTGCAGTGGTAAGTTGGATATTTTCCATATTTTCTACCTTTTTCAGATAATACAGCTAAGGTGTTGACAGGTTCACTGATTTGCCCAAGGTCACAAAAATAGACGGTCATGGAATCAGGACTTGAACTCAGCTCTTCTTATTTGAGATTCCATCTGTTTTCACTGCAACAAGCTGCCTCTGAGAACCACAACATAAACGCACCCTCAGCATTAACACTTGTCTTTAACACTCTGTAATTCATACACCCTTTACATTGTACTATCTCCTTTATCTTCTCAAAATCCACAGACTACAAAAGTACATTTCCACCCAAATGACCTCTATCCTCTAAGTAGAATAACAAAGAGTGAAACCATCTTTCCAGGTAGAGTGAAACTGGGATGTGATAAACTGGGACACCTTCTTGTATTCTTACCAGAATATTTGTATCTCTATCCCTTGGGCTAGTCTAGGAAACATCATAAGAACTTATAAAGCATGAAGATTTGCATTTTTTTTTTTAAAGCAAGCCCTCCAATATCTACTGCCACACCACAGCAGAAGATTCCAAGGTCTTCCACTA
Source organism: Pteropus alecto (assembly GCF_000325575.1). NCBI lineage: Eukaryota > Metazoa > Chordata > Mammalia > Chiroptera > Pteropodidae > Pteropus > Pteropus alecto. Next base: position 23,078,150 of record NW_006442109.1, on the reverse strand, counting down.
AGCTTGCTTGTTAACGTAAGCCAAATTACTATAAAGTAGGAAGCAATTAAAATCCACTTCTTTAAAGGACACTATCATTTCTGACCAGCCTCTGGTCTTGTTCATGTGAATAATAAGAGTCAGCTGGTTTGCAATAATATCTTACATTAGATGGTACTTACGGTTTAGAAAATGCTTTCACTTGTACCATCTCATTTGATCCTTACAATATTATAATTGGATATTATTGGTGAATGTTTATACTTGAGGTGATTGAGGTTCAAGGATGCTACATGATTTGCCCAAGTTTATACAACTATGGAATACCAGAGCCAGAAGCAGTTATTAGACCCTGAGCACAGGGTTCCTTCAAGCTTCCCCTGAGCAGCATCACTGAAGTCATCCATGGGTTAAGACTCTCACCCCAGCCAGCCATCTATCATTGACCAAATCTGTAGGAGGCCTGACTTGTCCTTGCTTTCTTGCACTACTCTTTCTGTTTCCTTTTTCAGTTACACGCATTGCGTTTTAAAAAATATTTTTAAATCCCTTTAGTCCTCAATCCAAGCTACTCACACCTTTCATGCTCTCTACACATCCTTCCTCACCTCCTTAAGAAACTTTTCTAAGTCTTAACTCCTCCTCCCCAATGACCGCTCTGATTCAGAAGCAGGAAGATGTTTGCCTGCACATGAGTACCCACAAACGTGGGAAACATGAAAACAACAAATAGTGAGCAAAAGCAGCAAACGTTGTCCATCTTTCTCTAGCCTTTGACATGTTTAAGGGTTGTACCAAAGTTATGGCCTGCGGTCTTGTCAGCTAGAGTCATTGCCTTAGGCTTGCTGAATATAATTTTTCTTCAACATATTCTTCCTCATTAGTCTTTGTCCTTGTCCTCAAGGCCCAAGGACTCTCCTGGTGAGGTGAGCCAGCTGGTAAGAGTGAGGGAGGAGCCTTCACTGCTGGGAGAGCAACTCTTGCTCTGTGACTTTCCAGAGAACAAACTGTGCCCTAAAAAATGAAGCCCCAAGGCGAAGGAGAAGAGTAGAGATTAGAAGCCTAGATCAGAAAATGTCTCACAGCTTGGCCTGGTGTGTTCACACAGGCTCTGGCAGGTTACTGAACACTGAACTTTTTCAGTTACTTTTTGGAAAACTATAAAAAAGATTTGAGTGCATCTAACACCATGCAAAAGAATGGCTGCCAGCTGCTAAATAGGATTTAAAAGTCTGAAGACAATTGGTCAGTTTCATAAAAAATAGAAAAGTGTTTTTGTATACACATCTAGATTCTAAGAAACCGAAGAATGATAACTCTGTTCGTTCCTAAGTTTTGCACAGATCCGTTAGGAACCAGCTGAAAAGTAAAATTGTTCCCCATTAGTCAAGAACTCCACTGACTCTAAGACTTCCCTTCACTTCTTTGAAAGTGGCATGGGAGAACTGGGTGTAGGGGACACTGGACAGACTATGCCTGCTGCTCACACAGCCACTGAGGCCAGACCCGGACCCTTTTGGGCTCTGAGGCCCCTGAACACTTGTTCAGACTCACCCACTGTGTTACCTCCATGCCCCAGCTCACAGCAGAACAGGAATACCTTCCCTACAACCTGCCTAACTGTAGGGAGCCATAGCTCTTTTTTATACACATTTCAGGGAAATATTCAAACCTTCAGAAGTAACAGAAGCATGTTGCAAATCCTGTTAGGTCCAACATTCTGTCATGTTCAGACAGCTTGTTCACTACAGGAAGGTGTTTATGGCTTTTCAAATCAACTGATGTTGGGGTGACTTTTTTCCCCTATTTCCCATAGCAGTGCTCAACAGGAACTATTTTCCAGATAAGCATAGTGATTTCCCATTAAGTGAAATTGTTACACTGGAATTCGAATATGGGAAATAGAATCTGAAATTCACTTAAAAGGAAGAGATAGAGCTTGTCATGGGCTGAATTGTTGAAATCCTAATCTCCAATACCTTGGAACGTGACTGTATTTGGAGATAGGATCTTTAAAGAGGTAATTAGGTTAAATGAGGTGTCCTTATAGGAGGAGGAGACAGGACACAGACACACACAGAGGAAAGATCACCTGAAGACATCAGAAGAAAAAAGCCATCTATGAGCCAATGAGAGAGGCTCTTGGAAGAAACCAACGTTGTTTATACCTAGATCTTGGACTTCCAGCTTCTAGACCCGTGAGGAAATAAATTTTTGTTGTTTACGCTTTCCAGTTTGTAGTACTTCATTATAAAGTAGGCCTAGAAAACTAATACAAGGGTATAACAAATAAATCCCTTATTTTATGAACAGTTTCTTAATTACAAAGACCCTCTACTTACTTTTGCTTTAATCTAACAACTGCCTTCATTTCCCCATTTTCCTGATGAGAAAACTCAGTCTCAGATTTGCCCAAATTCATGGAGCGAATTAGTGCCAGAGTGAGAATTCAAAGCCACATTTCTTTATTCCGACTCCAGGGCCTTGACTACCAGGTCCTTAGGTCTTTAGGTTATGAATTTGAAGTAAAAAACAAGATTGCAAATAATACTTTAAATATGAAAAAGATCAAACGATTTTAAATGCACATACATAATAATTTTTATCAATATGCCCTTTAGACTAGGGCAAAGTGGGCTTGTGCCCTGTAACTTACACTTTAGAGGGTCCTGCATGAATTAGAGAACATGCAAAAATAAATAAACAAATGTGTTAAAGAACACAGGAGCACCTTTGTCACTCAAGATCTGGCACTTAGCACTGACCAGCATGGCCCAGAGCTTTAAACACCTGCTCTGGTGACTAACGCCCTTCAGGTCCCAGGAAAACACTGCTTTAAATCTCTTGCCCTAAGTCCTTAAAGAGCAACTGTCCCTGAAGCCATGAAGTTTGTGAGTTTTACCACTTTCTCCATCACTGGAGGCAGACACAGCTACTGGGTATGGAGAGGACTTGTGCTTAGGGTGGCAAAAATACAAGTTAATTACCTTGCCAAATCCTCTCTCCGAGATAGCATAAGTGCATGGGAATTGTGCGTAATGAAGTATATTTTCCAGTTTGAAGAGAAGCACTGAGTCTTTTTATCATGTTTCTCTTCATCTTCCAGTTTGTAACTCCACATGGACTCAAAGTATTCACAACAGTTGCACGTGGCAATTGAGGAATATGTTGTAATATTAAGTAACTCATATTGCATTTAAATATAGATATACATCAGGCATGAAGTGTGATACTGAGGTTTTACATTATCACCTGGATAGACATTCGATGCTAGAAATGTAAATAGTTTTATTTTATAAAACGTCTAATACAGTTTAGGTAACCTCAAAAATTCAATTTTAAAATGTTAACTATATTTAATGATTTTATTTAAAGATTTAAAAAAATATATATGAAAAATAATTTTATATTTTGATTTTGATGTTTTTTATGAAAATACATTTGAATTTTGCATATCTTGAATACTATTACACTTCTAATCCTTTAGGTGATCACTGACTAAAACCCAAATCCCATGAAAATCACATAATTAGTGGTTTTTGCTGAAGTTAAGGAAAGAGAAAAATTTAATGGAGTAAATACATAATTTATGAATTATGTATGTCTTATTTTTATTCTCATGCAAATGTCACCAACTCATCAAGAGAATTCTCAGAGATGTGCATTAATAATTAAATTCAGTCGTCTTTGGTGTTTTGCTGATTTTCAGTCATCAAAAATACAGAGCTTTACACATATTTGGTTTTACCATGATGAGCGTAAATTTGTCAAGGCAGGAAGATAGAACCTATTTTACAGAACAGTTTGTTAGCTTGATTTATAATTTTTAAATGTTTAGACATCTGGTATGTGGGCCTCCATTTGTACTCTGGCTCTGAATCTCACAAATGTTGGGGTAGGTGTGGATTTTATAGTCTCCCAAAGGTTTTACTTTAATGGTATTGTCTGATTTATAAGCGTCTCTTTTGTATCGGGCTCTGCATCCTCAGTGTGGTTGGGCAGATCCCCAAGGCCCAGGTCCGGCTTTTGTGAGGCTTAAAACATACAGATATGGCAGGAAATGCAGACAGGTAATAGATGCACAGAACAAGAAAGGTGAGTCCTGTGGAGCCACCTACCAAAAGGAGTTATGACGACCTCCAAGAAAGGTGCCCCAAAGAAGATAACACTTGAGTTAGATTTTGAGGGTCAGAAAAATGTTCACAAGGCATAAAGCAACATGACTGTTAAAGGAACTCGAGCAGCAGAAACCATGGCTATGCCAGCCTTGCAGGCCACACCATCACCTCCAATGTATTCCCTGTAGATGATGGGACCCTCCAACGGTTTTTAAGCAAGGGAATAAAATTAACATACTTGAATTTAGAAAATAATACACCGGAGGTTCTGTAAAAATTAATTATGGAGAAGAAAGGTTGGAAGCAGGAAGAACAATTAGAAGGGTTGGACAGTAATCCAGGGAAGAGAAGAGGGGCCCAGGAATAGGATGGCATTTGGGTATGAACCTGAAATGACAGACTTAAAAGACACTTTATTTTTCCAACTTTCATTTGTGATCAAAGAATAATTTCCTAAATACATACATAGTTGTGTGTATATGTACAAGCACATACATGTGCCTGGCCAAACTGTTTACTCGGTTCAGAAATCCTCCTTACAATATCCCAGATAACCCGGCATCCAGGTGCAGCTCTAAGTCTCCAATATAAGAGGATTCAGCTATTTCCAGGGGTTACCTATCCTACCATTGGACCACTCTGGTTTTTAGAAAAAGATCCTCTTTGTTAAGTATAAACTTAACTTCAAAACTTTACTTATTGGTCTAGTTCCATCTTCTGTAGTAACAGAATTCTAGCCACTAGAAATCAGAACTGATAGCCTTTCCCATAGTTTGGGTAGCTGTTATATTTCCCTTGAGTTGTCTATTTCCAGCTAACTGCTCCCAGCCCCTTGCTTTTTTCTAATGATTGAGAGACCTTTAGCCCATGCTAAGCACATCCTCTTTCCACCACAAACAGTGGCACCAGCAGCAGCAGCAGCCTGGAGTCCCAAATCCAGATACATTCTAGTTTATCAATGTCTCTCTTAGCATGCAGCACTTAGAAATTTTTCATAATTCTTTTTTTTTCCTGCTTACACTGTCCTTTCTAATAATTAATATAGATGGCCAAGGTTTGAATGCAATTTTTCATCTCCAGGGCACATTTTTATGAGATTTACCACAAACGTTTCATGTTAGCCTCTCTAGAATATATGAAGATTTTTAATTTACTCCACCAACAGGGGCTAGAGAGAGTATCTACTTTGTCAAAGATCTGGGATTACAATTTAAACAGAGCTCCCCAAAGGAAGTTACTTGCCAACAAAAAAGTAGTTGCTGACAAATCTTCAGAGAACATGGGTTTTGCTAACTGCCTTCACTTTTCTTGCACTATCGCTTCTGTTAAATTGTTTCAAAATATCCCAGCCTGGATTTGTTTTCCTTGCGTCTTTTTCTGTTCTTTTTCTAGCCCTCCAATGTGTGGGCTCTGACTGAGTTCTTACCCTGGCTCCATCACTCACCAGCTACGCGACTTTGGTTAAGTCTTTCTATCTCGTTGAGTCTCACTTTCCTCATCTAACAACAAAAGACAATATTCCTTACTTGATAGGAGTTTTGTGCAGCTTAAACGAGATTATTATACCTGGAAAATGTTAGCCTCTAGTTGGTTTGGAACATAGTTGGTGTTGCCATATAAAATATAGAACATCTAGTTAAATTCGAATTTCGGATAAACAATGAATAATTTTTCAGTGTAAGTGTGTCCCAAATAGGACACCATTATGGTTTTCATCTTCTCCTCCTACCCCTTTTTCGTCTTCTCCTCTCCTTTTCCTCTTCCTCCTGTCCCTCCCTTTCCTTCATTCTTTCTTCCTCCCTGCCACCTAGTTCCAATCTTAAAAACGTATCAGTAGTAGCATGATTACTCTACATCCTAAGTTTATCATTTTAGAACAACCATACCCTTTACCAGTGGTACTAAGAGCCAAGCTGACTGTTGACCAAGATATAAGTCTCGTGTATAACTCTGAAAAATTAATCGCTTAACTTCTCTGGGGTTAATGTTTTCTTCTGTGAAATAGAAAGAGTCAGAAACCTATCTCGCAGGATTGTTGTGAGAATTAGAGTCTGCTGAGTGTCTGGCACATAGCAGATAATCAAAAAATGATAATATTATCATTAATGTTCCAACCCAGAACATTCATTTCCTAGTATAATCTAAGAAAACTTTCTTCATTCTGATTCCTAGTTCAAAAATCATTTTAAGAAAAGAAATTTTACAGTTCTTCAACAAATTAAATGGTATAAAGGACTGTTGCCTAACGTGTCCTGATATGGAGGTACTTCCCACCCCTTCCCAGCTCTGGGGGAAGCAGGGGTCATGTCTTCACACCCCTACAGTCTTCCTTCAGCTACGAAGGCAGTCGAAGAGACATAAGATGGTGCACGGGCCAGTGCATGGGTGTGTAGGTGGCAGGTGGGTTGGGGGGTTGTTTTGTACCTTCCCCTTTTTTGTAAACTCTTGCTTGGTCACTGAAATATCAAGCTTGCTCATCTGTCTGCTCAAGCCTTAACCGGAAATAGAAACTGTTGTTTTAAAAACTCAAGGTATCACGGACTATCATCTTGTTTGTCTTGCCTTCCTTCATCCATGCTTAGAAATTCCCAAACAAAGGTTCTGAGGAATATTCAGAAGCACTGAAGTCATGCTTCCCTGTCACAGCTCAACTTTCAACAAGAATAATTAAATTCGAATCACGGAAAATTCAGAGGGATTTGGCATATTCATAGAAACCCCCAAAGATGACGATATGATAATTTTACAACTCTTGGTTCCAGGCTTTAAATACACTTATGTTCCCTACATTCATATAAGAGATCACAGGCTTGGTGATATATAACCAAGATGGCTTGCCCACACTCTAATAAAACACACACACACACACACACACACACACACACACACACACACACACACACACATTTTATCTCTTGTCCTTTTTAAACAGAAGGGAAGGACCACTGAGGTTTTCACTTTTATGAAAACAATAAGACTATAACTAAGATGGCTTGTGCACACTCTAATAAAACACACACACACACACACACACACACACACACACACACACACACACACATTTTATCTCTTGTCCTTTTTAAACAGAAGGGAAGGACCACTGAGGTTTTCACTTTTATGAAAACAATAAGACTTTCTTTCATTCTCAGGATGCTCACTTTTTATTTGAGCCTCCCATGACCAAGAGGGGATCTTCCATATGCACGGATATGGCAAATCACAAAATGCCATCCATCCGAAGGACCATGCATTCCTATGTTAAATTCTTCTTCCAATACTCAAGAGATTTACAGCACTCTCCCTGAAGGGAGAAAAAAATATTAAAATGCTTCATTTCTTTCCCAGGATATACAAATTAATATAGTTATTCTCTCAGAATAAAAAACATGTTTAGATAGATTCAGGACACTCCATTTAAAATATCTGTTACTCTCAAATCAAATTTTCACTGCTGTTGAGTGGCAAGGGGTGATGCCCTGGGATCAGCGAGCTGCTAAGATTCCTTCTGCTGGAGTGTTTAATTTCATTTTACTTTCCACAAATAAGCATGCTTGGAGCTGATGCTTCTCCTTCCTCCAGAGTAATCGAAAAATTTAATTCCCATTAAGCCAGAAAAGATGGTGTTTTTCCCTAAGGTCACCCAAGGCAAATGTTTTAAACCTCTAACAGCCCATCAGTCAGAGATGCATGTCTCATCCTTTCCTGATGAAGTGCCTGCTGGAGCCAAATAAAGCCTCCTACCCAGCCCCAACCCACCCCATGCCACTCAGAGCCTGGATGAAAGGTCACCCAGAGAGTCTGGTGGGTGCATCTTCAGATTTGATACCCACTGTGATTCTTAAGATGCTTACAGTACACGTCCCAGGTAGCCCCTCCCTTTGGAGATGTATGAGTTTTCAGGCTTCTTTTCTGCTTAAAAGATTAATGTGAGTGAGGACCAAAAGCCTCTTTGCCACTGCAATTCGAACTGCAAGCAGCTTACCGGAGAATGAGTATTTCACCAGGGCTAGGTCATGCTTCTAATCTTATCATTCCTTCCCTAAAAAACTAATAACATTTTGCACTTCTATGCTGCCCTTCATCAACCCCAGGTAATATGCGACACATTGTTAGAACTCAGATGAGTAAATCATTAATTGTTCATAATGCCTCATATAAACACTTTCAGATTGTCATGCATAAGGACTCAATCAAGCACGATGATGTCTATGCATATTTCTCTTTTATTGAGGTATAAAATGTGTGCAGTGACTTATAAATGACAAATTTCTCACAAACACAATTGAAAGCATATCGTCACCAAGATGACCTGGAACCACGAAGGTAGGAGGAGATATTCTGCTTAGAAATCACAGGAATTTCTATCAGAAAGACCAAGGAGCTTCCAAGGAGAAAGAAAAAGGTAACAAGGGTCTAAATACTCTTTTTAGAAAAATACCTGAGATGCTAGATTTTTCTCCTTTCATCAGTCTAGTATAACATTTCTCAGGCACTTCTTGCAAAGATGATAATTTTCTTCCCTTTTTTTTTTTTTTTTAACCTAGTAAAGCAGAGTAAGATTTTATAAGAATGCCACCTGAATCAGTTCCTGGATTTTTCTTTACCTCCGTGACAGAGTTACAATTCGTACTGAAGCATGTGGTCACAGGGGCTGAATCAGAGAATGTCAGGGCGAGTTGGCCTGGCAGGAGGGCAGAGGGACACGTAGAAAGGACATCGGTGTGTCTGTTGAGTGTGAGCCTCAGTTACCTCCCTGGTCTCATGCCTCTGGCCTAGGTAGAGAGAAGCTACAAGCAGAAAGACGATCCTTTACATTCAAACAAGGTTTTTGCCAAATTTAAGTGGAGTAAGTTGGCTTTGCTAGTTATCCTCCACTTGAGCCAAGATTCATGGCCTGTCCTCAGCTGTGTAAGGTTCACTGCCTCACGCCACATCAGTTGAGGGGGGTGTGTCAGTATATTTCTGTGACAGTAACAGCATAACACATCCCCCATGGACCTTCCCACAGATCACAGAAACCCCCAGATATCTTCCTGCAGGTTTCCTACAGGATACGGCTGCCACAGTCGCCCTTTTCCACTCCTGATGCCACCCTCTCCTCCGTGGTTCCAACTGTGAGGTCCCTGGGAGCATCGGCTACTGCTACTCTGGGCCTCCTGCTCCTCACCGCCCCCTTTCCATTCTGCTCCAGCAGTCACTGGGGAGAGAGCAGTTTTCCTGTCCCCACCCATGGGGAATTCCATTACTGGGCTGTAAATATCACCGCCTTGGGTCTTCAGTTTTTGAGGATTTGACAGAGACTCTGGGATGAAGTAATTTTCTTTGGCCGATGCAGACAACATCACCACCACACCCCTCCCCCACCGCTTAAGGGCTCTCATCTAACCTGAGACTGGGCCTTAAATACTCCAGAGTTAAGAACCTTTGTCTGCCAATGACAGAAATCTACTGAATTAATTGACACAAAAATGGAAATCTGCCATACTGTGTTTAATTTTTTATAGATGGTCTCTTTGAACCCGAGGGGAGGGACACAGTGGGGCCTCAGGAATAGACCAAAGCCTGTAACTGGAATGTCTTTGTGACTGCTTCTCTGAGTCTTTCTATACATTTCAATATGTTCACATCACTCTCTCTTGCTGCATGTCAGCTTTCTCAGCTTCCCAGGTGACACACAGCTCCCAATAAGGCTGGAATCTCTGAGTCCCAATTTAAAATTCCCAGGGAAGGAACCATGACTGGCCCAGCTTGGTTTGAGGGCCCAGCTATAAATGAATCAGCTGTGGCCAGTATGTCAAGATGACATTGTATCATACGGTTGTTGTGGGCATCAGCAGAATGGAGAGTCAATTTCCTGTAAGTGTATAAAACAGGTCCTCAAGTGAGGGCTTCTAACCAAGCTCATGAATTTCACCTCTTCCTCCCTGCAAGTAGAGCTCCTTTCCATTGTAAATACAGTGGCATGGAGGTCATCACTACAGAAGGATGAAGGACGCAGGAAGTTTAATCCAGAAGGAAAAGACTTCAGCCCCACGAGGCTTTCTCATCCTTTCCCCAGTTCTCATGGCTCACTCCCTCCCCCTCCACCTACACAGCAGTTATTCCATGATGGACTCACACCCTGCCACACACAACCCTTTGTAAACCACCCAGGCAACACGGCACTTTGGGGTCAGGACAGTATGGTTCTGATCTTGGGTCTGCCACTTAGCAGCTGAGCATCTTCGGCAAGTTATCTATCCTTTCTGAACCTGTTTCCTCATCTACAAATGGACACAACAATACCCATTTCAAAGGGTTGAAATGACCTACATATGCAATGCAGTTAAAATGGTGCCTTGTGAATTTTAGGTGCTCAATAGAAGGTTCCTTTTGTTATTAGCATTGTTGTTAATATTAACCTTTACAATAGAACCTACAAGTGAAATTTTAAAACAGGCAACCAATCTTCAGGTTGATTTTATAACTGCGGACCCTACATCATGTTACAAAGGGATTAGACAGCACACTCTAATAATGCAGATGGCTTAAAAAATGTAGATGGTGATTTTAAGGCCTTTCTGGTTTTTTTCTTTGTTTTTATTATCTGACTCCTACAGGGAATGTTGTCTCTTAACCAGAACTGTCGTGAGAACAAAATAAGAAAAAAATGCATAAAGCTCTAAGCACTGTGTCTAGACGTAGAACATATTCAACCTGTGACTATTGTTGTTTTTATTACTATAACCATGCTTATGGTTAATATTAGCTTAGTCCTAAGGAAAAAGGTGCTTAAATGTTCATTGGCAGATCCTTTAAGTCGCAGTGGTTCCCAACATTTTTGGCACCAGGGACCAGTGCTCCTATGAGAATCTAATGCCTGATGATCTGAGGTGGAGCTGAGGCAGTGATGCTAGTTCCAGGGAGCAGCTGCAAATACAGATGAAGCTTCACTCGCTGGTCCAAAGTTCACTCCTGCTGTGCAGTCCAGTTCCTAACAGGCCACAGACCTGTACCAGGGGTTGGGGACCCCTGCTTTAAGGTGATCATTTTATTGACTACTGTGCAAAGCCATGAAGTTTTCTTTCCTAGTTAAGTTTGAAATACACACACACACACACACACACACACATGTGTGTGTGTATATATATATATAAATTTATATACTTATAATTTATGTACAAGATAACATACATCAATACATAAAATGCAAAGTAATATTTTAAAAAATATTTGAAAAATGGAAAAGGATTCATTGATCAACACAGGCCTGAGAAGCTAGCAGCTTTTTTGGTGGTTATAGCGCCTATTAAGTGCCACTCTGCTTTCTTGCTCAGGCAGCTTTCTCATCTCTGAAATAAGTGCCTTAAAACCTCAAGGCAAACTATATGACTTCCCACGGCACCTTGAGCAGCCTGTCTCAGGTGTTTGTGACCCAGATTCACCATTCTTCCAAAAGAGAACACAAGAGGAAGGAAAGAATGTTAGCTTTAAAAACGTGGGATGCTGCCCCTCCACTCTGGGCTTCAACCTGGACCTCTGGGCTGATTTGGAATGCATTCTAAGGCGATCCACTGGGAAGAGATTTCAGTTCAAGAAGGAGTGGGGTATGTAGCTTCGAGGGGAGGTGGAAAGAGGAGATACCTAGTATGGACCCTAACGCAAAAATAATCCCTGTAGGAGTCAGATAATAAAAACAAAGAAAAAAACCTAGTATGGACCCTAACGCAAAAATAATATCTTCCTGCAGAGAAAATTCATGGGCTGGCAGCAGCCGTTACAGTTCTTGGCCAGGGCCTGCAAGAGATATCTTCTTTAGGTGGGCACGAGGGAAGTGCTGTCTCTGGTGATGCAAGATTTGTTCTCTGTGTTAGGTATTGATTTTTCCTTCAGCAGAATAGCAAAGGCATGAGAGCATGAAGTTGAGAGAGGTGAGTTCCCTTCCCCCATCACAGGCTCAGAGTGATGAGTCAGTGCAACTGTGAGCCACTGTTTATCTTTCACATTTGATGAGAAATTGAGCCAGGGACTCTCTCCTCTAGAGATAGCGGTGAGAACCACAGTGCGCTATGAGCCTCTCTGAGAAATATGCTTTGCCTCCTTCTCTTATCGCCCTGTCTCAAGTCTATTCAGGGTGCTGATAACCATATTAAAATCATCCACATACAATTTTAGTATCATGAAAGCACAGCTACATTTAGATTTGATTCTCTTCCCTGTGCAGAAATTGTTTCTCAAGAATTCTGCAAATCGTTAAGCATATTTATCAAAAGATTTTATTCATATCAGGGAGACTCGTCTATACAAAACAAAGGTTAGGGCTGAGCTGATCCAGTAATTCTGCCTCTTCGATGGGGAGAAATTGCTCTGTGTAAGAACTAATACCCACCTGGTTTCTAACTTCAGCCAATGGCAAATGTGTCACAGCAAGAGACATTTCCTGTTACTTTGACAGATTGTCCCAGGGCTGAAATTTAATCTAATGTGTCAAAAGTGGTAGGAAGTGGGGAAAAACAAAGGAACACTAAACGTACTCAGATTTTTATAGTAGTTTGAGACAAGTATGGGTTGGAGTTCATAAACAGTAAAAGTAAACATTGCAAAATGAAACAACAAAGAACCACTATAAACTTCTACTTTTGTTTTTTTAATGATAAAATATTCACACCAAAAGTAAGATAATAAATTAAAACTGAATCTAGACATTAACTTTACATGCTTTGCAAAAATTAACACAAAATGGATCACAGACCTAAATATAAAATACAAATCTGTAAAACTCTTAGAAAATATAGGAAAAAAATCTGGAAGACCTTGGGCATGGTGATGGCTTTTTAGATACAACACCAAAGGCACAATCCATGAAAGAAATAATCGATAAATTGGATTTCATTAAAATTAAAAACTTCTGCTCTGCAAAAGACACTGTCAAGAGAATGAGAAGACAAGCCACATGCTGGGAGAAAATATTTGCAAAAGGCATATCTGATAAATGACTGTTATCCAAAATTTACAAACAACTCTTAAAACTCAATGATAAGAACACAAGCAACCTGATTAATAGGCAAACATCCTGAACATACACCTCACCAAAGAAGATACACAGATGGAAAATAAGCATATGAAAAGATTCTCCACATCATCTGTCATGAGAGAAATGCAAATTAAAACAACAATGAGATATTACTACACACCAAAATCCGAAACACTGACACCACCAAATGCTGACAAGGATATGGAGCTGCAGGAATTGTCATACGTTGCTGATGTGAATGCAAAATGGCACAGCCACTTTGGAAAGCAGTTTGGCTATTCCTTACTAAACTAAACATATATTTTTAGCATCAAATCCAGAAATCGTGCTCCTTGGTGTTTACCCAAATGATCTGAAAATTTATGTCCACAAAAAAACCTGCACACAGAAGTTTATATCAGCTTTATTCATAATTACCAAAACTTGGAACCAATCAAGATGTCCTTCAGTAACTGAGTGAAAAAATAAACTGTGATACCTCTTAACAATGGAATATTATTCAGTGCTGAAAAGAAATGAGCTACCAAGCCACAGAAAGACATAGAGAAAATGTAAATGCATATTATTAAGTTTCAAAGCCATTTTGAAAAGTCTATATGATTTCAACTATATGACATTTTGGGAAAGGCAAAACTATGGAGACAGTAAAAAGATTGGTGGTTTCCAGGAGTTAGAGGGAAGGGAGGGGTGAGTAGACAGAGCACAGAGGATTTGTACAGCAGTGAAGCTATTCCGTATGATACTATAATAGTGGATACATGTCATTGCATCTGTTCAAACCCATGGAACATACAACACTAAACTATGTAAACTATGGACTTTAGGTGATAAATCTATCTATTTATGGTAGTCACCTAAAGTAAACTATGGACTTTAGGTGATAATGATGTGGAAATATAGGTTCATCCAGTGTAACAAATGTACCACTCTGGCTGGGGATCTTGATAGTAGGAGAGACTCTGCATGTGTGAGGGCAGGGGGTATTTGGGAAATCTCTGTGTCTTTTTGCTCATTTGTGCTGTGAACTAAAACAGCTTTTAAAAAATTAAGTCTACTTAAAAGAGGGCAAAAAAGATGAAATGACAGTGACATAATGATGAAGTTCCTTCCCATGGGAGGGGGAAAGGAAGAGGGGAAGAAGGAGGTCTACTGAACAGATTTAAAAGCTCAACTTGCTGCTATGACGTGAAGCTGCAGTGAGGTGCCCATTGCACAGTGCTTTGTCTACTTTAGGCTGGCCCTGTGTTCCCCTCTCATCCTACTCCTTTTTCTTTCCTGTTCTCGCTTGCTAATCCTGACTGTCCCCTCTTTGCT
>NW_006442109.1:23061979-23063697 GCF_000325575.1 Pteropus alecto | reverse complement strand
ATCTGAGTTCCAAATCCCCACAACCTTTCTGGTCGGCTGCCCTTTAAGATCTGATTTCTGGACTCTGAAATTGCCATACTATAATTAGAAATCTTAGTCATTTCTCTGAGTCTCCAGCGGGCACCCCATGACTTGGAGAGGATGGAGTGACACTGAAGCCAGCATCCTCACTACCTATAGCCAGAAAACATGCATGACATACACACAAATCATCAGAGAACATTCTGGAAAACAGAGAAATTTTCAAAGAGAATATCTTCATGGCACTTGTCCTCATATATGACTACCATAAGTAGATAGATTTATCTAATTCATTCCACAAGTCTTGCTGAGGCACTGAAGACATGGCTTTGACCTTGGGGGAGGGGGAGGATTGTCTTTCTAATGTGGAAGATAGACATATATATGCAAATAATTACAGTCCAGCATGCGTAGTTCAACACTGGAGGAACATTCCGAGTAGGATGCTTATGGAGAACATAATCAGAACTGCATCGAAGTGCTAAAGAAAAGGAAGGCTTCCAGAAAGGGGGCGGGGGGAGGCATTTAAAAGAAACCTGGAAGGAAACACAGACACTTTCCAGGCTATCAGGCCAGGGAAAAGACAGTCCTAGTGAGGATGCGGCAAAGGCTCGGAAGTGGGAAGGGACATGCAGGGCTGAAAGATGCGCCAGTCAGTGTTCCTGAAGCAGCAGCAAGACAGGGAGGGCACAGCGGGAGGTGCGTCTAGGTAGGGTGAGATCAGATTGGGAAAGGCCTTTTACGTCTCGCTAAGAATTTGGCTGTCACTCTGGGAGAAACCTTTGAAGGATTTATACAGGAGATGATAAACTGGGTTTCTGGCTGAGGTTCTATACAAGGAAGCAACTTGAGGAAGGGATATTAGGAAGCCACTTCAGAAGGCCAAACAAGAAACAAGGCAGAGACAGTGCTGATGGAAAGGAGTAAGATGTTTTCCTTGGGAATGGAAAAGAAGGGAAAGTGAGGAGCCGAGGCTGCACATTGGTATCTGGCTTAGGTGGCTAACCACATGGCTGTGTTGTTTATTAGGATGCAGCACACAGGACCAGGGGGATGCAGACTTTGTAAGGAGATGGGATATGCCAGTCCCTGGCATAAAAGGATATTCATTAGATGAATGAATGAGTGATGAATGAATGAAATGTCAAAGAGCAGCACTGTGGTAAAATACACTTCTTGTCTACAGTTTGTTACATCCATATGGCATGAACATAGAAACGACCCAGTTTGCAGAATCAATGGACTGATGGCCAACTACAGATGCCATGTCCCGATCCCAAGGACCATTATGTCAGAGCATAACCTCTTTCTCCTCCCCACTGTCAAAAGTCCCAGCGCCATCCTCCAGCTGAGCAGGCAGCTATAATCGTTGCGGTACACAAGATTGCACTTCAGGTCCAAATGCCATGTGCAGGATGCACCTTCTCTGGGGTCCTCATTTCTAATATAGAAACAAAGCCCACTTCACCCACTGCCCACCCTCCCTTTATAGGCATTTTGAAAAGATAAGTTATGTAATACAACCAGTCACATTGTATACTATAAAATAAGTGTGTTAATGTAAGCCCACTTATGAGATACTGTTCTGTAAGAACAAAGCCTTATATTCCAAATTAGGTCGTTTTTGGTGAAACTCATTCTTTAATGTCTTTTTGTTGCTAGTAGTGCATAATCTCAGATTTTATCTCCAAAACCGC
>NW_006442109.1:23049556-23061850 GCF_000325575.1 Pteropus alecto | reverse complement strand
GCCAATAGTTCAGGCGGTTCTTCTTGTTGTTGTTGTAATAAATTGGTAACAATTTTTGAGCATGTTACTTGGCAGGCACTATGCTACACAGTTAAATACATTATCTCATTAATCCTTACAGCGCCATCGTATAATGTTAAATATCTCCATTTTTTAGTTGAGGAAACCAAATCTCTGAAATGTAAATGAAAATGCCTTAAGGTCCCAAGCTAAGTAAATGGAGCAGCCAGGATTTACTTAAGGTTGTCTAAATCTCCTAGTCATTAGGCCATACTTGAATCACTGACTTTAGAACTGCCCACAGAGAAGAACTTCACTGGCTAAAACCTAAAAGTATGTGCTGGGTTTTCCTTTCCCTGAAGTTACCTGAAGTCTCCCTGCTTAGAAATGCATAGAACATCGAGGCAGAGAGGCAAAACGTTTCAAAGAGCCCTCAGATATGCTATGTACCTTTTAGACAGTGAAATTTTTACTTTTAGGAAAATAACAAGGACACCTTCATCTAAAACTTCCTCCAGTTCTTGGATGTCTCTCAGTGTGTGTGTGTGTGTGTGTGTGTGTGTGTGGACGCACACACACGCGTGCTCAAAGAGCTGCCGTTAAGTGCAAACTGACAGAAGGAAGGAGGCATAATCTATGAGGTTTTTTTTTTAACCACCCAAATGAAGGCCAGTATCAGAACTGAGATTAATCGTGGCACCCAAAAGCTACAAATGAAAGTTTCTTTCTTTCTTCAGGAGACCCCTTAATCAAGACCCTGTCCAATGTCAGATAGAAATCTCCCCTAGAATATTAGAAAACCATTGCAGTATGGAGCCTCTGTTTGATCAAATGCAGTACCCCTCCATTCCCAATCCCCGTTTTGAAAACTGGCATTTGTCTTCTGATTTTCTTTTCTTTTCAATTTGTTTTCCTGTCAGAGTGATCACTTCCCCCTCCCCTATGCCGTAGTCCCACCTGATTGAATTTCACTCAGGCCTCCTGGTGGTCCTGTTCTCCAAGCTGACTTGAGGGAGCCCTTTCACCTGTTCATATCATCCATCTTTCTGGGCAACTGAAATTGTACTGCGAAATGCAGCACTGCTTCTTGGGACCGCATTAACACCAACCCCAAGGGAATGGGCTTCACAGAGGGGGCATTAAGCATCTAAATAGCACACTGAGACAGCAAAGACTTTGAGAGCATAGCAGACAACTGATAGAAATCAGTAACGACATAAAAAGCCAGGCAGTACTCAAAGGGCCAAGGGAATCTTTTCAATTTGTATTTCGTGTTAATATCACATTTGTTTCCACGTAGCAAGGAGAGGTCCTGAAAATACAGAGATGGTAGAGTTTATGTGCCTCCTGGGGTTCCTAGATTCACCTGAACTGAAGCCAGAAATAATATCATAAAACTAATTTCACCATCACATCAATAGGGCTCCTCAGCCATGAAACAGACTGGGTAATTATATGTTTCCTACAATTTCTGACACTCGGCTAGTTTCAGCAAATGGCACTTCTAAATATATATTGCTTGTTGTACCTACCTGTTTTTCTTCAAGCAAAAGAAACTGAACAGAACGTTAATTATGAAGATGGAAAATCCAAGTCATTTTATTAGAATATTCTAAGTTAATTCAATGGACCCCAAAGTCAAATGCCCTTGGTGATCAAGGGTAGAAGATGATCAAGCCGCCAGGTTCTTAAAGTCCATGCAGGTGGTACTATTTCAGGGCAGTTGCTTTACCTGTGAGGAGTTGAACTAAAGATGCTCTGATTTCTGTCCTGTATGGTCATTGATGCTGTGGCAGCCACAACCCTGTCCTATCCAATTGTTTGCGTTTCTCTATTGTCTGTGTTAAGGCAGAAAGATTCCCCCAACCTTTTATGCTGTCTGTCCATTGGTTCCCCTGAGTCTTATGGAGAGAGACCCAATTTTCTCAAGTGTCTTCCAAAATATTTCAGTTCACACATCTATTCACACACACTACAAATAAGTAATGATGAAACCAAAAGCTCTCATTTGGCAGATCAGCTGATGTAGCTGTGATGGAAGTAAGGATGAACCTTGAATGCCAAAGTCTCTGGCCAGCCTGGAGGGGAGTCCTCCCCACTGGGCAATGCATACTCAGCAGCATTTGACCCACCTTCCTCATCGAACAAAAGTGGGTTACACGAAACCATGGGGGAAAACAGACAACAGGAGAAATTAACATTTCCCCTGTTCAACAACCTGCGTAGAAAAAGGTGTGTGATGAAATATGGTTCTAAATTATGGGTGGCCCATAAGTAAGTTATATTTACCAAGAGCTAATAAGTAAGCCAAGTGCTGTTCTAGAGATTTGATTCCTTATTTCATTAATCCATTGTAACAACTCTATGAGGAAGGAACTGTTGTTAGTCCCATTTTATAGCTGGGAACACTAGAACACGGAGAAGTTCAATTGCCTGAGGTCAAATGGCTGGTAAGCGAAAAAGATAGAATTTGAACTCAGTTGTTCAGTTTTCAGAAACCATACACTTATCCATTGCATAACACTAGCTATTGTAAAGACTTCTTATTATGTCCTTAGAAACATTAATGAAAGCCACAATCTAATGTGGTAAGTTTCCTGAGTGTATATGGTGGGTCTCTATCTCAATTGTGTATGCTGATATTTGGGTTTCTATACATAAATGAGTACATATGTTGATTAGGGGCTGAGTAGCAATGAACACACCTACAACAAGCAGAGGCATAATGGCTTTGGGTCACAGGCTGAAAGAAAATTATGGAAGAGAAGAATTACTCAAGGTGTAAGGCTTAGGACAATAAGGATCTAAGACAGTGGAACTATGCTAAAGTCATACAGATTCAAGTTTGAATTCTAGAGCATCCACAGACTAGCTATACAAACTTAGTGTTTTGGTTTCATCACTATATCACACAGCACCCTAAGACTTAGTGTCTTAGAACAAAGTATTAATTTTCCTTATGTATCTGCAATTTTGGCAAAACTTAGCAGGGTCAACTTATCTCTGCTCCACTCGGCATAAGCTGAGGTGGCTTGAGGCTGGGGGCTGGAAGTCTTGACAGTTGGTCCTGTTGTGGGCTGGCATCTAAGCCAGGGTTACTGGCCAAAACATCGACATGTGGCCTGAGCTTTCTAACAACATGGTGTCTGGGATTAGGATGTGAGCATTCCTAAAGAGAGAGAGAAAGTGCTAGATGAAAAATACCACATTCTATTGACCCAATCTGAGAAGTCATGCGGCATCACTTTCATGACATTCTACCTGTTGTGGTAACACAAAGGCCCACCAAGTTTAAAGGGCAGAGAAGGTGGATTTCATCTCTGGATAGGAGAGTGGTTTGCTGTAACCATATTTAAAACTACAGTCTTCCATACTTGGTTAAGTTACTTGATTCTTTTGAGCCTCTGTTCTTTATTTGAAGAACTAGGGTAACACTATTTCACAGAATACTTATAAATGTTAAAGTATGCCCCATACCAATTCTCAGTCCTGGTTGGGAGTCAGATGTGAGGAAGCAGAAATGGTCTATTGTGCCTCCAAATGTTGTTGAGACACCAGGAAGGAAGGAAGGAAGGAAGGAAGGAAGGAAGGAAGGAAGGAAGGAAGGAAGGAAAAAAGGGAGGAAAAAAGAAAGGAAAGAAATAAAGAAGGAGATAAAGAAGGACCTCGTTAGAACTGGAATAAGACTAAAGATCAAACCATCCGTCCTTCAGTTCTTCCTAATTATCCTTGGAATATCTGACCAGGATCTCCTCTTGAAAATGTATCAGCTCGGTTCCAGAATTATTAATTCCTCTCACATTATTGCATCTATGTTAGGCCTTTTAAGACTGAATATAAAAAACAAGTAACTGAAAATAATTAGTTAAATGCTGGAACTTAGAAGGAATCTTTACCTCATTATGTGAGGAGGGGAGCTCTTTACGAAAGCTCCGGGATTATTCTCAGAATCCAACACACTGTCTAAATAAGTTTTCAGCCTGGGCTATGCCTAGTGGTTCACAGCAAACCTGTTTAAAACATTTAAAACAAACAAACAAAAAATCCGATGTGATAAATCTAATTCAAATTCACAAATTTCAAATGAGAAAACCCATTTGATTTTTAAAGACAAGTTCATAATCTTTTGGGTAACTCCATGAGTTACCTGTGAAGTGTCAGTAAGATCTGGACAGATGAGGCCTTCTGAACAATCTGGTGCATGTGACAACCCCACACTTCAGGGAAGTTACCTCATTTCTAACCCAAGCAAAGGGCGGGGTTTCACAGGAGGCTCCCTCAGCTGAGCAAGGTTTCTCAAAGATGCCAACTTTCCATTCAGTCCGTAAGAAATGAGAAAGGAAAGGAAGACAAATGGGTTAAAATATACTCTATCTCAAGATAGTATTCATGGGACAAAGAATTTCTTCAAAAGGGAGAGATGAAAGGGGGTCCGGCTTTTGGCTGGCATTTGAGCTGGCATTTGCAGCGTTATGTAAGTATGACTTGGAGCAGGGCATGAGAAGCGCTTTGATTGCTAAAGAACAGTTGCACCTCTGTCAGAGCGGCCCTCATGACTTATGTGGCCTAGCAGGAAAAGAGGGATAGGAGCAGATGTGAGGGGGAAGATCACCACAGAGGGAAAGTAACTTGAATACAAACCAAGGGGAGGAGGAAGAACACAAAAGAAAGGGGAGCATAAGGAAAGAGGAAACAAAAGAAGTGTTTGGTGTTTTCTGACAGAACACCTGTTGTCTTTAGAGACGACAGCACATCCAGGAGGGAACAATTGTTTCTTCTTGATCGTGAAACTGAACAACACTGCCCAGAAAAAGTCTCAGTGGCAGCAAAACCCTTCCTTCTCATCCGGCTTCATGGAGCAGAAGCTTGATCTTTATTGGAAAGTGTTGGGAAACTTATTGACCTTTTGGGAAAGTGTTGGGAAACTTACTCTTTTAAAAATGAACACTTTAATAACATCTGCCATGTGCCAGGTATTCTGTAAACTCTTTACAAAAGTTAATTCATTTAATCTTCTTGTCAATCTAAGAGACTCATAGGAAACTGAAGTCCTTGTCTCTTTCGGTTAATCACCATGATTATCATCGCCTCCACCCATCACCACCACCCTACCATAATAATTTTTAGCCATTGCTATGTATCAGATGCTTATTATATTATCTTCTATACCACATCATTTCAGTCCTTTCAACGACTGTATAATGTGGGCACTATTTTCATTTCCATTTTTCAATGAAATGTAAATACGATTGACATTTAGAAATGTTAATACACATAAAGTGATAAAGCTAATGAGCAGCAGGTGAGAGAAAAAGACCCATTTCAGCCTATCCTCACAGCTAGTGCCCAAACCGACACGACTCTCAGCCATGAACCCACGAGGCAATAAACACTCTTTGCCACTTTTCATGCATTAGGCACTTTGATACATTCTCGTCTCAAGGAACTCAGTCAGAGCCATAAAACTCCCTGCTATTTCCACTCTCTGGTGGATGAGTTACCAGAAACTCAGCATCAAGTCCTGGAACTCGAGAGCTTCCCCTCTCCACTCCACTCCCATACACCCACACAGAAACTGAGCTCTACAGTATTCAATAAAGTCAGAATCATGATTCGAATCTCATGACTTCAATCTACCACCCTCTTTCAAGAAAATCCTGGCCCAGAAAAATGGATCGATATTAAGTCAATTTTTGCCAGATGTTTCTATTTTAACCAGGTGACAAAGCACGGGGCGCAGGACGAGAACATGAATTTCATTTCTACTTTCATTGCTAACATGATTAGGGATCTTCTGTCTCATTTCCTGAGTGGCCTGAAAAGAGAGTCTCATTCTATCCTCTGTAGATAAAACTCACGTGCTGAAATGATTTCTGCATGCTCCATAAATGTACTTAATTCCATTAAAATTAATTCAGAATTATTGGAAAAGTCTACTTGAAAATGTTTGTCAGTTAGTTTGTTTCCAGATGACAGAAAACCACAAAGCAAATCCAAGATGTATGCTGAGAATTTTTTAGTAGTAATTTCAAATTTGGTCACGATCAATTGACTAATTCCTCTGAAATCTTATTCATTTGTTTATTAAAAACAACAATACATTGACTTTGTACTACTTATACTCAGTGAGAGACACAAAAGGACAAGACAGATTTCTAGCTCCTAGGGCACTCTCTGTTTCACAGAGGGCACGGACGTGTCTACAAAGGAAATTCAACAACACATCCTTACAGCAAATTAATCAAAGACCTTTATATATAGAAACCCTAAGAATAGGGATGTGAACAAAAATGGAGTTCAAAGATCTCTTTCTAATTCCTTCAGATGGATAATAATCAAATGACCAAAATGATTTAAAATTGCAGAATCCCCTGATCTGCCTTCAGAATTAATGCTCAGATAATGAATGCCCAGTTCCCTCAGATGTTTAATTACTGAAGGGCCTTACTTTCCAAAAGAGAGGCCATACAAACTCAGGAAGTGACATGGAATCTTAATGAGATGTGATCTTGAGAGGTCATATAATTCAGACTCCATCTTCAGGCAAGACTTATTTTTAAAAACCTCAGGGAAGGAAACTTGACAGCTTCTTTGTTGACAGTTTTGACAGCCCTTGAATGGGTCTGCAGTGGTAGTTCTTAAAGTATGTCCTTCCATCATGGATTCTAGAGTTCCTAGTATAGATCTGACCAGAGAAAGGCCTATGTTTACCCTGCATCTAGGACTGAGGTCTCGGGTTGCCTAAGTTTTGGAGGATGATCTGACTCTGCACCTGGAGAGACTGGAGAGGGTGGGGCCAAAGCCAGGGCTGAGAGGCCTTCGTATGTGTTGCATGGGTGAGGAAAGATGGAGCTGGGTCCCTGGGGCTGGTGACAGTAGTTGAATCTTAACATTAAGTAATAAATGTCATCAGGTTAAAGCTTACACATGTATGAAGTTTTCTGCCATACACAGACATTTGGTTTCCAAAGCAAGGTTGGGTTAACAGCCTTGTTATGTAGATTACCATCCTATTTTATTGAATGGAAAGTCAGACTCAGGAGTTAAGTTACTAAATGATAGATGTGGAACTTCTATTACTACTCTACTACTATTCCTGATAATAACAATAATGATGATAATGATAAAAATACATACGTATGTTCCAGCCACTTTTCATGGAATATTTTATCTAATCTGCATAATAACCCAGCAAGGTATATAATTTCAAAAATTCCCATTTTACAGAAGATGAAACTAGGATTTTAAAACATTAAGTAATTTCCCTGTGATCTCACAGTTAACAAGCAGTGAAATAGAATTCAAACTTAGGGAGTTTGATACCTAAGCCTATGCTCCTGCTATATTCATTAACACCTTAGAAAATAACTACCATTTCTACCAGAAAAGGGATTCAAAACCCTGATAAACTCCTGCCCAAGTATTTCAGATGTGAGTCTAACCTACTGCAGCAGTGATAAAACCCATGTCCCCCCAATGTCTGGGATGTTGCCATCTCTACCTTGCCCCCACTCTGAGAATCCCAGCATTACCCTTGCTTCCTTATGAATTGATGATGGGCTGGGTTGATAATATCCCTCCCCACCAGCTGGACACATTGAATTGAACTGAGCAGCAAACAGGACTTTCGAAAAATAATAGAAGACCAACGTTAGATAATTTTCTTCACAAAACGCTTTCCCATCTAGAATTCCTTGAAATTTTAAGTATTATAGGGGAGATGCCTGATGAGACAGGGAGAAGATAAATACTTACCCAGAGTAACAGAGAAGTTAGAGGCAGAACTAAAGGCAGAACGGATAGTTAAACCCAGGTCTCCTGACCCATGGACTCTGCAACACACTGGCTAACAAGTGAATTCAATAAGCTTCAAAGAAAGGTCAGTATAACCCAAGCCTTGCATTCAGTTCCCTGAGGCTCACAAGGATACTCATTTATGTATTCAGGAAGCACTGGGTACCTATAAGGTGCCAGACACCACTAGGGCCACTGCAAATATAACAAAAGGCAAAACAGTGCTGTTGCTTTTCTGAAGCTAGCTTGCTAGTGGGTAAGGGAGAAAACAAACCTATAAACAAGGAAATAAACATATGTCAGATGCTAGTAAGTGCAGGGAGGAAAACAAAACAGGGTAATGGGGATATGGGCGAGAGCAAGGGGTTGGAGGCTCAGTGCTTTCTGTAGGGTGATGGCCTGAATATAGGCAGAGACAAGAGAGACGTGAGGGTATGAGCTGTGCAGAGATCTGCAGAGGATCACCGGGGCCAGAGGGAAGGGTGAGTGAAAAGGCCTAGAGGCAGGTGTGTGCTGACTTTCCCAAGGAACAGAAGAAAGGCAACTCCGATGGGAATGGAATGGAAAAACGAAGTATTTGTAGACAAATACGAAGTTAGACTGGGAGGCCAGACCAGGTGGGGCCTTGCAGGCTCTTGCAAGGACTTTGGCTTTACTCTGAGTAACCCAAGTAGTCAATGAAGAGAAAACAGAAGAGATATGGTATAGTTTACATCCTAAATCCTGGCTCTACAGAGTCTAGAGATGGCTGATGGCCTGGAATTCTACTGCCTTTCTTCACCCATCTAAACTCATTTCCCAGAGCACAGGCTAAGCCAGGTTTCCTAAGCAAGTCCAGGGCCCTGAACGCAATGGAGAATGAAAAAAGCATATTTCTATTCCTACCCCAAACAACTCTGAATCTTAATCATAAAGGCCCAAACTGGATACAATATTCTCTACATGGTTTCCCTATGCTTTAGAATTTCTATATACCCAATATCATGCTGCTTTTTTTTTTGCCAAGAAGGCTATATTACATTCTCATGCCTTGTTTGTCCATTATTTTTCTTTAGCTCTTTTTTATGTAGTCTCAGTGAAGTAGGCTCATCTTGTATTTACAACCCATCTCTATTAAATTTTATTGTTCATTTATGGTCACTTATACAACTAGCCAAGGTCTTGGTCTAAGATGATTGATTTCTAGAACCACATCCAAAAATCCCTAGTCTGAAATCATTTGTGAAGTCAATGGGTATGTAGGCTTTATAAATCAGCATAACAATTCCTGTAGGTTTTTTTTTTTTTTTTTTAAATCTAAGTGGATTAAAGATGACCAGAAATTCTTTTTTGCTCTTCTCAATGAAAGGTGAGTCTATTTCTCCCATCCTTGAATCTGGGTTGGCCCTGTGTCTTTCTTTGACCAACAGAATGTATGAAATGATACAGAAGTAATATTCTGAGAGAACTGAACCCTGGCCTTGAAAGAACTCTCAGTATCAGCTAGTTTTCTGTTGGAAGTCAACTGCAAAAGTGGCAAGGAGGACTGAGCTAGATTATTGAATTATGAGAGACCATATGGAGAGGAACTTTTAGAGGACAAGAGACCAACTTGGACACTTTAGCCTCAGTGGAACTTCTAGCTGAATGCGACCACTTGAGTAACCTCATCTATACCATGTGGAACAGAGCCACCCAGCTGGTCCCAGTGAACCCACAGAACTGTGAAAAATAACAAACCGTTGTGTTATAAGGCACTAAGTTTTTGGGCAACTTGTTACACATCACCGTTGACTTGGCTGTTCACAGAAGGAGAAATGGTAAGAAGGAGAGGAGAGAGGAAGAGCTGGCAATTACACTGTCATTCAATTCTTAATTTTTTTCTTTCTTGTATCACAAAACCCTTAACAATAATTTCCTAATATTGGTCCTCAAGCCAGTGCTGACTGCGCAGAATTATCTGGGAAATTTGATTAAAATAGCAATTTCTGAAATTTTTCCTTGACAGTTTGGATTCAAGAGGTCTGAGATGGGGCCCAGAAATCTGTATTCTTACAAAAGTTAGTTTCCTTGCGATTCTGATGAGCATCCATATTTGGGTATCATTGCTATAGACTGTAACTTGAGGGCTGGAAGTGGTTTTAATCTATCTATCCCATTGGCCTGGTACAGTGTCTGACATGTTTGAGGAATGGGTGAACAAATGAAAGAATAAACAAATGAATAAATAAATCAGAAAAGAACAAGAATATCTGTAGGTATCTTGACATCCCGTGGCCTGTTTGTTCAGACCATGTCTCAACCACTTTTGTATCCATTGTCCATGACAACACTACCCAAGTTTCTCATTCTTCCCTTCTCTTTGTTACCACTGCTTCCTAATTAGGACTCCTGTAGGGTAAGAAGAGTGTGCAGTTTTAGGGAGGTGTAGGAGAGAAGGGTAAAAGAGATATAGCATTAAGGCAATGCATGTATGCAGAAATAAACAAAATAAAGCAACACACACACACACACACACACACACACACACACGCACTCACAAACTTGGCACAGCCCTTGAGCTATTTGCCCAAAAATAGCCCCTGAAAACTGGAAAATAAACTCTTATTTTTCTCTCCTTCTGCTTCCTTTGAGAAGATGTTCAAATTCAAGGACACTGGCAGTTTAGGGAGCATGCGAATAGAGAAAAAAGAGAAGAGTGTTTGACCGAGGAGGAGAGCAGCAAAGGCCCAAGACACTTGGGAGGAACCACAGGGATAATATCTCAGCCAAGGCGGTTTGCTCGCTTTTTCCACCCAATTCTGTTCCTGTCAAGCAGAGGAAACTAAGGCCTTTGAGACCTGCATTTTAAAAACTTGAGAACCCGAAAGCCTTCTTCTCCCATTTGGGCTTTCAATCTTCTCCGAATACAAAAGACTGAAAAAAATAAAGATCTTGAAAAACAGTCTCAAACCATTTCCTGAGGCTTAATTCATTCTGATCCACACCTACTCAAATTACATTGGTGGCTTTGTTCTCTGGCTGCTTTACTTACTGAATGAAAGGGTAAGTTTTCTAGGTACAGGGAGAAAACATACACAGAGGATCCATGCAAAAAAAAAAATAATAATAATAATAAGTCGAAATTTTAAAAGTGAACCAAATGGAAACCAAAATAATAACAATGGTAATACTAATAATAATAATAATAATAATAATAATAAAGTAAGTTAAAACACATTTTATAGAAATTTAAAATACCAAGCTAAGAATGTGACTACTGTTGTCTTTTTCCAAAAGGCTTCAGAGTTAAGAAAATCTATTCAACACTTTGACATTAAGTAACAAAATTTATGTTTTATTACACACGACATACACATTTATAGTATAAAAATAAGAACATAAGGATAAGCAAAAAAAGGAAAAATCTTCCTTAATCTCTCCATTGAAAGATAAGTATTGCTAACATTCTATGTACAGCCATCCAGGTTATTATGTCTATAGCTATTTTTACAAAATATGACACTATATATGCATATACTTTTTTTTCACTTAATAATAAAACTAAACAACTTTCTAGGTTAATTTAGATATGCATTAATGTCATTAATGACAGTATAGTAGAGTTTTAGAAATAAACTTGTTTAAAACGAACTCTCATTACCATTATAGCACCAAAGTAATATATATATAACTTTGCATCAAATCCTATACATTTTTTAAGATAATTTCTTATCAGTAGCATTATTGAGTCAAAGCTTTTGATAAATACTGTGAAATAGCTCTTTGGAAAATTTGTACTGCTCCACACTCTCATTACTATGTGACAATGGCCAGTTCCCCATATTCCGGTCATTCCAGGACAATAATTATTTTTTACTCTTGGCTTAAGGATCAGAAGAAAAATATTTTCTCCTTATTTGAATCTTCATTTTTTCTTCACTGGAGAGATTGTGAAGGCAGAGCTGAGAACCGTGAAGAATTATTTCCAGGCATCAATACCTAATCAAGGAATATCTCATATTTAACTGGCTGGATTCCAAGATGGCTATTTCTGAAATACCAGTGACTTTTTCCTGCTTTCTATTTGCCCCTTTTTGAACAGAAATGTCTATAGCAGTTTTTCTATGCCTGTCCCCCCACCGTATGTTGGATGTGGGGAGCAGTCTCCTAAGCAGAACTCTACTTGAGGAGTTGTATTTAAAGAACTACACCTGAGATTCCTCTTCTCTTGGATCTGATTTAGATAACAAGGTTCTGAGTTTCAGGCTGATGCTGTAGTGAGATACTTGGGTGGAAAGGGGCTCATACATGAATAAATGTATATCGCATGTGGGAACATGAATCATTAGGGATCAGAGGGCAGAATATGGTGTCAACCTCTGAGCTCCAAGAAGGACCCAAGGAACCTACATTCTGTTATCCGTACTCTTGTGAATTCTCCACTCACACTGTATCAGTCTTCATCTGTATGGCCAATACTATACAGAAATGATAATATGCCACTTCTGATGTTAGGGTATACAAGGCATCGTTTTCATC
>NW_006442109.1:23003786-23049537 GCF_000325575.1 Pteropus alecto | reverse complement strand
TTTCTCATTCTCATGGTTCACTCCCTCTGGAGGAAGCCAGTTGTTGTTCTGTGTGCATAGCCCTGCAGAGAGACCAACATGGCAAGGAAATGAAACCTCCAGCAAATAGTCATGTTCACAATCTTGGAAGTAAGTCCTCCAACCTAATCAAATTTCATGTGACTGCATCCTCGACTAACACCATGATGGCAGCATCATGAGAGATCTTGTCAAAATAACCCAAATAAGCCACTCCCAGCTTCCTGGCCCGCTGAAAATGTGAGATAATAAATGTTTGCTGTTGCAAGCTGCCAAGTTTGGGGATAGTTTGTTACATAGAAATAGATAAATAAAACACTCACTCATCTTCTATTACATTCCTAAATTAGCCCTTGGCAAGCATCTCTAAAACTCAGAGATGAGCAGCTAAGTGCAAAGAAAGGGAAGAAGCTGAGTAAATAACAAATCAGTTGGGTACAGATAAGGAGTCTAGTAAGTACACACTTAAAGCAAGGCTTCCAGGAAACTGTGGCTAAAGATCATCTACCTGGAGAATCATAACATATATCTTGTATAAATCAGGAACCAGAGATTCCAAACTCTGTTTTCCAGAGCAAAGCAGCCAAGCAGAAGGTATCAGGTAGTTAAATGTAAATGAATGGGTACCTGTCCAGTCCTCAAGCTCTAGGCTAATTTAAAGCAGCAATAAATTTTTGAGAATGGGATCTTCATCACTGTCAGAGCAAGAATAGAATTCAGTTCAATCCAACAACTATTCAGTGGTCGCTATTTCTGCTGCAGAGGAAATGACAGAAGCTCTAAGGCAGAAACTGGATCATCAGTGATTTGATCACTCCGCTGCACTCCCCCTAACTCGGATAATAAAAGTTACAGTCAGGATTTAAAAGATTGAAGTAAGACAAAAAGAGAATAGATAATGAAAGAGGCCAGAATTCAGACAAGGATCTCAAAAGAGAGAGAGAGACAGAGACAGAGACAGAGAGACAAAGACAAAGAGAAATAATCCCAAGAAGAATGCCAGGAAAAAATGTCAAGAGCTTAAAAATAGTGTTTAGGGTTTGACTCTGAATGGCTATCTTCAAGGCAGCAAAGTAACAGTAATCATCATCATCATAATCTTCATCATCATGGCAAATGATAAGGATTCAGTTATGTGCCAGGCATTGTACTAGTTTTCGTGGATTAATTTATTTAATCTTCAGTAACCCTGTGAGATAGCTGCTATTGTTTTCTTCATTTAACAAGCACTGAAATATAGAAACTAACTCAGTTTCCCAAGTTCATAAAGCTATTGAATGACAGAGCTAAGATTTAAGTCCAGGCATCCTAACCCTACAGTCAATGTAATGTTTCCTCTCAGTGAGTCGAGGTGGACTACTGGGCTGTGTCCTTGACCACTCGCCATTAGATCATGAGCCTACACTTTCATTAGAGGAGGTCAAAAGTGAGACAGTAAAATGGCAATCAAAACCCGTATCTGTTTTTATTTCTGCTCAGTTCTTCTGGATCAGATATGGAAGAGGTGCTACTTAAAAATGCTTCTGAGGTCAGCCAGGCACACCTGAGTGCCTCGTTGGTACCCCCTGACCTGCTGGCATCCATGTTTACCCCTCCCCATTTGAAAAAGACACCCTCAGAGGGTACCCCTTTCTCAGGCCTCACTGGGACACTTTGATCCAGCCTTGCCAACTGCTCCAGGCCACCACTTTCAGACTACTTGAAAATTAGAGAATATTTTTTAAAAATTCCATCCTATACAGGATATCCTGAACAAATAATGTTTTAATAATACATATAAGACAACTGATAATAAAACAAAATTTATACCTGTGCATATAAACTGGTATTAAGGAAAAGTTGAAATATTGTTATTACTACTAATAAAATAAGTTTAAAAAAACAAAAGAGTTAAGCTGGAAATATAATAACATTTTTTTTCTGTTCCTTTGGCTCTTTGTATGGGTGATAACAACAACAACAAAAAATCTAAAATTCTTTTTGGTTAATTATACACTTGTTCTAGTGACCGTAAGGAAACTGAAAATTGTATCTCTTTTATAATCACCTCCTCAATGCTCCAGGGATACCCTTGGGTACATCTTGACCTCCATATTCTCTCTTAAGTCGTGCGCTTGTGTCTCTTAGATCAGGGATGGGTAAATATTTCAGGCTTTGTGATTCACACTGTCTCTGTGGCAAGTACTTAATTCTGCCACAGTAGCAGAAAAGCAGCTGCACATAATATGTGAATAAATGAGCATGGCTGTGTTCCAATAATACTTTATTTATGCATATTGAAATTTGAATTCATATAATTTTCACGTGTCAGGAAATATTATTTTTGATGTTTCCCTCAACCATTTAAAAATGTACAAGCCATTGTTAGCTCACAAAAACAGGAAGTCGTTGGAAATGTCCCATAGGCTGTAGTTTTCTTCCTCTTGTCTTAGACTCTAAGACGCTTATCTCCCCACTACCTAATGCAGAGTCTGTGTCAGAGCAGGCCCTAATATCCATATCTCGAATGGCAGAATAAATATAAGTAATAATTCCTCCTGAAAATCTGGGTGTAGATCATTACGTCCTTTGCCAGTTTAATTTAATCTTAGATGCCAATTCTGATGTTTCCAATTATTGTACTCTAACTTCAACATCATTTCTGGGTGTAGGGCTCATACCCAAACGTGTTTCTGCCTTTGTAATCTACTCCTGGTTCATCTTTTTTAACTGTTTATTTCCGTAGAATACTGGCTTTTCTAACATGAACTTTGTGACCTTCGGTTTTGGCCTAGTGGCTTATTCCTAAGGCCACTTGACCCAGATTTTCTCAGGTTTTCACAGATGTATTTCAAAGATGTGTGTGTAATAATATGTCTCAGGGGCCTACAATGAGTGGAAGAAGGTGCCTCCACTCTCCTTATACACACAGACATCCTTAGATTTACGTGGAGCTAAGGAGACAGATACAGACAAGTCAGGTGGATATAAGATTGCAATGTAATCTCTGCTTGAGAAAGATAATTAAAAGAATTGGCTAGCTGAGCATTGTAACACTTGAGGCCAAAGAAACCTAGGTTCACCGTGCCAGAGAAGGTGATGACAAAGATCACCAGCTCCAAGGCATGCAGCTTCATTCTAGAGGCACCAAGAATGAACCCGGATTTCCAGTTCCACCAGCATTGAGGGGATAGACATGGAGGCAGTCATGCAAATGGGAATAAAGTTTCGGTTCAGAAGAGCTGCTGTGTACACTGAGGCCCAAGTCTACAGAGCTGTAGCTTGGTGGGCAGAGCAACAGGCAATGGTCAAGAGTGATCAGCCGGCTCATGGGAGACACCAGGGCACTCCCAGGAATTCTCAGGGTCGGAGGGTCAGTAATACCACATTTCCCAAATGAATGTAATCACAAATGTATATCATTGTGAATTGACAGAATATCAACCAACGCACATGCCTGATATGCAGCAGCCACTTAATAAGCCTTTGTTGATGGAAGAACTGAATATCGTCTGTGGCCAGTATTTTGTCTGTTAAGTCTACATTGTATTTAGCACTTAAAACCATGTCTGGCACACAAATGGCACTCAATAATATCTGTTGAAAGAATAAAAGTTGAGTCTGTGCCATGTCAGTTTATTTTATTGTTTTCTATAAATGTGATACATTCGTGAGAATATCTTTTAAAGATGTAAATAAACTTACAAATCATGGAAAAGTCTTTTGTCCCGATTTATGTTTTAAAACATGTGATTGCTCTTTCTAATGTCATTCCTATGATCCACTTCCCTTTGAATCTGTAGCTACCATGATCCCTTTGTATAGGAGCTTATAAATTAGACCAGCCCTCACTGGATAACAATGATGACAATGTTTGAATATCCATTTAATAGCAACTAGCGTTGGCGTTTTCTTAATGTGCTTTCTCTTGTAATTCTGACAGCTTTATGAATGCTCAAGTAACTTTCAGCTAAATCATCCCTGAGCTTCAATTTCCACCTTTAAGCCCTGCAGATAGATCTGTAACCATATTATGCTAACAAATAACAGCATCTCAAATGGATAGTGGAAAATGATCTAAACAAACAGACAAGGTAATAATGTTGGTCCTTAAGCTTGCACCAGCCCTCATTCACTTATTTCCCCTTCAGTGATCAAAGGCATATTAGCCAATTAAAAATAAAATGCAAATGGTGCTGACATGATTTCATTCTTGCTGTTTACTTTAGAAAAGAGAACATTTCCGGTGAGTCAGTGCTCTCCTGGCAATTTGCTACCAGCATCACAAAGCACTGGGGGAGATGGGCAGGAATATGTGGGCGGCCATGTTTCTCAGCTAGTGGAAGAGAAAAGGGATGCTAAAATTATCATTTAGGGAGCCGATTTTACATTTATGGCCCTGGCTTCTCTATGTCTTTAAATCTCCATATGAAAAATAAGGAACTCTGATCTTTGTGCAGTGCCACTAAATATTCTTGAAAAATTCTTAGATTTCTATTATTTACTGGGTTATCTTCCATTTATTTTAGGGACACTTGCTTTAAAATGTACTTTTTCTGTCCATAACATTTCAGTGTTTCCGAGCTTTCAGAATTTCAAATGTCCAATTGGATCAATTCAAAATTTTCTATTTTTAAGAGAGAAGAAAAAAAGAAGAAACGAACAACAAAATGTACCATATGGACAAATCTTTGGCGATCTCTAATTCTCGGCCTTGGGGTCTATCAGGAAAGTTGTTGATAAGTTTCTAGAACACATTGTGATTAGTAAAACAAATGTGTAATCTCAGTCCAGTAAATAATATAACTCCGTTGTTCCAAATGCAGCTAACTTAAGGAGACTAGCTGCAACCTCCAGTCTCCTTGCACTGAATCCAGTCCAACTCCGCTCTGAGGTCCTAAGGATGACCCGTCAATCAACCAGGACTTGAACATCCTGGGGCACATCCTTGCGCCAGCAGAGAATGCATCTTCAGTGTCATAAGTTGACTGGTGCTCCTCCTCCCGGAAACCCCCAATGTGTGTTTATGTTTTAATCCCTGGAACTTGCAATATGACTTTATTTGGAAAAAGAGACTTTGCAGGTGGAATTAAGCTAAGGATCTCACGGATCATCTTGGTTTTAGGGTGGGCCCTAAATTCAGTGATAGATATCCTTATAACAGAAAGGCAGAGGAAGAGTTCAGACACAGAGACACACAGAGGAGAGGGCATAGATTAGAGTTATGTAGTGTAAAGCTAAGGAACACCTGGAGCCACCAGAAACTGGAAGAGGCAAGAAAGGATTCTCCCTAAGAGACTTCAGTGGGAATGTGGCCCTAGAAACTGTGATCTTAAACTTTTGGTCTCCAAAACTGTGAGAAAATAAATGTTTGTTATTTTTGAGCCACCTAATTTGTGGTACTTTGTTACATCAGCTGTAGGAAGGCAATATAATCAGGTACCAAGTTCAAAACCTCGTGCTTGAAGCCATGTCTAAGATTTGATTCTCATAGATTTATTAAAATCTTTTCTGTTTTGATAAGCAACAACCCAACTCCAACCACATTTCACCTACCATGCCTTGCCAAAAAGAAAAAAATTTTTCTGTTCTTGTATTTACTTTAATCATACTAGCACATAATGTTACTGAAAGAACACAGTTAAGAATTACTGACAATTTATTGCTGATAATTAAGTTGGTTAACTGTGTCTTTTACCCTTGGGTGGTCCTTCTCGTTCTATTTAGAATGAAAAAGATACTGTTGTCATAATATTTCTAGTTGCTCTTTGATGAAGCAACAACTCTGAAAGAGAAAGAAGATCCAAAAGGATGAAGTAAGAGAATACAAAAGACTAATTTCAGCCTGGTCCTGGCCTTAAACATTTGACTTTCCATGAATATGTTTATGAAGCTTGGTGATTTCCACA
Source organism: Pteropus alecto (assembly GCF_000325575.1). Lineage (NCBI taxonomy): Eukaryota > Metazoa > Chordata > Mammalia > Chiroptera > Pteropodidae > Pteropus > Pteropus alecto. The sequence continues at coordinate 23,043,631 of NW_006442109.1, read as the reverse complement.
TATTTCCATATATGTCCAGTCACCCACACATTTCAATGTCCCTAAACAGACTTCATAAGGAAAGTGACATGATTTCTACTTCCTGGATGGAAATGAAAGTCTTTCTCATAGATACCTTATTGCCAAAGTCAAAGCCCAACAGACATACTTCTCGGCTAGAATGAGGAAATCACCTAATCAAAAAAAAAACACTTGACAGCTGGCTAGCTAACAAGGATGTCTTCTGGGCCCAACAAAAAACCCAGAACATTGTACAACTAGAAACAGCGAAACCACAATTTCCAAACCACTTAATTGAATTTCCAACTGTTATTCTCAACTTCATTAACAAAACAAAACAAAATGAAATCCTAGCTATAAACAAGGCTACGTTCAGCCTATGGACTTTTTGAACGAGACTGTATAACATGCCCCAAACATGTCGCTTGTTCTCTGTCTCTGTGCCTTTGCTCTTTCTGTTTCTCTCACCAGAAATGCCACTCTCACTTCCCCTATGTCCACCTATTGAATTCCTACTCTGTCTGAAGTCTGGCTCAAAAGCCACCTCTCCCACAAAGACTCACCCCAACTCCTTTCCTTGACTCTGGCGAAAGACCTGCCTTTCAATCCCACTCCACTGCGTATGTCCTCTTCTTGACTCCAGCCTGTAGCTCTTTTCGGCTCCTCTGATCATCTTCAAAAGCTAGGAGAAGCTGGTCAGGGCAGATGGGGTGCAAGGACTCTTACTCATTTTTGTGACTCGATACATATCCCATGTAAGAATCAAAAGAAATAGCTCCTGAATTAAACAAAGCCAAATAAAATCATTGAACAATCCAAGGAATTAGTGAAGCTGTATCTCTTTTCCTTCATCCATACTTCATGGAGGGTATTAAAGTAAACATTCACTCATCTCTCATTTTTTTCCCCAAGAGAACAGTGCGGGCCGGCCTAGGTTCTCCTTGAAGTCTCCTTCTCAACTAGAGTAAGGACTATGTTTTGTTCACCATCGTTGTCCCTATACTGTTAGTCATCACACAAGACACATGCTAAGCACCAGCAAATGTTTGTGCGTACGGAACTGAGTAGCTTGTCAGCACTATCTGTTGTCATGTTTACTCATCTGTCTCTCAGAGGATAGCCTCCAGTGGTTACGTTGTGACCAAATCAAGTCAAAGTCCCTGGTCATGTGTCTAAAGCTTTCCACGGGCTTGCCTTGGCCAGTGTTTTAGTGTTTCCAGATTCTTTGCTCACTATTTCCCTTAAGAAACTCTAGGCTTTAGCCAAACTAAACATTATTCACTTCCCAAATATGCCAGAACCTTCCTATCTCCCTATACCTACTCAAGCTAACTTAGGTCTTCCTCACCTGACAGGTAACATTCCTACTTATCCTTCAAAGCCAACCAAGTGTTACCACTACCTTGACACCTCCCCCAGGAACTGTAGCCAAGAAAGAGTTTTAGAACCTGTCATATTTTGTTTATAGAACCTTCATGGGAATTACCTGATTCCATTAAGAGCCATTCTCTGAGGTCTGTTCACCCCCAGGCACTGTGTCAGCCACAGACTTGTCTCATCTACTCTACCAGCCTTCTTCCCAGCACCTCTACACCAAGGACCCAGGCAGAGTATGTTCTCAGTGAATATTTGCTCAACAAAATAATAAATTAAAACACAAGACATGTATCTGTCCTTGCAAAAAGTCGACTTTGATTATTAGAGAAAGAAGAGAATCTGTACAAAAAGGAGTTAATAACTAGTCCTGGCCTGTAGCACCATGCTTCTGCCTTCTCACTGCCTGCCCCCTGCCTTTGCAGAAATGACAATGCAGGAAGACGGCAGACTTTCCCCAGCCATGGCTCCAAGCCTTGGGGGCTTCCCTGCACCATGATGGGGTGCAAAGACCACACACACCCTCACCCGCTTTGTGGAAGAGGACAGAGTAAAGGAAGGGCTAGGAGGAGGGAGACTGGATCTGATAACAAAGCCAGTCAAGCAACAGACCTAAATAAGTGTGTGGTGAACCCCAGGAGGTACAGAGGCAGCAGCAGAAACACCAGGAATGTCTGTCCCTTGGCTACAACTTAGCCAGTTCTCTGTCTCCAGGGAGGTCTGCCATTTGGGGCTGGTCTGTGGCCTCAAGCCTCCTCTCTGACCTCCTTATCACACGAGGCCTCACAACCCAAGACTCACAGAATTCTTTCCCACTGGCAGTGAGGTCACGGGGCCTGGAGTGCAGGGCTGTGCTCAGCAGTCCCGTTGGAGCCGGCCAGACCAAGGTGGTGGTTACATCAGGCTGTTTCAAACCCTGAGCAAAGGCAGTGGGGAGGGAACCCACATCCTGTGTGGGCAGCGATGATCGAAAGAGCAAAGTGCCAGCAGAGCAGTTCCAGGGAACAGGGCCAACACAAGAAAAGGGGGCTTAAACAAGGCATGGAGGGTCCAAGGGTTTGCCACGTGGTGTAGGACCAGTACCAGAAAGTGTGAGAGTAAGTGCAAGATTTGACTCTTGAGAAGATAAGATCGTCTCCTTACCCACGTCCTGCCATCACTGGGTGAGGAGACATCAGCTGGTGACATAGGTCACAGCTTCCTAGTTTTTCATGATCAGAATCCAATTTCCAGCTTAGAGGAGATTGCAGGTGAACTGAGAGATAGAGAAGACAAACATTGCTGGCTCCGCTACATAAGAAATTCTACAGGGGGGCGAGGTAGAGAAGGCCCCAAAGAAGAAAAAATGCTTAGCATTGGTATATAGCCAATTGGAAGGGCTTGGCAGTGGGAAAGGAGGGAAGAGCTCTGCAGGCAGCAGGGCTAGCTGAGCACAGCCAGCATGCGGGAAAGTCCACATGTACCCGGAGGAGAACAGCACTTTCTCACACAAAGATGACAAAATAGACCCCTTTGTGGTCACAGAGGAAGATGTGGCCAGTGGGCAGAGTAGCCGAAGAGAAGAAAAGTGGGCCTAAGTGATGGAAGTTTCATTCTAAATTAGTTCCAGAGCCCGAATGAAGAATTGGCTCAGAAGATCAGTGTTTCCCAGATTTACCTGGGATAGTCATGTAAATACAGATTCCTAGGCTCCTACCACGTATTATCTGATTCTGTAGATCTGGCATTGGGTCCGGGAACTAGAAACAGCTAAGAGCTACTGAAACAGAAGAATCAGGATTCGGGATAAATGAAACCCGGTTAGGATGCTATCACAGCAAATATGGCAGAAGTGGCGATCATGACAATAACTACTACACTTACTATGTGCCAAGCGCTGTTGCAAACGAGTGTCACTCATTTAACCTGCATATCAGCCTTATTATTTCCATTTTACGGAAGAGAAAATAGAGGCACAAAGCAGTTAGGGCCCTTGACAAGGGAGAGTGGCAGCATCAGATGTGACACCAGAATATCTGTCCCAAAAACCTGTGCTCTGAACCATTCTGTTATTCTGCAGCTTGAGGCTGGAGACAAGTTTGTTAGCCCGCAGAAGAGCCAGGGCTGTGCCCTCTTTGTGCAGTGCCTCTGGGTTCACAGTGCTCTCTTCACATCCGCTCACTTCCTCCTCATGCCCACCCAGCGGAGGTGAGGACACCCAGGCTCAGAGACGTCCAGTGACTTGTGAAGATAGGAGGAAAGTGGTGGAACCATCCAGCACCTCTTCTCTGCTCTGCATTCTTTTTCAGCTTATTTGTTGAGAAAAACTGACACTTCCACCAGAGAATGTGCTGTTTTTTTCTTTTTGACTTTAATCTAAAAGTGTCTCTTATCTCCTTAGGCCAATTGATTGGCCAGACCTGACAGCAAACAGTCTAGGAATTAAGCAACCAGAATCTAGAGATTAAACCAATCCCTGTTTATCTGGGTCTGACACTTCTGGTTTCTCAGCTGCCGTTTGTGTGGTTTTTCCCTCTGGGCTGTCTTTAGGATTCCTTCCCATTCAAAAGGTGTTCTGCTGAAATCCTTGGTTTTCCCTCAGGTTTCTCCCCTGTGTCTCTAATCCGGGTGTTCCTTTCTGTGGGCCTCACCATCACGTGACCTTAAGGAATTTACAGAGGTAGATAATTCCATTGGGAATTCATAATGATTCTCGGTTTATCTTCTTAGCAGCTTTAGAATGAAGAGAGCAACATTAGACTTGAGAACAAAAGGTCTGTGTGGGGAGCCTGTAAAATAGAAAAGACATCACTTCTCTGGATGCCTGGGGAGCAAAGTGGGAGTGCCAACTTGAAGGCTGAATAACAAGGCAAGTGTTAGTTCTTTATAAGTAGCAAAGCACCTTTGTTTCCTGTAGCCCAACAGATTCTCTCCAAGGCAGGGCCAGTTTATCAAACAATCAAACTCTCCTGGTTTTGGATGGGGTATCTACATTGTTTCACCACCTTGTACTTGCTCAGAGGAGGTTGCCGAGTCTAAATTAGAGGCCTTCCCAGAGCTCGGCTGCAAGTCAGAGGCTGCATCAAACAGCAGAATCAGCCAGGAGACTCTCAAGCATCTTTCTTCAAAGTTAACCTGTCCTTGAACAATCAGCGGAGGCTGAGAGGAGTGTCATTCCAACCACAAATATGGTAAACTGGAAGACAGGTCTATTACTAGGAAGATTCTGCAGCCCCTGTCCCCTCCAACATAGAGGCAGGACAAATTGGCTCATTTTATTCCAGCACCATGTGCGAAGCAAAGCCAGAACACAAATGATGATGACGTTCCAAACTCTAGCATTCTACACATCAGCACTGGCAGCAATTGCAGAACACCTGTGCCCAGTGTAGATGATGTTTTGAATGTTTATTAGGCTGGTCTGAGGCTAGTGTTTGTTTTCTAACGACAAAATTGTCTCATGAAGTTCTCTGCCACTGCATATATGAATGTGGAATATTAATATTGATGAAATAAAATGTATGCCTTCCACCAAAACTTTATTTGTAGATTTTATTTTCTGCTTACAGGAACATTGGTGCTCGTGCTTAGGTCTCTGCTGCATTTAAAGTGCCTCTTTAAAAATCTCATTTGGAGCGAATATTCCATTAATGTTTTGTAGTTTTTGGCATTGTTCCTTTGTGTCTTGGTTGCTTGCCTCTCCACATCCAGGGAAGGATGAGAAAACGGAAGAAGGAAAGTAGTGTTCTAGCTATGGAGAAGGTGATGTCTACATAATCAGGCAACAGAACAGAATGAAACAGACAGAGCCCTGTATGATAAGTTCTTGTTAGGGCAAAGGCAGATCTCGTGGGAAATTTCACTCTCCCCTGGTCCCTCAATACCGACCATTAATTCTTTATTATGATTGTTTTCTGTATTTATGACCTCACCTTGTTCCAGAGTGGCTTCAAGGAGTTATTGAATTTATTTTGGTGGTTGACTAAACAATTTCTTGGAGTTCCCAAATCTTTGGCCAAATGACTCAAGCTTCCTGGGAATTGGTAGGATATGGAGCCATTTCTCAAAAAAGTTCTGATGACCAGGTCAGATCTGTTCAAGGGCTCCTAAAAAATGAAACTGACAACTTGGCTGGAGTTATCCCAGAGTTTGGATGAAAACTCCCATCACACAGACACCCTGAAGGAAACCTAAACATTGGACTTATCAGCTCCTTTCATCAGAGCTCCTTGAAGGATTGGGCAGTGTCTTACGACACATGTTCCTACAATTCAAGAAGGCAAAGAGCCTTAGTGGGGGCCACACCTTTCCTGTAAGCTCTTTGCAGGAAGCCAGGGCAGTGGGGGCAAGAGCTTGCAGCTTCATGAGACCAAGCATCCTTGCAGAACTCCCACAGCAGAGTAAAGCCTTGCTCTACCATGACCCTAGAAAGTGGCCTTGGGAGCCCCAAGTGCAGAGCTGAGATCTGGTGCCTCAAAGCTACTATACTACACTGTTCCACAGAGAGAAGAAAATGTCCAAGCAGCCAGGTCCATAACAGGGCACACTTTGCGGACAAGGTGGCAGAGCATTGCCCCTAAGTCTCAACACAAATAGTTTCAGTGAATATCAAAAGCAACTCATTTCTGCTGCACAACTTCAATGTCATCTCCTCTGTTCTGCTTCTCAGTAAAAAGGCTCCTTTTCTATAGGATTCCCTCCAAGCAGAATAGGATATAACAGAGTCCCTGAGGACAGTTGTGAAGAAGAAAATAAAAGGAAAATGAGCATCCCTGTCCCTTGCCCCCCATCACCCCGCCATCCTTGAATATAATCAGAAGGAGTATTATCAGAAGGGTATTATCTGTAAAATATTTGTCTCATTCACTCAACAAATATTGACTGAGCCCAGGATCTCTGAAGATTCAACAGTGGCGAAGATCTAAAGCCTGGCCTCCAGAACTAAAGCATCCACTTGCTTTTGTAATATCTTTTAAGGTTTACAAAGCACTTTCATTTGATTTTATCTTAGGGCCACATTAGAAGGTGCTGGTAATACTGCTTTAGGATATAGTCTGTTGAAACCAACTTCTCCATGGTGAGGGTAGAGAGAAAGTAACCTCCTCCTGATGTCCTAAAACTGAACCTCCCATTGTGCCTCAAAGTTCTCAGACAAAGGGCATCAATCATTCATCATCATCTATCCCCCAGTTTCTTCTCTTTGCTTTAATTCTTCAGATCGATAAGATAATTACTGCTCCAGTCTGACGGTTTTAAGTTTTCTGTTATTGTTGATTGCCAGTCAATTTTTAAAGTTTATTTTTAACCTAATGATTTTTGTGGAGGGATTTTCTGGTCCACTGGAGATTTTTGGTTTTATGATAGATTTAAAGAAACATAAGACTGTTATTTTATCTGATTTTCTTTTCTGGCCTACACATCTTAATTTGACAACGTTTGCCAAGAGTGAGTTTTTGTGAGTGTGTCTGTTCTAGGGACCAGTCTATCCATGAAAGTATTAGAGTTAACTACAAGGAACAGAATTCTCTTTTGTGAAATAACAATTCAGGAGTTTGAAGAAATGAGGGCAATTCAGGGAGCAAGTATGGAGATAGACTTAATTTGGGTGATGAGGCAGAGTGGAAAAAACACAGTCAGCTTGACTGCCAGCCCTGTGACATTGAGCAGGCCACTTATCTTTCCTGAACTCTGAATTTCTCATCTGCTAAATAAGAAAACGATGTCAGGATTATGGGTAGTGTGTACGAGCGCTGGGTGTAGAGGTAGCAGCAATCATAATGGGAAATTGTGTGGTGTGCAGGGGCTGCAGGGTTGACACACCAGGCCCTAGAAACCAGCTTTCTGCACAGGGTGATTGGGGCACCTCTGCTGTGATGACACGACTATGAACGAGGCTTTGGATTTTCATGAAGACTGAGCTGAGGGTAATTCCGTAAAGAGGCATGAGGTTTGTCTCAGTCTCGGAGAATTAAGAAGAACCTTCAAGATCAAGGGGCCCATTTGGTAAGAAGGTCAGCACCTGGGGAAGGGCTAGCACTCACCACCTCACTCATCTAAGACGTGGAGTGATCGTTCCATGGCCAGCTCCTCGTGTCCGCTCCTCTTGCCTTACTCAGCCTCTGGACAGATGGTAAAATGGTATGGCTGACCGGCTCTACATTCTTCTCTGATATTTTAGCACCTTACCCTCTCGCTCCCCGCACCCCTGCTGCCCAGGTGGGCTCTCAGCTCACACAGCAAACAAGAAAACCTCTTTAACACATCTTGGGAGAGTCCACAATGTAAGCTCTGGACTGACAGTCATAACATGGGTTTTCATCAGCTCCCCCATCATGTTTGGCCCAGCCTAGCATGGAAGTCAGTTAGCAGTGGGTCCCGATTTCTGCTGGCTTCTTTTGTCCCATGGAACTAAATCAGGCCTTCTTGACTGAGCTCCAAGTGCAAACAATTGTCTCTCCCATCCCCGTTCCAAGTCAGATACACCCTCTCCACAGTGCTTTCACTAGAAGCTACTGATTTACTCCCCCGGTTTCTCCAAATACAATTTCTCCCACTTTTCCCAGGTCTCACAGATTTGAACATATTTTGGGACGAGGTTTCTTCTTCTTTTTCTTTTTACTTTGACCCAAACCTTCTCTTTGGACCTCGAGGAACCTAGTTTTGCCCCTTCTGAAGACTCCTAAGTAGGTCTAGGATTTAACCATCTCTTGGCAACTTCATTCTCTGCAGTCACTTAAAAAAAAATTTATTCACATTTCCTGTCCTAGTCTTCCAGGTTACAATACGTCTTACTGTCCAAGACAAACCAGGTTTAGGGTATCCCTTGTATAAGGTCATATTTTTAACACCATTTGAGCCTTCCTCTTCTCTGTTCTTTGTCTTCTGCATCTCTCCACCTTAGGACTTCAAAACACAACCTGAGGCTGACTAGTCAGTCAGGTTCAGTCAGGCACAAAGCAAATGTACTTTACTATAGGGTGTAGGCTCTCTAAGGGACAAATTCTGTTCAACTACATAATAAATCACAGCTCTCAATTACCTAAAAGCACAGGCTTTGAGTCTGTTTCATTTTCATGTTCTTGTTCTTATCCCCATCCCCCATAACCCGAGCCTCCAATATTTGTGCACCCAATCCAAACACAGCATCTATACTAACTGCGTAGGCTGTTGGGAATGCATCGTCCTCCCTGTCTGGTTTCTCAGCATCTTAACATTGCACTAAGGCTGGGCTGCATTTCAAGTCACCCTGACATTCAGAGAAGGGATCCTCCTCCTGCCTTCTGCAGACTTTTCCCTAGTCCTCCCCACCCTAGACTCTCAACCTTCTCTCTTCCCTCTCCTAAACTGTTCCGTATTGTCTCCTACAGACTTCTGTCTCTTGGTCATTTCTGACCATCCTGCAAGCATAGGCACATCACTGGGTTTTCAGGTCCCAGGTCCTTAAAAATGTCTCTCCTTTTCAACATCTCTGCCCTCCTTTAGGGAGGGCCTTTGGCCAGGCCCATCATCAGGGCCTCAGCAAGTCCCCCACTCTGGGAAGACAGAGTAATGGCAAGGGGAACAGAGGCTGGATTTCAACCCCGACTTGTCCCCAGAATGAGCTTCTAACCTCCACAACTGTAAACAGCAGCTCTGCCCAAGGCACAGACTTTGAATGTTAAACAAGGAAGAAACAGTAGAGAATGAAGTTCCCAAGAAGTTGAGGTATGTTCCCAAAGTCAAACATTAATTCGGGGCCAACTCAGAACTAAAGCCCACGTCTCCTGAATCCCAGCCTTGGGCTCCTTCCGTTAGTCCATAAACGCTGGTGATATCTGTTCTCCCTTTACGTCATTAGCACTCTAAATTCACATTTAAATTAACTGAGTCTACCTCAGTCCGATTCAAGTACACTTAGCAGAACAAGTTGAGGAGTTGAATTTCCATAATTCCTATTTACAGGTTACACCCACCATAGCACTGGTTCCAGCCTACCTGAGTTCCATAGAATAATTAAGGGAAGGGGCATTTATTGTGTTGAAGGATGGGACAGGAAATGAAGAAAGAAATGGAGGAGTAGAGAAGATTTGGTTTTCATTTAACTTTTTGGGTTTATTTTGATGTAAATATAAATGCTTTTCGGTTTATTTTAAACTAAGTATTCGCTGTTAGGAAAACATTTTGAAACTGCTCTCTTAATGCTCTTTTCCTAAGTCAAAACATCTGTCTTTGTTTGGGGGCTTGGGATTTTTTTCTCGTTTTTCTTTCTTTCTTTCTTTCTTTTTTATAATACTCAAGACAGCCACCCCAACACCACGGTGTCATTAACCCAGTTGCAGCTTTGATTCTGCTGGCTTTTTACCATGGTTCCCGCAGCTGTCACCAGCCATTGTCCTACCCTGCAGAGAGGTCAGCAGAAGCTATAACTCATGGGCTTGGCATTTGAAGAGATACCAGGGAGCCATCATCCAGCCTTTCAAAATAGACAAGAAATCTAAATGCTGAGAACTTTGATGTGGCAAGGAATCAGGAAAGAGCGAGACTCCTGCTGTCCTAGCTGCTCCAGGCATCCCCCTTCCAAAGGCTGTAAGAGAATGAGGAAATCTCAGGCATCTTGACAGCTGGAAACAGCCTTAACTCTTGTAAGGTGAACCACAGGAGCACCTACTAGGTACCAGGTGCTGTGCTGGCAGCTCTTCCCACATTATCTCTCATTATCTTCCTTATATTTTTTTCAGATGTGGAAACTGAGGCTAAAAGGGAGAAAGTGATTTCTCTAGGGGTCACATCACCAACAAGAGATAAGTTCACATAAGGTGAACTTACAGGTAAATTAAGACTGAGACGAGTCTAGTAAGTAGGGTGAGGCCATTAAAAAGTGAAAGAGGAGGAAAAGGGGTGAAATGATCCCACTGGGCCTAGAATTTAAGTTCTAGGACATCAATACCTTACTTGAACTTGACCCCAACTTGTGCCCTGGCCTTCAACTGATGTTCAAATGTCCCATGGCTCAGCTCCTAACCTAGCCCTGGGTGAGGCATCAGGTGACCTGAAGCTAAGCAGCTTCTCTCCGATCCCCTCTCGTCTGGTTTGTTCCCCCGTGTGCACATGTCTGCTCTTCAGGACCAAGATTATTCACATCTACTTTGTTCAGTATTGCGCTAGCCTCTCAACTCCTCTCTTCCCGCTCTTCAGGGAAGAGATAAAACTTCTCATTTGGAAACTGTTGGCTTCTAGCCCAAAGGCTTTACCCCAATTGGATTTGCTTCTGGCAGGCCACCCAGGACAGACAGGTGATATCCATATTTTCCACTCACCCAGACCATCTGTTCACTTGGCAATAACACTGTCCTCTGGGTCTGTGCTAAGGGACCACTTAAGAAAATGCTGCTTCAGTAACTAAGCTCCTTGGTAAGAATTTAAGATGGATCCTTATTATAATTAACTTGACCTGATAGCCCATAAAATTATGGTGGGTTTCCAAGAGAGTCCTGACTCTCTATAAAATCAAGGAGGAATTAGAAAAATAGTCTTTTCTACCTCCTAGATACCAGCTAAGTCACTGTATAAGGCCAATAAAAGAACAGCACGGTCACCCAGTTCATCAATTCCCATAGCACCTATTGACTCTTGTGTCAGGCCCAAGTTTTCTGATAAAAATATCAAGGGATATAGCCATGATAAAATGAACTAAAACCCTTAAGAGAAATTCAGAGAAAAATATATCGTCTTCATTAGGCTAACTCAAAGAGTTTTATTTTCTTGAGTACGATTTTTACTCTCATTGGAGAAAAGTTGTAGAGAAGAGAAAGTGAACAAAAATGCTATCTGATGTAGAAATTTGATTGCCATTCTATATGATTTATGGTATACCCTTATATCCAATAAATACCTCACAAAACTTTTGAGAAAATCAGCATTTTTATCAATATGTTTACAGTTTGAGCTTTCTTCATGGGAATAGCTGCATTAAAAGCTATGTTGGAGAGACTACATGTGTATTACACAAAATGAGATAAATGTGGTTTCTGCCCTCGAGGAGCTCACGATCTAGCAGTATGTGTGAGACAATGAGAGAATAGCGTCAATGCAGGGAAAGCTTGGGTCAGGACCCAAGTTAAATACAAAGTCAAAGCAGTTCAGAGCAGAACAAGACATTGTGACACTGTCATTTTGACATTGCTGATTCTCTGTCATAAGCACCACCTCGCTACTGATTTTTATGGCACCATCTGGTGAAGTTGAAGGCAGGGAGAATAAGAAATGGGTGAGGATATCTGTTTTGCATCTTGCTTGATATACCCTGAAAGTGTATGGTTGTAAAAGTAATAGAAGATAACTCACATTAATGGTTCTATCCATTGTGATGGAGTGACTCTAAAGCATTATATCAAAGCCAGATATAATAAAGGAAAAGATTGATTGATTTACTATGGTATCACAAATAAACACACATACACACAAACACACAAACTTAAACTAAGGATTTAAAAACCTGGGAAAATATTTGCAACCTATATCACAGGCTGTCATTTGCTTTTTTTTTTTTTTTTAGGCAAGGCAACCCTTAGTTGACCTCACAGATTGCAAGGACCTTGTCAGCTTATAATCCCTTATTATTATTATCATTATTAATTATTTTTATTATTTACACCTACAGCACCTGGTCTTCCTAGGTAGTCTCCCATCCAAGTACTAAGCAGGCCCGACCCTGCTTATCTTCCAAGATCAGATGGGATCAGGCTTACTCAAGATAGCATGGCCATAGACGTATCACTTGCTTTTTTAAAGTTGTTTTATGTTTGCCTTGATTTTGCACTTGGATTCTTACTAAGCTCTGCTCTGATTCAATATAAGAATAGTTTATTCAAATCATTAATAAAAATACATACACCTGAGGAACTGTCATTGACCAGGGGAGATGATGAAGACATTTAATGTGAGATAATGGACTGGGTTCTGGAACAGAAGAAGGGCATATACCCCAAAAACTACATAGATAAAGGGTATGTATAGATAATTTTTAAAAAATAAGAATGAATATGACAAATGAACTAAAAAAGGATGTCTAACATCACTAATAATCAAAAGAAAATTATACACATAATGCATATTATATATAATACTTATACATACACCTTGGATTGAGAAAGACAAAAACAATCAATGATGTCACTTGAGAAAATGGTTTTAATTGGTAAATTATAAAATCATCCACTTTCCTGTGTTTATGCCTTGATTATTCTGCTAGTATTGTCTATAATGCAGACTAGTTTAAGCTACTAGTCCAGACTAGTTTTGACTACTACGATAATCTCCTAACTTGTCAATCTGCATTCATTTTTGCCTCTATTTATAAGCCAAAGTTATCTTTACAAAACACAAATATGATCACTAAATCTTGCTTATACCTCTCCCTCCCTGATGCTGGAAAAAAAAACTTTCACAAGACCTACAAATCCATCTGTGGCACACTCTCTACCCATATCTCCAGCCTCATCTTGCACTGTGCTCCCCCTCACTTTCCACGCCAGCTGCACAGCCTTCTTTAATTGTGCTGCCACATTTGCTCAAGCTGTGGCCAAAGAGCTCTTGCATCCCTAATAGTCCAAGGTAACTCCTACTTACCCTTCATGCTTTATCTAAAATGTCACTTCCTCCAAGAAGTCATTTTTAAACTTCCCAACTAGGCCAAATCCTCTTTGTTGTACTCTCTAACAACATTATGGATCTTTCCTTAGTAGCAATTATACCAGACTCTACAAGGGCAGGGACCACATCTGGTATTGCTCACCACTGTTCCTAAGTGCCTAGTACACAGTACTTGGCACATTGTAGGATCTCAATAAATGTTGTTGAAAGAATTATGAATCTTTCCACAGAAGAGTTTGGCAACATACATCAAAGTTTTAAATATGTATATTCTTTGACCCAGGAGTCTACTTTGGGAAATTGATTTTTCCCTTATTTTGTTTGTTACACACACACACACACACACCCCTCACAGGAGTGAGTCTTGAGATTTTCTACTTTTTCGAGTATATAATCAGAAACGAACAATAAAAATACATTGGGAAAATGTAAGTTAATGGTGTTTTACATAGGTTGTATCATAGTGTCCCCAGATTAAGCAGTTGCATCAAAGGGAGAACATCAAAATATCACTGTCATTTGAGAGACTGCCCCAAATTGCTGTGGCCAAAGGGTCATGTCAAAAGTCAGAGCAGGTAGAGATTATCAACTTAGGGAAGGGGTAATAGTTCAAAGGTGTCATCTGAAAGAGGTAGTGTATGTGTCAGGTCATCAAAGAGAGTTAGGATTTACCTGAATGAGGAAGAGTGGAGAGGTTGGGGAAAGTGCACAGCAGGCCACAGGATCAGCACAAAGAGAGGGGGTGGGAGTGTGCAGGGCATACAAGGTGCTCATTTGGCCAAATAGAAGGAGAACAGAGAGAAGCAAGATGCAAGACCGAAAAGGTAGGCTGGGCCAGATCACAAAAATGTCCACAGCTGACGGGAAACAATCAGAGGGACTTAAGTAGAGGGGAACATGGCAGTCTCCATGTTTTATTATGTTTTCATTTCTTTTTTGAGATAATAGAAATGATATTATACTCAGTGAAGCCTGGAATATCCTTATATGTTGCTTGAAGCACACACTTATATATAATTGTAGAAGAAATTCCTAAACATGGAATTGATATGTGGAAGAGCAGGTACATTTTAAATTTTGATAAATTTTCCGAAATTGCCCATTTTAGAGGTCGTATCAATTTACATGCCTTGAATATGTATAAATGTCTATATACCCTGGTCAAAAATAGGTTGTCAAAATTTTTAAGAAACTTTAGATATTAGATGGAAAAGGGCAATTTTAATTTACATTGCTTATTGCATGAGAAACTATGCATCTTTTCAACTATCTGAGTACTAGTTGTATTTCCTTTTGTGAGTTACAGTAGTTTCCTTTACTCACAGTTTTAGTTTTCCGCAGTTTTAGTTATCCATGGTCGCTGCAATCCAAAAATATTCTATGGAAAATTCCGGAAATAAACAATTTATAAGTTTTAATGCACACCGTTCTGAGTAGTGTAATGAACCTGTGAGCTGTCCCTCTCCCACCCAGGGCATGAATCATCCCTCTGTCCAGTGTTTCTATCCTCTATATGCTCCCTGCCCCTTAGTCACTTAATAGCTTCTTGGTTATCAGATTGACTGTCATGGTACTGCAGTGCTTGTGTTCAGGTCACCCTTATTCTACTTAATAATGGTCCCAAAGTGCAACAGTAATGATGCTGGCAATTCAGATATGACAAAGAGGTGTGTAAAGTGCTTCTTTTAAGTGAAAAGGTGAAAGTTCAGTACCATCTACGAATTCAGGCATCCACTGGGGATCTTGGAATGTGTCCCCTGGGATAAGAGGGGATTGCTGTATCTGTTCATGTCCTTTGCCAATTTTTCTACTAGAGTGTTGATCTTTTTCCTATTAATTTGTAGAAGCACTTTATATTTTAACAAATTTAGCCTTTTGACATGTTTGTTATATTTTCCCATTTATGTTTTGTCTTTGACTTTGTTTATAGCATTTCTTACCATGCAAAAATGTTTGATTTTTAGAGTCAAATCTATCAATCTCTTCTTTTATGGCTCCTGAATTTTATTATGTTCAGAAAGTTCTTCTCTACTCTAAGATCGTTAAAAAAAAATTTCCCATTTTTTCCTAGAAACTTGATAGTTTAATTTTCATGTTGATAGTCCATCTGGCACTTATTTTGGTATAAAGAGGTTAGGAGAAATACAACTTTATTGTTTTCCAGATGGCCACTGAATTGTCCCAGCACCATTTATTGAATTGTAAATGTTTTCCCCACTGATAAGATATGCAACTTTTATCAAATGCTAAATCCTCATAAAAGTATTGAGACCAATTTCTGATTCTATTATGTCTATTGAACTGTTTGTTTATTCATGCACAGAGATTAAGCTATAGTAATTATTATCAGTTTATAATAATTTTAATATCTTTTAGGATTAGTTATTCCTTTTTATTCCTTCTTTTCAGAATTTTCCTGGAATATTCTAGCATAATTATTTTTTTCATAAAAACTTTCAAGTCTGTTTGTCAGAAAAACATGAAAAGCCTTGTTGGTATTTTCAGTGAGGCCCTGAAATTTATAAATTACATTTATAAATTAAATCTAATACATTTATAAATTACATTTATAGAAAACTTAGGGAGAATTAGCAGCTTTATAATAATTTGTGCTCCTGGTCTTTACTTTATGAAATCTTTGTGTGCATGTCCTTCATTAGTATTTGAAAGTTTTCCTCACATAGACCTTAGTATGTGTGCCATACTGTATGAAGATTATTTGCCACATAATGAGGAGAGGAACGAAGCTGAACGTGGGGTGGTCAGTTAAGAGAACACTCTCAGGAAAGATATGGGTGACTGAGCTGTATGAAAGCAATCGCAGTCAAAATCGCAGAAGTTTTTACTTACTGAAAACTGGGAGTAAGGGAGAAAAAAGGAATCAAAACCTTCTCTAAGTTTTGGGGTTAAGGGATGGGGAGTTTGGGGCATAATATAATCAGAAAAGGGAAACAAAAAGAAGAACCAGATTGTGAACAGCAAGACGATATCTTTGGTTTGGGAAATATTGGCCCCTCACGTTCCAGCAAGATGTCTAGGTGGAAATGTCCATCATTTAGTGAAAATAATTGTGCAAAGATACAGACACAGGCTTGAAAGGTAAACTTTCAGAGTGAGAGTCAAAACTCTTCCAGGGAGATGTGGTGGTGGGCGGTGGGGTGGGGTGGGGGACGCGGTTAGCTAAAGGGAGGAGGACAAGGGCAGAACCTTGGAGATGATCTTGTTTGAGGAGAAGAAGAGCCAGCAAGGGAGTCAGGAAATGAGCAGCCAGAGTAGTGGAAGAAATTGTCTAGTGGAGAGACCATGAGAAGAGAAGACAGAAGTGATTGACACTGCTGTATTTCTGATTCACAACGCGCTCTCATAAATTTGCATGAGACTAGTCATCTGAGGTTCAAGTCTTGACCCCATTACCTAGGCTTGAGGTAAGTCAGTTAAGCTCTCTGAGCCCCAATTTCCTCATCCGTAAAATGGAGATAATAATACTACCTATCTCATAAGGCCATTTTAATGATTAAAAGAGATACCTCTGCAAAGATAGCAGGAACTCAGAAATATTCCTTCCTTTTTCCCTTATCTGCTGAGGGTCATAAAGTTTAAGTGACATTCTCAAGCAGAATTTCTGATTGTTCTACACTAGAGTTACCCCGTTCCAGAGGAGCGTACGGTGAACGAGGACAGGGACATCGAGGCAGGTGAGAGTTTGGCATGTAGGATGTTATACGGGAACCAGTAAGAAAAATTTCCTTCAGAACAGTGGATACAAAAGCCAGGTTCCAAGAGGTTAAGAAATAAGGGCTTCGTCCTTCCAATAGGACCTCTTCTTGCTGTCTCATCAGCCTACTTTCTTATGTATCCTTCCAAAGTGTCTTTATGTGTATACAAATACTACATGGATGAAAGTGTAATGTATCGTACACTGTGTTCTGTACCCAACTTACTAACAAATGTCCTGGAGCTCTGTCCATTTCTGTGTGGAGAGAGCATCTTGGTGATTTTATACAGCTGCATTCTGGTGTACCAATATATTATAATTTAGTCTATTCTCTATTGATGAACATTTAGGTTGTTTCCAGTATCCTGCTTTCATAAAATAATGTCGGCATGGTTAATCGTGTACACATTTTATTTCACGTAGCAGTTCTATCTGAAGGATAAATTCCCCAAAGTGAAGTTGCTACACGACAAAATCTTAATCAGATCTATAAAGAGAACTAACTCCTATAAATACAGAAACCGCGGCTATAATTCTTCCGTGAGGTGTCCAGGTTAGTATAGGAAGAGATAACTAAAAATCCCTATAGGAAATATATTTCTTACTTCCTCTCTTTGTAAAAACAGAAAACAAACCCAAACACCCATGATGAATGTGAATTTTACTCCCCATGTAATGCACTTTGCTCCAGCTGTTATAGAAATCACTGAGTTTGATGTTTTCTGTTATAATTTTTATTCACAATGCTGTTCAAAGTCTTTTGAATAACATTAGGGAGGTGGCTGAGTTTTGCAGGAATTAATGTACAGAGACCTGAGTTGGAGTTTGTTAGAGCAACAACTACAGAGCTATTTTATGATTGCACAACTTCAGCAATCATATATTCCTAAATTGAGTTATTGGGTTAGTGATTGGCAAGCGAGCAAGTTTAAATTCATATTGTTCTCCCACTTCTTTCCTGACAGTTTCCAGGAAAGAAACAACTATGTAACTCTTACTTTGTAGCAAAGAGTCTCTTTTTCAATGAGGCTTCAAGCACTAAGCCAGCTAGCATGTGCATGGCAGCTGGGAGTGGAGACTTGGCACTCCAAATGCATGAGATAGAAGAGCCAGAAAGAGACTAGAGAGCCAAGAAGTGGCCTGTTCTCTTTATTCGTGATATCAATCATTTTCTTCTAGAAGATTCTGACAGTAAGAGAGCTGAATTTTTCCAGAGGAGCACCATCCCAGGTCATGTCTTCATAAATCAGAATGAGCTGCCTTTCCACAGTCTACTCCAAGGCCAAGCCCTACAGGCTGAGCAGAAGTTCCAGCCCGAGCACCCCAAAAGAGAACTCAAGGGGCCTTGTGTCCAAGAGGGATTTGAAAAAAAAAAGAGAGAAAGAGCTGAGCAGGCAGGAGTATAAAAATGCTCAAATCTTGTGCTTTGTAGTATTTTCTTAACAATTAAAATAATAATCATCATCAGAAAGAAGTAGAAAACTCAGGCCTAGAGGAAGAAAAGGCAGAAATCAACCAGCTAAGTCGAATGTAGCTCCGAAGATGGTGCCACCTAGTGAATATTTGGAGAGACACACAAGGCTAAATAAAGCAGCTCAAGAAACCAGCAAGCTGGCGAAGCCTGGAGGAAAGGCATCAGAAATCAAAGTGCAGCTGCTCTTTTTGCTGTTTAAATCATTATATATTAGCTGCAAATTTAGTTTGTTGGCCAACACTCAAAAGTGACATATGGCCAATAAAAGGTTCGATGGAGTTTTCCATCTGCTGTTCAACTTTCCCAAGGCTTCCACATATACAGCTCAGTGTCAGAGCAGGCTGCACTTCAGAATCCTTTCGTGAGCTGTATACAGGCCATTAAAGGGGCCCGATTCTACACCAGCGTATGCCACCAACCCAGCAGAACATTTGACAGGTTGATGTGTATGTTCTCTGGACTCTGTTCCACATTCAGTTCCAGCTGCCTTCGAGGATCCATAGAACAAAAAGTGCCCTAATGGACAAGCCCCCTGGAATGTTGCAGGTGGAGATGGCTTAGTTCTTCCAGTGGAGTGCTGAAGCATCATCTGGATCCTCTACAGAAAGCTTGAGAGAGACAACTATACTCTGAGTGCTCATTAAACCCCACACCAGATGAAGGTGCCAGTGGCTCAGTTTTAGGAAATAGTATCCATTGGTATTAACATGCAAAGAGAAGAGATTTATTTTCTTGGCTCTGGATTGTTCATTTCACCCACCTTGGAACTAGAATTGCCTGCAATTGAGCAAATCCAAGCAAGCTTGTCTCATATGTGCTCAGTTTTCACACCGGTCAACCTGCGTTTCCCTTATAAATGTTGTCCCACTGCCTTCTGCCACCGATATTTGGAGATACCTCAATGGTCCTCCTGCACCTGCACTTTTATAGCCGCTCTCAACGGGGGACACGTTTTTACCCCAAACCTTGGGATGGGAAGTATCTAGATATTCCAAATCTTCTAATCCTTCTCTAATTGTTGTGTTCTTAAAAGTGTAATTGCAGGAAGAATGCTATCCAGAGTGATTTCTTTGTTTAAGTAAATGAAAAAAATTGTCCCCAAATATGATTTTATTGTAGCCCAAAGGGACATGAACAGAAGAAATAATGATGCACAGTCTATATTTGCTTCCATTTTGTATGATGCTGTTATTTCTCCTGCCTGCTCTGCACCTGTCAGAAATATACTGCTGAAGCAGAGTGAGGTTTGGGGCTAGACTCCAAGAAAGAAAGCCTCGTTGTAACTCCTGTTTTGAATCTGTTAGCAGAGAGATGGTGGACAGGCAGGAGAGAGACAGAGGAGGAAAAGAAACTTGTTGAAATACTTCAGAAGAATTAATGTAAAAAATGAAAAGTCTCTGAGTCTGTAAGGATGTAGCACAAATTATAACAATGAATCATTTGCCCAGAAATGGGCTCTCAGTTCTGACAGACAGCAAGGATTTAGAAAGATAGATTCCTGTTGGGTCCAGCAAGAAGTTAAAGCAAGGAAGCCAGTGGGGCTTGGGGTTTGGCAGAGTCACAGACTTCTCCAATGTGCTGACCTGGCAAAAACTCAATCCTCAGGAGCCAGCCTCTCAGGAGACTGTAATTTTTCTAACCCATGTGTATTTGAGGGAAAATTTAATCTCTCTGCCTCTGACTCATTTACACTTAACTCATCAAGAAGTTGTTTTGCTTTGTGCTATTTGATGGCCAGTAAGAGTCTAATTTAGAAACAGCCTGTGGTCCTGGAAAAGGACCCAAACCCAGATGTAAGATTCAGACCCAGCTTCTACTTTGATTATAAAGGGTAGGAGGTTATTTCTTTGGAAATACTTCAGGGAAAGGGGTCTCTATAATTTAACTCCCAGCTCCCAGGCTCCCACCACCCAATGCATACACACACACACTCAACATACACACTCACACTCTTACACTCACTCTCACACTCACACACTCAACTAAGAAACTTAGGTAAAGATCCATAGAACAAGATGCCTGAAGTTTCTGTCCCCTAAAATTAAATTGAGTCATGGTAAACCTATAAATAGTAAAGGTTAAGATGCACCAACATTAATCATTAACTAACAGGCACAGGCTCTGGATGTAGATTGCCTTGGGTTTAAGTTCTGCTTCTGCCCTTTTTTTGTATTACTGTAGGCAGGTTACTTCATTATTCTGAGCTTCAGATTTCTCATTTGTAAAATAGTTCCTGCTTCACAATGGTGAGGTGTAAATGCGTTGATCCACATGTAGTGCTCAGCACGGTCTCTGCACAGGGTAAATACTTACTCAGGGCCTGCTTAAAATCAGGGAACTGTAATCCTTCTTGCCAGGTGTAGCAGACACCCATCAGACACCTACACATACAGCCTCAGATCCTCTCGGCCTTCCCTGGCTTTTCTGCCCCAGCTGTCACTGCAGCTGGAGCAGCTACACAGGTGAGATATGGCACCCACTGTGTGCCCGTAAATAAACCTCTCACCTTCTTGAGAGCCTCTGTGTTGTCTTTAGTTGTGTTCTCCCAGAAGCGATGCCAAGATAAGAATTTAGAGATGATCTAAAGGAAGAGATGTTAAGGAAGTGGGGGAGTGAGACAGGGAGCAGAAGAAAGCCAAGAAAGGGTGTGGTAATAAGAGGTTGTTGCAGTGGATAACGGGGTTCCGTGCCACCAGAAGCCTCTGGGAGAACACACAGCACAGGCTTCGTAGCTGGCTCATACAAACAAGTGACACTGGAGTATTTAGCCACCAACTCTCAGCTCCCAGGGATGTGAACTCTCTGGTATATAGACCAGGCATGCTCCTGCCACCAGAGAGAGCCTCAAGCAAAGACCTACAGGTGGTGCTATCATGGAAACAGAAAGTACTAAGGGACATGGGCAGCGTGCTGACAAAATGGCTACACCTATGACTAGGAGCCCTGGGGGTTTAAGAATTCATGGATAAAACTTTCAGGGGTGTGGGGAAGATGGGCACTGGTGGATAAATTTTACTTCCTTTTACCCCTCAGGGTTAACTGTCTCTAGACCCAGTTTATACATCTTTTTGGAAAATAATCTCGTGAGATGAAGTGATCTGTCTCACTTAGAGGAAACTAGCTCTACGACCACCCTCACCCCACCTCCTTCCTGCCTCACTCCCCTCAGCCCTTGCTCCCATCCCAGGAATTAAGTTGTTCTAGCAAGCCTGCCTTCTAAGGAAGCCAGGCTAAGACAACAGGATTAAATTCTTATTAATTTCCAACTCCATCGCTGTATGAACTTACAGAAATTTGATCTTATTTAGAGTGCTAAGAGGTACAAGGTGAGATATCAAGTCATATGGGACCTATTAAGAGGTAAGATCTTTCTAAGTACTTTAGGAGAAAATATTAGATCCCAGTACTTGGGTGTCCCTAGGATGAGAAATACAGTTTCTGGGAGGGGGGTGGGGTGGGGGGAGGGGGTGGCACAGAGGGAATCATCTCTAAATGCAAGACCCTTTCTTCTCCCAAATTAAAGAAAGTGGAACTTGTGGAGGAATGGTGGCTGCATTTAGTGGGTTCCTGGAATGGATCCAGAAGCAGTATCTTCGCAGCCTACCTATTTGATTGTGTCTCCAACAACCCCACATTACCCTGGCCACTAACGAGTGGAAAACAAGGATTGCATGATGAAAAATGGTCCTCAGAAAAAGTATGGTAAAGAAGCGAATCCTCCAGGTAACTTGAGGTACTTCAAGACTAATCTCAGATTTTGATATTTTAAACATATTTTGAAAGAGACATACCGTCCCTTCTTTTATCTGGTGAAGGAAACAGCTATCAGGAGACAGACCTGCCCTATTCCTGTGGCAGAACTCCCACAGTCCAGCCTACCGCTCCAGGCACAAAGATGACAGTCCCAAACCTGGGGTGCTCCCACCCCAGCTGGGGCTTCCCTTCTGCATGCATACCAGGAAATACTCTCTGTGAAATTAACAATACATTGCTCTGTTTCTCTGATGACCCTTGTCACTCTTTCACTTGCCAAAATGAATATTCAGCAAGGATTGCAGCTTCCATGCCCACCATGAATGAGCAGAGGCAGGAGCGACCCATGCGAGGTGATTTCAGAATGTCTGCCCAGAATTCACTACCTGAAACCTGCGGAAGAGGCAATTGGCATTTCTTGAGTGTCTGTGCCAGACAGCAAATAATCTTTGTGGTCCATATTATCACTGTCGTAACTACCAAAGTAGCCATGGATAATAAATACACAAAGGGGCACGGCTGTGTTCTTGTAAAACTTCTTTATTTACCAAAATACGATCTGGATAGTAGGTGTAGTTTGCTGAGCCCTGGACTAGGTTACAACAGCTTCATAAACACTCACTTGGTAAGAATGCACCTATCCCAAATGTCATAGCGTGATTTAATTCATTATCCACTCTTCCAGAGATGAGAAGTGGGGGCGAAGGAGAAACAGCTCTTCAGAATGAGTGCAAGTATCAGAAGATGGAAAAAGGAAGCCAGAGGGAGAAGGAGAAAGGACAAGATGACAAATTGAGAGAACCGGGGTGGAGTGGGATTAATCTGGGTTGGAAAGGAGAGGAGAGAAAAGCTTTAAGGACAAATTGTTACAGGGTCATATTATCCCAACTTTCCAGGACAACCATAGGCCATATCACACCACAGTTAAAAGCATGGTCTGGAAGTCAACTGCTTTGACATAACTGGCTCTGTCTCTGACAGCTGGTGGGACCTTGGCTAAATTATGAATCCTGGGCATCAGTTTTCTTATCTGTTAAGTAGGGATTCATAAGATTGAAGTGAGGATTAAATGAGATAATTCATGGTAAGGGCTTGGCAAAGTGCCTGGAATAATGTAAGCATTCAATAAAAGCCAGCTGTTATTGTTACCTAGAATGAGCCCAAGGGAGTAAAAGCTATCAGAATGAAAACAACAATGATAAGTTCACAGATGCTCTTAGTGGATATTCTGTAGCTCCTCTCTCCCATATAAGTATGATACTTATCAGTGAATCAACGGGACTGTCTGGGCAAAAAATAATCGTAAACTGTGACACACACTCAAAATAAATTTTACCGTAAGCTGGGGATCCATCCATCCTTGCCCCTAAGAAGTGTCCTTTCTCCAATTTTATGCACTTAAACATATTATCTTAGCAGTTGATCACTAATACTACAGGGAGTGCTTTTGTGATCCAACCTACATGCTGAGGCTTGTTTCACCAGTCATTTATTTCAAGCATGCTTTCTCGAGGACTTACTGAAGCTTGAGTAGAAACACACACAAAAGAGTACAAATTAGTTAAAGTAGAGTTTAGGATACACAAGACTAATTTCTTTTTAATTCTATTTACATGAAGCCTGGTGAGACCCTGTTCACAGCTCTTGAACCTAAGGGCCCAATATATGACAAGAGCATTTAAGATGAGGAATCAAGTGTCTAAGCGAAAATAGCCACCACCAGAAAAATGGAAAAATGAGAATTGGAAATTGAATGTTTCCTGGGCTGGAAATGCTTGTTTATTGTGGAGCCCTGTGGGCCTCATCAATGCCTCCCAGCCTTGAGGATCCAAGCTTCTCTTTGAAGCTTGAGCTCAGAGCTCCAGTTTCTACTGGTTTCTGGCTCCTCTCGCTGCCCACAGGACAAATATCAGTGATTCGCAGTCCAGGGCGAACATTAGAATAATCTAGGGAGCTTTCGAAAAATACTACTTCCCAGGCCCTCCTCCAAGAAATCTGATTTAATTAGTCCAGGTAGAATTAGACATCAGACTAGCTTTGAACTTTTTATTGGAACAAAATATTACTACAGAAAGTGCACATAACTGTTCAGCTGGATAAGTTTTCATAGTGGAACAAGCCCCTGTAATGAGCACACAGATCAAGACACGGAGTATTACCAGCACCCTAGAGTCCCCTTGTGCCCTTCCAGACACCATTCCTTTCAGGGTAAACACTTTCCCGACTTCTAATAGCACAGGACAAATGTCTGTTTTTGTATTTGACATAAATGAAATCATACAGTATGACTTTTTTTATATTTTAGAACACTTTTAGATTTTAGAACAGTGTAGATTTACAGAAAAAGTGTAGGTAGTATAGAGTTTCTGTATACCCTGCACCAAGTTTTCTTTATTGTTAATATCTGACATTACAGTGGTACATTTAAGTGTGACACACTTTTATCTGGTTTCTCTCACTCGACATTATACCAAAGAGATTTATTCCCATCATTGCATATAGTTGTAGATCTTTCATTCCCATTGGTAAGTGGTAACCATTCCATTATATGAGGAATCTATAATTATTTATCCATACTACTGTTGATGTGCATTTGGATAGTTTCCAGTTTGGAGCTCTTTTAAGTGATGCTGCTATGAACATTCTAGTAGGCATCTATATTTTTTAAAAGCTCTTTAGGGATTCTAATGTGCGGCTAGAACTGGAAACCACTGATATGATCTAGCCCAAACAATTCATTCCTCCTTGTTTGTCGTCCTGTTATTTCTTATCCCTCAGTCTTTTCTTCTCCGGGGCCGGGGGTGGGGTGGAGGGTGGGGGAAGCAGGGCGTGGTGCTCTCATGCTCCCCACAGTGTGTGGCTCAGCACTGGAGACAAAATAGGTCTTCAACAAATGCCTATTTATTGAATAATCAATTGATTATACTTTCATATTTCACAACACCCTTCGTTCCAGGTTTGGAAACATTTCTGAGTAGCACTATCTCTCCTTTACTTCACCTGGCCTGATACAGGCCTTGTCTCTGGTCCTCACAAGCTGGGTCCTGGACACACATATATTATTGGTTCTGTTTCTCTGGAGAACCCTGACTGATACAATCTCTGTGTGTCCTCATCTCTTCTTATAAAGACATCAGTCATCAGATTTAAGGCCCACCCAAATCCATATGACCTCATTTGATCTAATTATATCTGCAAAGACTCTATTTCCAAATTAGGTTTTATTCTGAGCTTCTGGATGGACATGAATTTGGGAGTTGGGTATTATTCAACCCAGTACGATCTACATTTACTCGAAGTTTCTGAATTGTGGACAAGGCCTCATGATCTTGGTGGACCCCAATTCTATTTCCGCTTTCTTACCCATCAGAGAGTAGAGGCTACACAACTCTCGGACTTCTAGCATAGCCTGGCCCTCGTTCTTCAGGTACTTCAGGTTGAACACATAGGTCTCAGATATAATTGTTATATTTGATATTAGACTCTTTTTGACTTTGAGGCTTAAAGCGAAAAGTTTCCATTTATTCAAGTGTTTATTGATTCAACAAACATTTACTGGTCTGAGCACTAAATCTCTGAGGGTAAGAGCATGGTTTCTGGAACCCAGTGATCTAGATGTGAATTCTGGTTCTCTCTCTCTAGCTATGTGATCTTACACTAGTTATTTTACTTCTCCCCATCATAAAAGATTGCTGTGAATATTAAGCAACAAGAAGATCTTAGAACAGTGCCTGACAGTAAAAGCAATAAACATTCATTATTTTCAGCATTATCAAGAAAATAAATGAGACATGGTCCCTGCCAGTGGCCCTCCTCATACAACCGCTTCGGCTTTATCATTTGCCCATCACTGCTTTTTCTCACGCCTCATCTCTCTCCTCCTCAAAATCCTGCAATGGCCCCTCCTTGCCTCCAGGATAAAGTCTAACTTGCTTGGTTCGGTAATGAACACTCTCCCCAATCCATCCCTCAGATCACCTTTCCAACCTCTTTTCCCACTGCACCCCTCCATACACCTGCAAGCTGGAACACTGAACATCCAAAATCATAACGTTCATGTCAGGGTCCTGAGGCTTTTGTTCATTCTCTTTCTTTGCTTAGAATTTTCTTCTTTCCTCTTCAATTATTCATTTATTCCTTTCTCAAGGCTTTGCTCAATTGTTACCCCATTCTCATGTATATTTATTTTCCCTAACAGTCTTAGATTTTTTTATCCACAATTCCACAGCACTTTTTTTAATACTTATTTTATTCTGTCTCAGCTTATAATTACTTGAATATGTGTCTGTTTCCTCCAAAGATGGAAAGGTACTTAAGGGCAGAAATTGCATCTTATTCCATCTCTGTCTCATGTAACAGGCACACAATAGGTCATTAGCACAACTGACTGCAAACATCCAGTTGAATGGGTCACACAAGCTCTGATTGCTACATGCCATCTTGACCTGCTCTTATAGTTTCTCATTCGTCTTTTTAAATTTATGTTGCACTGCTTGAAATTCTTCTGGAACATGTTCTCTTACATTTCTCCTCGTTTCTCATTACACTATATCACCTACCTGTACTCACCATGAAGGAATGATTCAAAAGTGTGCCACTGGGCGCCGTTCTCACGTGTCCTGCTGGGTGAGGCTGAATCACACCAGCACAGCAGTAAGGAGTGAGTTCGCTATGTCACAGGGTTCAATGTTGTCAGTCTCATCTTGACCCTTGTCATTGCTGTTGTTCTGACATTATTGCACAAGTATGTTTCCAGCCTATCTGAAATATGACAAATCTACCTGTAAACTGATGATCTTGACCTGTCCAATCATAGAGCTTAACTAAGTTCTTAACTCAGGGATCTGAAAAACATAAACGACTGAGACATAATGGAAAATACCAAAGTGTCTGCGTTCTAACCCCCAAAAAGATGATAACGCAATCAGATAGTGGGCAAAGAGTCAGCCAGATGTCTAGATACATGTCTGAAGAAGCCCAACATCCAGGAAAACAATTGTCATTAAATTGCCTTATGTCTCTGGTGAGAGACAATAAAGGATTTGCTATAAGTATATTCCTGGATTCTTGGTGCATTAACATTTAGAACTGTTAGCCAGTAGGCATGATAGAAACAGACAACTCTAACTTCTCTCTTCAAGACACCCTCCACATTGTGACCAAAAATGTCATTCTTAACTCTGACCACATCCTTCTACTGAATCAAATGGCCCAAATCTCCGCATTTCATACAAAGCTATGCATCATCCAAGCCCAAGCTTCCTCTAAAGAAATGGGTCATTCCATGCTCCCCACCCACGCTCTAACGATACCACTATACTGTCCATTACACCAACACACAGGGCCATCAGTCCTGCTTGCCTTGGCTCATACTCTTCCCCTTCGTGTACTCTGTACTTCCATCTTCTCTTGTCTTGCTGGAAAATGTGATCTCAAATTCCTTTATTTCCATTACACTACACTGTAAGAAAACAGAACTAGAAGTCATGGTATACTGTTTTGTCTTGTTTTGTTTGGGGGGGGTTGCTGAGTAAGAACAAGTATAAAAAAATATTTATAGCCTCTGGACATAGAAGAGCTTCATTGAATTTGGGGAGCACATCCTATAACAACCTCCTACCCTTTCCGTGCTCACGTTGCTTAAAGTAGGGGTGCAGCTCAGCCCCACTGGTGATGAAGACTGGAACATATTTAATGCCTTCAATGCTTATGCATCATCGGGGCTTAGTCACAAACTGCCGTTATATTATCTTAGACAATTAAATGTCCTAATCAGATTCCAAGCTCAGCTGAGAGTTGTCGCTAAAGCTTTGCTTACATAAAACATGACATTATGAAGCAGCTAATCTGAGTTATAAAAATTGGATTTTAAAAATTAATCTGCCCAACATACAATTCTGATTCTCACCCCATAGTTCGTCCTACCCAGCTTTGACTTCCCGCCATCCTTGCTCTTTCCTGAGCTCCACAGTACCCTTTACTCCTTCTCCCTTATCTTATCCCTAATGGGTAAGCATCAGAGTATTGGTAAAGAAAGAATTGGTTTAAAAAAGGCAGTGAGGAGTACCATGGTACATAGCATGAGTATTATTTGATGACTTCTTTAAAGGTGAAAGTTTAATTCTTTGCTTTTTAGCCAGGTTAACATATTCTCATATTAAATTATCGGAATCAAGATTGTCATGGGACATAAAAAAGGGAAAACAGTAGTTGCTGAGGTTAGGGGATGGGTTTGGAAAGACCATTATTTTTCGGTGTATATGATTAATGCCTTTTGCATTTTGTATTTTATGCATGCATTACCTTGTCACCAAAACATAAATGAGTTTTAAGATTATGTATGCCTTTAACAAACTCATTGCACTGAGGTCTTAGAGAACAGTGTATGCCAACTCCAGCACTGTACAAGCTTAAAATTCCTATTAATTCCAATGTACTTGCACCAGCTTCGTTGGAGATAAAAATGTGAAGGTTCTCTTAGAAATGTTTCTTCTTTCTAGTATTGGAAATGATCTAGAATTGGCTGTGAACTTGTAAGTAATAATCGAATAGAGCAGAGGTCCCCAACCATTTTGGCACCAGGGACTGGTGCTCCAATGAGAATCTAATGCCTGATGATCTGAGGTGGAGCTGAGGCGGTGATGCTAGTGCTGGGGAGCAGCTGCAAATACAGATGAAGCTTCACTCGTTCACTCGCCCACTGCTCACCTCCTGCTGTGCAGCCCAGTTCCTAACAAACCACGGACCAGAACTTGTCCATGGCCCAAGGTCCCCTGGAATATAGGACATAGGTTCAATATCACTCCTCCTACAGGAAGCTGAAGAATTATACAAATATGTGTCTGAAAAGCAAAGGCACATTTAGGAATGCAAACTCATGTTTCCTGATTGACGAATCGATATTGCAGTCCTGTAACTCAATACACACAGCCAGCAATCTTCAATAGTAGAGTTTATTGGCTTATTTATTTTTCAGAAACTAAACTAACAAAATACAACGTGCTTCAGATGTGTTTCATTTGCTGTCTTCAGTCAACTCCAGACAAGTTATTAAGAATGTTGCACTTTTATAGGCTATCAATAGTTTTTCCATCAAAAAGCTATTTTAATTCATTATTGATGCTTTTTTAAAATGCCACTGTTTAGCCACCATCCTACTGATGGCAGGAGATAAAAGAGAAAATATCTGAGGAAATGAGAGACATGAATTCTGTGAGTACAACCATCGCTTTGTTTTAATATGGCTCATTAAATTATCTCTGCTGATGCAAGTAAACTCAGCAACATCTCCATTACCCACTGGAATACTGGGAGCACTAAAGAAATTCCCTGTACACACCCTGCTCTTCTCTCCTGAAATCAGACAGTCAGTGTGGCATAAGAATTACACTTTGGGGCTCTGCAGCCAGACTTTAATGCTTACGAGCTAATAACCTTGACCAATTGTCTCAAGTTCTCTGCCTAAGTTTCCTCATCTGTAAAATAGGCATAACAGTTGTATCTCTCTCATGGGGTAATTATGTGGAGTAAATAAGACAATGCTTGTCAAAAGTTTGGCAGCAAGTGAGTGTTCAATAAATACTAGCTATTATAATTATATTGTAATGCAACAGCAAGGCTTGGTGTTATTGTATCTGGAAGCTTTTCTATCCAGATTCTTCTCCATTTTGCCACTCACCTATTGCAGATCTGATCTGGGTATGGAGACCACACTTATATTGAAAATCATATTCTTCACATTTCACTGCCTCATCTGCTTCAGGCTTTTCTCATATTAGATATTCAGAAACTTATAGCTGAACAGCCTGGATCCATCGACTCTTTTCTGCTCTGATATCCCTCTTAAGCACAGACAGAATGGTCAGGGCTGGAGCAGAATCATTCCAAGGGGTAAGGGAAGCCCCAAACCTAACTTCGTCCTAGTCATTCCTGACCTCTGGAGAATTCTGAGCTTGTGCCATCAGCTCAGTTATATCTTCAGTTAAAAGAAATGAAAAGGAAAAAAAAGGAAATGGAATGAATTAAAACTTTCCTGAAAAGATATGCAACATGATTTTATCTTTTTCCAATCTATCCAAGCCTCCGACTCAGGCTTAAGATATAATGGAAAAATGTGGAAGACTGAATTGCCTGTGGGTTATCTTAAGAATCAAATCCACAGGCTTTAGCTGCAATACCTCATCAAATTATTAATTACCTTTTGCTTTCTACCTACCCAAATCCCATGCATCATTCAAGCCACTCTACAAATATTTCCATCTAGGAATAAACTCTCCCTTCTTTACATGTGCATAATGCGTTGTAATTTGAATCTACCCTGTATTAATTCCTGCCTTATTTTAAGGTTCTTCATGTGTTATAGGTGTCGGTGACTATGTTCCAACTTTTCCACTGAGCTCTCAGAAAACTGAGGTCAGGGCTCCTGCCTGTGTTTCTCATCTGCAGCCTGTAGTCCATGTTCATTTCCATGTTGTGTCCTCCTATTGCTCCAGCCTGCACTGATAGCCCTATTTAATGCATGAGCAACAACTTTTAGAGATCCAAACTTACAGCCGCAGAAACCATGACACAAACCGAGGAATAATCAATGGCATAGTTTTTAATAGTGCAACTAAAAATGGATTACCTGCTCCTAGGCATAGAGAAACAATTATAGCTGGAGCTGCCATGTATGGAGGAATGATGATGTTTAATAACATTATATAGAAAATCTTATGAAGCTACAAAATGGGTTATCTATTCTTAGCTCTAAACTGGAAGTGGCTTTTCCCACACAAAAGGGTTGCATACCCCATTAATAACCACAACCCTTAAAAATTCAGCTTCTGGCTTTCAAATTATTAATCCTTCCAAAAAGAAAGCAACAGTCTGGTCAATCTCTTCTTAGCACCACAATACTCAGAAGTCTATATGAACCGTAGGCAGAATTTGGGGAATATCGAAGGAAAACAAGGTCTTCTGAAAAATGTGTCTAATAGACTCAGAGCTGGTGACATCAGAGCCAGAAACAACATATTGTTTTTTTCATCAACTCGAGTATGCCTCAAAGCTCATGTCGTTCAGTGCTGAAGATACCTGGCCTCTCAGACTTTATTCCAGCCTCCGTATTTAGAAGATTGTTAAAGAACCTGGAAAATAAGGCAGGTCTTCTTTTCTGTAGTGGTTTCTTCTGACATCTTCAAGGTTTATGGCCACATGGTCTCTTGAAGCCTGACTGCCCTAAAGCAGAGGGCCTCTGCCCATCTTGCCCAGGTGCTCCAGTGGCCTTTACCCTCAGAAATCTTGCCCTCCTAGAGCACGGCTGGGAGCAGGGTGTGGGTTACTAGACCAGCTCTCTAGACCAGCTGGCCTCCAGACCCTTCTAAATATCTGAGACTCCCTCGTTCTCACCGTGGCCTTGAAGCTGCTCTCTCTGTACCACTCTTCTCCAGAACACTCAGTTCCATCTCTACAGTGAGCTCAAGACTTCACAACACACTAGAGGGGCTTTTGCCCTCATGCAGCTTCTCTTCTCTTCCCCGCAAAAGATTCCAAGATAAAGAAATGCAAACAACTTTGTTTTCCATCTAAAACTGGAGGAAGAAAAATGGAATATCTCAATCCAATTAATATCTCGATCCTTTATTCTACCACAAAGTCTCCATAATAAAGGCATAAGCAGGATGCAGATATCCAGGGCAGATGGGAACTTTTCAGATAAGAGCAACTTGAGACATAGGCAGAAAAGAAACTAGTTTGGATCAAAACTCGTCGAGTGAAAGATTATCTCTGAGTTCCTTAGTGAGAAGGAAAAAGAGAAAGGGGCAGAATATGTTGTATATCTTTCCTTTGCGGCTTAGAATCTGTGCATGAGGACAGTGAATGGTGTTTCAATTCATTCCCCATAACATATTTATCATCTTCATAAAACTAGATTTGGGTGATGCACAGTTGGATACCAGAGTCAAAACCAAATAAGCACCTCCTCCTAAGAGGACCACCTAACCCCAGATTATTTCCATCTGTATGTGCAGAATATGAACATCACACAGTTTTTGAAACGGAATCCAGGTGACTTCTGCACAGCATAGATGATTTGAAAAATAGCAAATGCTTTTATCAAATTTATTACACTGCTCAGTTACTAAGAAAATGGAAATTCTGGAAGTTGGCCAGCCATGATTAATCATAAGATTTGTGCTTTCTGTAAAGAAGTGGAGATAAGTCTAGCTTATCTTTCCCATCACAGGCATGGCCTACATAAGGCAGATGTTTTCCAGCCATAATATATGGTCTCCAAACTTTTTCATTTTCTTTTTCATTAGTTGGTGGCCACACAGTCCTGAATGGAACAATAAAAGAATCTGAAACAAGAGTGGTGAACAGGCAACCAGCCAGTCTGCCTGCACACAACTTTATAATAAGTTTTGCACAAGTAATCAGGTAATACATGTTTATTGTTAAACAAAATGGAAAAACCTAGTAATTATATAGATAAGCCAACAGTGGAAATTAAGAATTACCTATTATTCTACCACCCAGTAATAACTACTATTAACATCTTTGTATTTATTTTTCCAGACTTTTTCATACAATACATACATAGACTATATTTCTAAATTTTATAAGATTAAGGTTATTATACATGTTATTTTGTAACCTATTTTTTTCCTTTAGGAATATATTCCTTATAAACAAATAACTGTTATTTAATCATTTTAGCATTTACAGAGCACTCCATTGTACCATAATTATTTTATGAGAAAATGTGAGTTATCTAGCTTTTTTTTTTTTTTTGATGTTATAAACAATACTACAATGAATAAATATAGTGTAGATGTATTTCTGGCCGTTCCCATAGGAAAAATTCTTTAAAAAAGAATTAGAGGTCAACGCTGTTCAGATTTCATAGGTTATTTTGATGTACACTGCCAAATTGCCTTTTGGAATTGGCCTGTTCCGATTTGTACTCTCACCTGCAGAGTGTGGGTGAATGTTCAAAGCATTCACCTTAATGCTGTATAGTTAGCTTACTGATAGACCCAATGGCTGTGGCTGTAAAAATCTGAAGCCTTTATAACACAATGTCCATCACTGGTACACAGGGGCACAGCTAAGAAACAAAATGTTTACATTGATAAATAATATATATGTATTCAATCAAAACAAAAATCCTCAGGAGATTATCATTTGGTAAGAACTCCTAAGTCATATTCTATTTTTAAATATCTAGTTTAATCCAGTCACCATCTGATCTCAGGTTCCTTGTTGACTAGATGCTCTCTAAGGTCCCTTCTGTTCTCAAAACCTATGGTTCCATTTCACAGAGGGAGACAAAAAGGCCCATGCCCCATGGATGAGAATAAAAGGCCCTTGGTCTGGCCAGCCTTCTCTCCAGTCATCCTTCCCCAAGTTCCCTGCATGGCATCACATATCCCCATGCTCTTTCCTGAGCTAGTCAGGCCACTTGTGAATTTTTTATCTTTGAACACACTAGCCCCTCTGTTTTAGATTACTACCTTTCATTCTTTCCTTCTCTGGCAAATTCAACTCATCCATCAGAGTTCACCACCAATACCACCTTCTCTGTAAGGCTTTTTTGGATCCCCCAAAAGTTTTCCTCACATCACCCTGTTTATGCCTCTTTTCTACCACTTATAACACTGAATGTAAAGATCTTGAAACTGGAAAGCCACCTGCAAAAGAATGAATCTAGACTGTTGTCTATCACCATACACCAAAATTAACTAAAAATGGATTAAGGACCTGAATATAAGACTGGAATCAATAAAATGCATAGAAGAAAACATAGGAACTAAACTCAAAGACCTGGGACTTAAAGAGGATTTTATGAATTTGACCTCAAAGGCAAGGCAAGTAAAAGCAAAAATAAATAAATGGGACTACATCAAACTAAAAAGCTTCTGCTCAGCAAAAGAAACCATCAACAAGGTAAAGAGACAACCATCTAAATGGGAAAATATATTTGCAAGCAACACCTCCGATAAGCACCTAATATCCAAAATATACAAAGAACTCATGACTCAATAATAACAATAAAAAAAAAAAAACCAAATGATTCAATCAAAAAATGGACATAGGACCTGAACAGACACTTCTCCCCAGAGGAATTCAAATGGCCAACAAATGTATGAAAAGATGCTCAGCATCGCTAGCTATTAGGGAAATGCAAATCAAAACCGCAATGAGATACCATCTCACACTCGTTAGAATGTGACAAGCAATAACGAATGTTGGAGAGGATGTGGAGAAATAAGAACCCTCATACACTGCTGGTAGGACTGCAAATTGATACAGCCACTATGGATATTTACCCCAAAGACTTGAAAATTCATATCTATAAAGATATTTGCACACCAATGTTCATAGCAGCATTATTCACAGTGGCCAGGACATGGAAACAACCAAAGTGCCCTATGATAGATGATTGGCTAAAGAAGCAGTGGCACATATATACAATGGAATATTACTCAGCCATAAGAGGAGATGAAATACTGCCATTTGCGACAACATGGATGGACCTTGAAATAACCATAGTAAGCGAAATAAGCCAGACAGAAAAAGTGGAAAATCACGTGATATCACTTATTATAGACTAGTGGTTACCAGAGGACTATAGAGTAGGGGTTACTAGTGAGGTGGGGGAAGAGGTGGGGAGGTAGACGGGGTAAAGAGGGTCAAATATAGGGGAGTAGGGGGAGGGTGAAGTGGGTAAAGGGGATCAAATATATGGTAGCTAAAGGAAACTGGACTTTGAGTGGTGAACACACAATAGAATATACAGATGTCAAATGATAATGTACACCTGAAAATTATATGATTGTATTAACCAATGTTACACTAATAAACTTAATTAAAAAAATAAAAATAAACAAATAAAAATATAAAGATCTTGTTCACGTCCATCTCTCCCATAAGACCATGTGCTCTCTGATCTGAGTTAAGAACTGTGATGTGCCTATGAAAAGTGCTTAATAAGTATTTGATAAATGTGCAAATGAGCAAATGAATGAACACATTATAATTCTTCCAGGTCCATCTGTGACATCTCCAAAACAGTCAGAGATTTACTCAAATCTGCATCAACTTGAAGAATGCTGTTTTGTACATCTAGGGGCCAGGATTTCTTCTGGGACTTATCCCAGATCCAGGTTCCTCTCAGTAGCATGTTCTTCTCTCTTTCTTATGAACACCTACTACTAGCTGTCATTCCTGGACTGGTAGATAAGGTGATTAAACAGAGTCCATACACAGTGCCATGGGACCAGCCAGGGACTCTTCGTCATCCATATTGAGAGTACCAAGGGAGAGAAGGAAAAGTCACATGAATTCTAGTTGGACAATGGTAAGTATAAATGGTACGGTCTTTTCATTCCCTTCTAGCAGCGACTATAGCATGACAGGGAAAATAAATGAGAAGACATTAAAGAAGGGAACTGTGTTTCTACTGCTATCAACTTTATCATGTAGGACTCAGGCTAAGGACACAATGTGAATTACCCTCAAGTGATGTGAACATTCTGCACGTTCATCGTCAAGCAGCACTTTAGAAGTGCTATCACTGCACAACACAGTTCCCAAAGACACTCTTATCCCACTATTTTCACACAGAAAAACAGATTTCCAGCTGTTTTTCAAATTGTTGTTAATCAAAGACATGTTTATCTTGTTGCCATGACAGTGCCGTCTAGCCACACTGTAGTGACCGAACCAGGACGGCCACTGAGCATCCGCGAGCAGCAAGCCCTGACTTGGGAAGCTGGAATTCCAGAAGTTGAGATTCTACCTTTAAAACTGCCCTCTAGGCCTGCAGTGGAATTAGCCTAGCATGTTGAGGCATTGAAGTATAATGGTGAAAAGTGAGGGTTCCAGAGTTTGATACCCCTGGACTTAAATTCCAGCTCTGCCTCATTATATCTGTGTGAACTTGGCAAGTCACTTAGTCTTTTTTGAGATTTTGTTACCTCTTTTATAAATGACTCACTCTCTCACTGTATACTACTCTCTTCTCCAATGTCATCTCCTCAGAGAGGTCCTCCCAGACCACTCTGTCTAAAATGGTACTTTCTGTTACTCTCCATCTCCTTGTCTAAACTTACATTCTTCCTAGCATTTATTACTGTCAATATTCTGTTAGATTATATGTTTATTGTCCTCCATTACCATGGAAGCACCAAGAAAGCAAGGTCTTTGTCTCACTCACTCTAGAAAAGTTACCAGCACATCAATTAGGAACCCAATAAATATTTGCTAATTGCATGAATGGGAAGAGTGACTGTATCTGTCATCAAATTGCTACGAGGATTAAATAAGGCACAAAAAGTGTTTAGCATATTGCTTAGCATTTTAGAAGCGCACAATGAGTGATAGCTAGTAGTTCTAATGATACTAATAATAGACGTTCCATCCCAAGTCATTTTTTAAAAATTCAGTAGTAAAAATATGACTTTATGTAGTCTTATTTTACATTCTTTAATGAATAACCCAGCTTCTCCCAAGAAAGTATTTGAGGTAGCTTACGAAAATATGCAATACCAGCTGTGCCAACAAAACATACCACTCTGGAATATTTTTACAGTTATTGATAAAATGTTAATGTATTTCATTTACTTATTCACATATTTCATGGCAAACACCATTAACAATCTCATTCTTCTCATATACAATACTTAATGAGACTAGTGATCCAACTTTAGTGAAAGAATCATGCAGCCATCTCTAACTAAATTACACGCAGTGGTCTGGTCTCAGCCCCACTGATGCACGCATCTTTGCTGAGCTGTACCCGTGTATCGTCCTCTGTCCTGCAGGTTTGGCATTTCTATCTGTGGAAAACAACTCTTGTAAAATATAATGTGTGTGTGAACTAGTGTTCTGGAATCAACTTTCCCATAATGACAGTATTTAATTTAGTACTTACTCAATGTATTTAATGACTCTCAAATAGTGTGTATTGTAGAGTTGTTTTCTCTTTTTATTTTTTTCTCTTTCATTTTATTTACAGCTTGTAGGTTTTTGTGTCCAGTATTCCTATATGGTTAGTCCTATAGTTTCATTGTTTTCTCATTTCAATCATTCTTCTCATTCTGAAGTGGCCTCTGTCTATATATCTCTGCTTTATTATTGCATTTGTAATGCTTATAAGGTTCCCAGTGTCCTTAGTCATGATTTAGTTCTTTTTACACTTCTTAAATTACTTGATTCGGCAAGTATATGCTCAAAAATTAAATTAATAAAGGCCCAGATAGGAGTTTTTATTTAATTGAGAAATATGTTTACTTTTTGTAAGCAATTTTTGTTCCCGCTATTAAACCCAAAATAAGTGACATGTTTAACATTACATGTTGTAGAAATTCTAAGCTTAACCCAAAAAGATTAGCTTTATAAATCCTCAAAACTTTGTATTATTGGTAAGTGATCATAATCTGATGAATCTTTCCTATTATAGTTTATAAAATAATATCCTTGCTTTTCACACGATTTCCAGAAACTTGCACAAATTAAAGGTGTGTTAAAAGAGAATTTCAACCAGTAAACCTTGGGGAAAGACATTTTAACATTAAATATTCAAGAAAGATTCTAGAAAAGAAAAAGAAACATGAGAAGAAATTACAGGGATGAGGTAATCAGGGAAAGATAATCAAATAAAGTAAAATTATTCCCAAGAAATAGATACCATATTTTTCTTCATAATTGCTAAAGCTGAGCCTGAGCCACCAATCTGGCTGAAACTGGCAAAGCAGAGAGGAAAACATATTTGCTTATGAGACTCACAAAGCATCAGTTCACTTAAGGGAGTCACAGGTCTTCCCAGTAATGAAATCTTAGAAAAATTTCCCTGTGGGTTCTAATGAAGAGACTACTATAGGAGGAAATGAATTACTTCTTCAGTATCCCTCTATATTAAATAGCATGGAGAATTAAATAGGAATGCTTCTTATAGCATCCAAGGCAGCTCAAGAGAAGTGGTCCATGAGGAGTCAAGACAATGGTGTCCCAGGTCGCAGTCCTAGATTCAGAAATAACTTAAAGTTTTTTAAATAGACCTATTTGTTCATTCAGTAAACATATGTTGAGTATTTTACGCATCAGGTACTGTGCTGGGAATTAGGGAAGAAGGAGTGATGAGAAAAATATAGTCCCTTCCCTCAGAGAATAACATACTCATGGAGAGATAAAATAACTACAAACCCCTGAGATGTGTGCAAAATGAGATGACATCTAAACAGATTTTCAGCTCCATGACCTTATCATCTTCAGCTGCTTTTTCTCCATTTATTATAGCTGATCTAGTCTTATTATCACACACTACCGTGGTATTATTACAATCAGCATCACCTCCAAATCTGTTTCACTAACCCAGACCTCTTCCACTAGCTTAAGCTCACCGACATAATTCTTTAACCTTACTGATATCTCCAAACCATCAACCATATTCTCACTATCCACCAGTCAGTTCTTTTTTTCCAATTTCCTTCTTATTCACTTAGATCACGTACTCTATAATTATAATCACTTCCTTAGAAATTTGCTCTCCTTTATACCTCTCTCTTCTGCCACACTTGTCAGGAATAAAACCGAGGCTGGAGGAGTCCAGTTTATCCACACTTTCATTTAAAAAATAGGATATTACTGGAGGAAAGCACACACACACACACACACACACACACACACACACACACACAATATAGCTAACCAGTTTTACTTTAAATTCATGAGCAAAAGCCTGAACAAAACACTCAACTCTCCTCTTATGTCTCTCTAGTAACTTAGCTTTTCCAGTCTCATAATGATTATTTTATACCCTTTGTAGTCTCTCTCCTGAAACCTTCTTCAAATGTGAGCTAAACATGATTTTTTATAAGATTTTTTAAAAAATAGAATCCATCAGATAAAAATTTATGATCTTCCTCCTTACCAAATCCATATGTCTCCTTTTTCTGTAGCCATCGTCTCCATTTATCTTGTCTCAATGGAGAAAGCAGCACTCCCTCAACAAGGGCCCATCTATCTTCTGGAGCTCTGGAACCTGATCCCCGGCACCTTCTCGAGCAGTCCATTCTCGTCGCTGCATTTTTCAGTCTCTTGCTTGCTATTGGATCCTTCCCATCAATGCAAAAACATGCTAAAGATTTTCCCCTGGTAAAAACAAACAAAAAACCAAATCCCTCACCCAATAATCCCCTCCAGCTGCTAATGTACACCTCTCTCTTTCACATACAGAAAAACAAACAAACAAACAAACAAAAAAACCAAAAAACAAAAACATCCCTCTGTTCTTTCCTTCTCATAATTGACTCTAATTTCACTTCTGCCCAGTGAACCTTCTCTGTTAAGGTCATCCATGATCTCTGTGCTGGCTAATGTAATGGAATGTTTTATATTTCACTTTAGCCTCCAATCAGTCCCTCCTTGAAACCACCCAACTTCTACCCTGGCAGCACCATGTTCCTCCAATTTCCCTCCTACCTCAGTGTTCCTCTTTGTGAAACTCATTTGCTGGCTTCTCCTCATCCACCAAGCTGCACCATTGAGCTGTGTATCTCTGTATTCAACTGTCCACTTGACACACAAGTGTTGGAAGGACAGTGGGCTGTAGGGTGGTAAAGAGATGGCACCCTTATCAGGAGCCTATTATAGAACTCTGAGCAACAGATGATGATAGCAATGGATATGGAGAAGAGTGTGTTGACCCAAGAGATGTTTAGGAGAAAAAGCTATCTGGACTCAGTGATTGATAGATGAAGTAAGGGATGAGAGAAGTAGGAGTCAAAAATGACAACCAGGGTGTCATTTTCTAAGAGGGAGAACTCGGAAGGAAAATGAGTCTTTATATAATATGTCCTGTAGAAACTTTCCAGAAACTTGGTTTCTCACAACTGAGCCTTTAAGAAG
Organism: Pteropus alecto; assembly: GCF_000325575.1. Lineage (NCBI taxonomy): Eukaryota > Metazoa > Chordata > Mammalia > Chiroptera > Pteropodidae > Pteropus > Pteropus alecto. The sequence goes on along the minus strand of NW_006442109.1, from coordinate 23,003,810 downwards.
AATTAGGCAGCAAGTAGAGGATTT
>NW_006442109.1:22992490-23003765 GCF_000325575.1 Pteropus alecto | reverse complement strand
AAAAAAAAAAAACCCTGATATGTAGCTATTGCTCCTCAGAAACCACATGCTTTGATCATCTTTGACTTTCCGCAGTGCCCAGACTATGGCTCTTTTGTTCAGCACTTTATCCCCCAGTGCTGGCATTGCAACTGGCATACGACACGTGCTCAGTGAATGGTTATGGAAAAACTGAAAAAGGAAACATCGTCAGCAACTCCTTATAAACAGCGAGAGACTGAACCAGAATGGATGCCTGTTTCCTGTAAAAAACGGAAATGCTAGTAGCAACTCTCTCTTATAGTTATTGTTAAGAATTGAATACAATAATACCTTAAAGTCTTAGAATATAGGACAATGCAGGACTCATAACAGATGCTCAAAAAACTTTTTAAAATTATTATTATTATTGATACTCTTTTTTTCTAGGGAACGTTCACTCTACCATGTGGAGGGGCCAAATGATTTTATGATTTCCTTTTAAGAAAACCATGAGACTTAAAGAAAGAAAGAATCTTGAGACTTGGCTAGGACTTCTGAGCCCCACGGGGTTCAGTGTTGCAGGCACCTAAAGATCTGAACTCCACAAAGTACAGTCAGAGGAGGGACTTCACTCGCATGGCAGCTACCTTCCTATATCTCATTGTGAGCCCTCTTCAGAGGAAGCCAAGTCTGCTAACAGGGTGCTGAGTGAATGTTAAATGTTGCAGCTAAATTCCTTCAGAAGAGAATCCAAAGCTGCTGGTCCTTTGGCCACATCTTCCAGTGACATGAGTCCCCATACAGTACAAATTGATGGCTGCACACTCGCATTCAAAAGATAAGCATAGAAAGCACAGAAAAAGAGGCTACTCTTTGAAAATGAATCTATCATTCTCTTTGTATCCAGGAGGAAAGTCTGAAAGTCTCTGGATTAGAAGGGTGCTCCAAAGCCACGAAATAAGCACCTGACAAAAGGAGGGCAGAAAGTATGCTAGACAAAAAAGACAGGGGCTGAAATTAAAATAGTCTAACTAGATTAAAGCCATTTCCACTATCCTTCCCACTGCTTTGTCCTGTCTAAACAGCCTCCTGAAGTACCTGGAAACACAGAGTCGACTGAGGAAGAGACTGCGACAAGGCTAGTCCAGTTGTTCAATGGACTGCAACATGGCAGAAAGGACAGTGCTTTTCCATCGAAAGAGCGATAACCTCCAGGGGCTGCCTTGTGCTCTAGAGTTTACAAAGCTCTGTAACATATATATGTATATACATGAGATAACGTTGGAGAAATACTTTCCAAATTTTTTTTTTTTTTTAATTTTCTCTTGTCCTATGGCTACCCACTCATGGAATCAACAGTATTCGTTCTTTCAAAGAAAGGGTAGACACAGCCTAGAACAAAGGAGTCATTCCTCCACTTCGAGTTCAGATTTCATTTGTTTATTCTATCCATGATAACAGTTTTCAAAGCCAAGATTTGTTGAAGGAAAAAAGTGTTTTCTAAAATCTAAAATCTAATATCAAGAGTCATGTGGAGTTCTGAGCATAGAACTCTACCAAGCTACCAAGCCGGCTAGAACTTCTCACAGGTAGGGTGCTTTGAAGCTGTTACTGAGATGAAGCTTGGGGTATAAGATGTGTACTAGGCTCAGCATCTGTGAGGAAAAGGGGAGGAAGCAGGCTTTGGAAGTAGAAGTTGAACTTCGAGGCAACTCCAGCTGTTACTGAGATGAAGCTTGGGGTATAAGATGTTTACTAGGCTCAGCATCTGTGAGGAAAAAGGGAGGAAGCAGGCTTTGGAAGTAGAAGAAGTTGAACTTTGAAGCAAGTCCAAAGAAGCCTCAGCCAAGCCAGCAGGGAGCTCTGAAATGAACATTGCCCATCAGAGTTGTCAGAGTCAGGCAGGAGTGTCTGGGCTTCTAAGTCCCCACTTGCTTAGATGTGGGCTGCCCTAAGACAGGGCTATCTCAGGTAAAGCTGCTCTCTGCAACTCAGGCAGTCCCTAGGGGCTGTGAGCTAGTGACCATCTGCTGACAGTACCCCCGCCAAGCCAGCAGGGAGCTCTGAAATGAACATTGCCCATCAGAGTTGTCAGAGTCAGGCTGGAGTGTCTGGGCTTCTAAGTCCCCACTTGCTTAGATGTAGGCTGCCCTAAGACAGGGCTATCTCAGGTAAAGCTGCTCTCTGCAACTCAGGCAGTCCCTAGGGGCTGTGAGCTAGAGACCATCTGCTGACAGCACCCCCAGGGCTGGGGCAATGGGTCCTCCCTCGAGGGAGATCTGGGAGGCACTTGTACATGTCTCCCATAGTGACCTTCCAGTTTGAGGAAAAACTGGAAAAAGAGGGAAGGAAGGGCTAAAAGTGAGATATGTGTGTCCTTGAGTTCTAGAACAAAGTCATACAGTTCTAGTTCCTTGGGACTATCTGTCTAAAGACGAGACAGACTGAGTAGCCTGGCAATCCAGAAAGCAAGGGTCTCTTTGTCAGGGAAGTATGCAGACCATGCCTTCGGAGATTGATTTACAAAGAGCGACCACTATCACAGCCCCACCAACAGTGTGGACTGCATGGCCATGTGTGGTGCACTAAGCTCTTTGCATTGCTGTTGTCAGTTTTTCTGGTCAAGGTCCCTACTTCTCCTCCAGCTCCAAACCACCCTCACCATCACCTCCACCACCACCACAACAGAGCTGTGACAACCTCCATCTCTGCTTGCTAAGGAAGGACTTCAGAGCACGTGAAGCAATTGGAATAGCCTATCCCAGCCTGGAGAGAATTACGAAGCACTTACTGGCTTTCTCTCTTCAGGACCAGATTCTCTTATGCTCAGTTCTTATGAGCTCTAGAGGTTTGGGCTCTTAGTTCCAAACCTCAGGGAGAAATTCTAAGCCCAGCAAATTCTGAAGAATCCCTGATGAATGCCTTTGTCCCTATCATTCAGAGTAAAGGAGGCATCAATCTCCCCACGTAGGTTTGGCAGCCTTCACAGAGCAGACTAAGGAAAAATGATGATGCTAAGTAAGACCCTGAGGGGGTTTATTATATTAAAGTAAAGAAAATAAATCTCCACACTCCAGCGTGTTTGAGTCAGAGCTCTCCCACTTCTGGTCTCACTTGCCATCCCCTCAGAACACCTCAATGAAATAGAGCTGGAGGAGAAAATGACAAAGCCAGACTGAGGCAGGCCCTTTTCCAGATCACTCAGCAAACCACTAAGTATGGAAACACTCAGGGAAGACTTTCATTTGAACTCTTAGAACAAAGACAAAGGAAGGCTAGCACAAATGAAGTGAGAGTAACAATATCAAAAAGCAGTCTGAAAGTAAAATTTCATTTTTTGTAAATATAGCTAATAAAAATCCCTGACCTATTAATCTCTTCCTCAGATGATGGCCTGCCCAATGCATTCAATTTCATTGAGAGCTAAGCCTCTCTGCCAAGTTCTGGCAACAAAAAATGTGATCACATAGAGTTACAATGCAGAGGGAAAAGGGATGAATATTTATATTCTAGGCCTATAATCACATAGCCTAAAAAGCATGTGGTATTATCCCCTTGTATTGAGTTTCAGAAAAACATAAAGGAGAGATATAACTAAGGTTAAACTAATTTTAAAGTTATTTCCACTCTAAAATGTTTTTATTTTATATAGTATTTGATCTGCAAAACTTGAATTCCCTCTTAGTACTCAGAGAATTGGAATATGCCCACCAGTAAAAGAAAAAAAATTTTTTTTGAGAAGACCAAGAAGGCCTTCTGGAAATTGAAAATATTTTAAATAATTTTCACTGACTTGAACCCACACAGCGGTGAATGAGACTAAACTGAAGTAGCTGCAAATTGGAAATGGTCAGTTGATCATATTCTAAACCAGGGCTCGACCTTGATTTTCTCTGGTAAACTCACTAAGGATGAGGTTGAAGGAAAGCTGGCAGCTACCTTGGGAACATGTTAACCATTGAAAGGAATGCTGCTCAACTCACAGCCATGGCTGAGGCTCCAGCTAGCAACTCCTGTGATGGCGAGAAACAAAATATGACAGAGCTGGGTAGACTGAGCTGAAAGCTCCACGTCATGAAGTTTCTCAGGCTACTCTCCTGTGCAAGCAGCCTGAGGGAGGGCGACTCATGAGACAGCAGCAATTGAGAAACTGAAAACTCCCTTTAGCTATGCATATTCAGTCACATTCAACACTCACTCCACCCCTGCCTTTCCAGGTTGTTCTCAGCGTGGGAACAATCAATCCTTCACTTTATTAAGTGTTAACCCATGGGTCTCAACTCTGCGTGTGTAAATTGTAAAAGCCAATGGCAAAATATGTGCACTTTTCCGGATGTGTAGTTTGTATATACATTACATATGTATATATTACATGTTCATCTAATAAAAAGTTAAAAATAAAAAGGTAATATTGACAAGCTGGAGTTAGAGCATGGGAAGAGCTTTAGCCATCTTTTTCCTTCCTCTGCACAGTAGCAGAGGCAGCCTATGAAACCTTTCATTTAAGGTTGAGGGTGCAGATAATACAAGGCTGAGGGTGGTCAACATTCCTAGCTCTCATTCCGTGGAGGAGAGTCAAAATAACTTTTCAAGTGACAGATTTCACAGGGATCCTAATAGTAGATTTCCCTATTTTCCCTCCAACAATAAGTTGGAAATCCCAACAATGTTTGAAGCATCAGCAGGTGGAGCTGGAGAGCTAATTGAGCCATTCAGAAAGGAGGCACTTCAGACAAATGCTTAGGAGCAGAGGGCATTTTGATGGGACAAAGGGCCAATTTATAAAAGATACTGTGTATTTGAGCGGGGGCGGGTGGGGGTCCTGTGGATGTTGTCAAGGAAAAATTATAGTGGAATTTCTTATTTATTTCATTTATTTATTCATTCAACAATAGTTATTAGATTCTCATCAAATGCCCAGACAGCCCTGTGTTGAACACCAGAAGTGCAGTAAGAAGTTAGACATGATTTTGCCCTCATGAAACTTACATCGTGAGGAGTTAACTCAGCTCAGCAGGTAGGGATGTTCGTGCACTTTGGCATCAGACAAACCTTTGTCTACATCCTGGCTCTGCCAGTTAATTCAGAACTATGTAACCTTACTACATCTTAGGCAATTGCCCAATCTATCATCTATGAAACGGGGATAGCAATAGCCATCCCAGTAGTTCTCAACTTTCCTAGAATCAGCTGGAAAATTTTTGTAACTATCCATTCTGAGCCTCCCCCATAGATTTCGATTCAGTTGGGCTGGGCAAGTACCAAATAGTAATTTTAAAAGCCACCAGTTACTTCTGTTGAGCAGCCAATGAGAACGACTCCTCCGTTCTCGAGGATTGGTGGATAACTGCACTGAATGATGCACGTGAAGGCCTCACGTTTAGTAAACATGTAACTGTTAGCTTTGATTCCCAAGCATAATAGCTGCTGTCTAACTCAGCCGAGGTCCAGGTATCTTAGAGAAGGCTGTTAACTTGACACTGGTCAGTGAGAAAGGAATTGCTGAAGATAATTCTGATAGTTTTGTTTCTTAAAAGAAAAATGACTACCAATCCATAACTTGCTCAAAAACCACGTTTACAGTAATTTTAAATGGGTTAGCTTACTTGGCTATTTCAAGAGATGGCTTGTTCTGGAACGTCTTCGTTCATTTATTTTAATTCTACCATTCAGAGTTTAATAATGTTTAATACTAGCAAGTGCTAATAAAGAGAGGAATTGAGACAATATCTTAGAATCATATCTAGCCCAGTCCTTTCATTTTACAAATGAGAACAAGGAAGCCAGTGAAGTGATTTTTCCAAGATCAAACATTCAACAGCTTCATAGTTTTGTTTTGTTCACTCGGCATGAACTTACGAACAATTTTGCTGTATGCAACTTTACGTAATAGATGAATTTCCCATTGGTTGTATGTAAATAGAATCTTTGTAAAGTAAACCATATGTTCAATGTTCTAAAAGAACTATCTGGTTAAAAAATAAAACTCTAAATCTTTTTGGTTGAAAACAAAAAATATTTTCAAGATAGAGACAGGAGTGGCACGGTTCTTTAATCTTTCCAAATCTCCACATAAAAACAGGAAAGCAATCAGATAGCAAACCAAAGACCCATGGATAGCATTTCAAATAAAATTGTGTCAAATACAAACACAAATAAGTGGAGACAAACCACCGTCGCAACACCAAATGCATGCATGGTATTAGCTTCTATGCAAGAGAAAGCATGGGAAAGGCGCAGGGAATATTGCCAACATGAGAACAGGGGATCCCAAAATAACATCAGGTAATTGCTGAAGTACAGCAGGGCTACCGTACTACAAAAAAGTTTGGCTCAGTCAGTTCAATAGCAGGTGAGTATAAGGGGTCGCAATAACGCCTAACATATACAAGCTCTCAAAACTGATCAACCGAGGACCGCTTACAGGATGGCGCCAACGATTAGAGATTTGAAACTTCATATTGAAACTTCTAGTCATGGAATAAAGGCTAAGCTGGATAGAGAAAAGAAAGACAGAGAAGTTCCCAATAAATGTAGGAGGGGAGAACAGAGCCAGTAAATCTCACTACAAGAAAACAATAGAAGAGGGATCTCTGTGAATTGAGAAACTCTATACTGAACAACACCTTATTCTAAAAGTTCAGGCAAAAAATCATTTCACATAAAAGCGAGGGAAAGAAAGCTGTGGAGGCCAAATCCCACACAAAGTTACTATAAGAATAAAAGCAAAGGTGCAAAATAGCATCTCTTCAGACAGTGAAAGCAACCCAGAAGCAATAGGCATCCTTAGCAATGGTCTTGATACACTTTCCAATTAAAAAAACTAAGAGGCATTTTGGATAAATGGCTGGTTTCATGTATAAGAAGACTCTGGAACATCTTTTTATATCAGGTGGTGAGAAAGCTATCAAAAACTATTAAGATTATGTCATAGGCCCTCAGAAGACAACTTGAAGAAGCTCCCATCAGCTAAAGATGAGACTATTTGAGCTTCAAAAAGGATGATAATTGCAAGTGAAACCCATCAAATACATTTAAGTACATTAATTCATAATAATTTTAAAAATCTCATTGGTTATATTTGGAGGAAAACAAAGAATTAATTACCTTGAAAACTGATAAAAGAAAAAAATCAAGCATGTATTTTGTCTTTTCTATATAAACTGGTATCTTTGGGTACCCAAAGAAATCATCTAATTGTAAAATACCTCAAGTAATAAATAAAGAAGAAATTATAGAATTAGAATGCCACCGTTTTGCAACCTCTAAAGAACAATTGGATTTAGGTAATGAGCATGAAAGGCTGGCTGCTAATGTCACAAAGAGAGAGACAAGCAGACACTGTGTGCTTCTGAGGAAAATCACATCACCACCTACAGTCTTGCCAAAGGGGCAGAAATGAGTCTGATCAAAACTCTGCATCCAGCTGCCAATTAACAAAAATACATAAAACAGAGGACCATATTGAGCTATAATATAGAACACAACCAACAAAATCTGGGAAGCTCTATAGATCAAATGCCCTGGGGTTTTTCAACAGATAAATTATAAGGAAAAAAAGAAAGGAAGGAGGGGAAACCTACTTAAACAACTTTTTTAAAAAGGCTAAGCTATGTTATCCTAAAGATGCACTCAATTAGGAATAGGTGATAAATTGGTAAACACACACACACACACACACACACAAAACACAAAAGTGATTACAAGTCAGGGCCTGGGGTAACTTTCAGAGAAAAGGAGTTGAGACTGAGTCACATGAAATGGATTTCTTGGGTGGCTGGAAAAATTCTGTTTCTTGACCTGAGGTGTTTACAAAGGAGTCCATCTTATAAAAATAAAATAACAATAATAAAAATATAATATTATAATAAACTATACCATTATTTTGTGTGGCTTCCTTTATGTGTTTTAAGCTCCTTTGCAAAATAAAGAATAAACATACAAAGCAAATCTAATTAGCCTCCTAAATTCTCTTTTTTTGGTAAATCTATTATACAGTTTGTTATTATACATTATATATTATACTTTAATAATATTTTATTATACAGTTTGTTATTATACATTATATATTACACTTTAATAATATTTTATTATACAGTTTGTTCAGAGTAAGTACATGTTTGTTCTTGGAATGTATTTTTAAGAATCATTACAATGTAATCAACAACAAATGTTTATTTAGGGCCTACTATGGGCAAGACACTCATGTCCCATTGTAATTGGCTTATGTCTTCAGATACTTGCTCTGTTTCCCAAATTAGCAACATGCATTGGAAGTATTCATTGTGTATTTGAGTTTTTATGCTATTTTGTTTGTTTATAACATTTAGTTTCATTAATTGGTTGAACTATTGTATTTTAGAGAAGGCTCATGAGACATTTCCACTCAGCATAAAAGTAAATGGCCTCTTCCCTTGGTTTAGCCACTGCTGGCATTGAAGCCAGGGCCCAGAGGTCCAGGGCACCTCCTCCTGTGGGTGTCAGCAGCCGGAACTCTACTTGCTGAGAATCTGCTCTGCTAGTGGGCTACACTTTGGTGACTCATCATCCTAGCCTCATAACCACACTACATATCTGGATAGCCAGTTCCTTTAAATGACAGTTTCAGAGAGGTTTATAATGGGTACCAATTTCCAGCAAAACTAAAGGGAGTTTGAAAATTTTTACCAACCCAAGATCACAAACATCCAGAAGCACTTACTCTTTTCTAGAAAAAAAAAGTTTCTAAATCTTAAACTAGAAAAGCATATGCTTTTTCTACAAAACAAAGGAACCATGAGAATTGCAAAACTACATATTTCCTTTAAGGCCAAGAAGCTTTTATCTCAATTAAGAATACTACAATAATAATAATAACAATAATAATAAATAATATAGATCAATGATCGAAAGTTAACACTGATCATGTGGCAGAGGCTGTTCTAAGCGAATTACTTGCATTAATTTATGTAATCCTCACAACAGAAATAGAGATAGTACTATAATATTCCCATTTTACAGATACTGAAACCAAGGAACATAGAGGTTAAATAATGCCCAAGGTCATACAGCTAGTAATTAGCAATGCTAGGACTCAAACCAAGTGGTCTGGCTCCAGAGCCTGGGATATTAGCTACATGTTACAATATTGCCACAAGTTCTAACATCTTGGCAAGTCCTGTAAATGGTAGGGCAGGGAACATAGTGGTCTATATTTAAACACTTCCTGCCTTGTCAAATTTGCATTTTAGATAACAACCTCTGCAGAGAGCACAGCTAATTAATGATCAAATGCTCTGTCTCCTTAATAGTTCTTGAAGCTGTTGATTCTTCTCCATCTCCACTGCCACTGCTTTGGTTAAGGCACCCTCATTTCTCCACTAGATTATTGCAGTAGCCTTCTAAGTGACCATCCTGCCTCTAGCCCTAATTGCAGATCAAGATAAAAAGCCAAAATAGAAACATAAAAGAGTACCAAGCCAGCCACAGAATTCACGTAACACATGCCCCCAACAACTTCTAGAAGCAAGAGCTGGAGTGAGAGAAGTGGAGGCAGTTGCAAAACTCGAATTCTTACAAATTTAGAGAAAGACAAGAGCAGAGCCAGCATGGAGGCATGAATTAAAACCACTCCATAAAGCGGAGCTTCCTGGATCTACCCTCAGGGACTGTGGGCCAGGGAGAAGCTGTAGAGGAGGATTATCTGCTCTCCTCCCTATCTCCTCCAGCCTCCTGATCAGAGAAGCTTGGCTGGCTCCAATCACCCGCCTTCCTGTGCTGGCCTTGCTGAAATGTGCCCTGGGCAGGGCATTGGGCAGGAAGGAGACTCCTCACATGATTCAGCTTAATCCTCCTTCCCTCCCTTCCCGAAGCTGCCCACTGCAGTAAGAGCGCAGCAGAAATGCAGACAAAAGGGGGTCCACGGTGGACAAGAAGAGCCCTGCTCCTTGGCATCCTCTGGTCTACAGCACACCTGCCTCCCCCAGGTGCCTCCCTGCCCCAGCGTCTCCCAAGGGCCACAGGTAGGTGGAGACTGGGGTTAGCTACTCACTGCTGCTGCTGCTGCTGCTGCCACATGTGGATGAAAGAACAAAGAGGGAAATTTTACTTGACTCACTTTTGCTTCCATTTGTACTTGCTCTGATTTTTAGCATTTGGAAGGATATGAAACACTTTTGATCCCTCAAATAAGTTCTCAAAGATGGGTCTGAAATAACTCACAGACATCACGAAGCAGGAAAGCCTCCGGTTTTTATTGTTAGAGACAAGATGAAAAAAAAATCTTTCACCTTAGAAATTCTCTGTGCCAACAGTCAATGATTCTTTACATGTCTGTGGACGACTTAGGCTCTGAATTGGGAAAACGAAATGGTACAGATATTAGAAATCTTTATAATCAGAGATAGTTTCTACCTGAGGAAGAAGAGCGATTAAAAATTCCCTTTTAGAAATGAAGCGGACAAGGAAGAATGATTTCATGATTTTCTCTTTTTAATTCTTCCACTACCATCAGCTTATTTCATTAAAACACCTCTTTAGGGTCCCAAAGACTAATTTTCTAAGGACCTAAAAGTATATCATATTCAAAAGTGCTTTATACATTTACACCAGGGTTCTAAAGATTTCACCCAGAAATCCCTCACTTACAGCTTTCTTAAGTAATTTCTCTTTGTGGACTTGGAATGTGTGACTTCAACATCCTTCAAACATTCACCTCTTTTTCCTTACCAGGAAATAGCTCCCAGTGTGTTATTTCTCCCTCGTCTGAGTTTCCTGAAGGGTTTTTCACGAAACAGGAGCGTGCAGATGGAGGCATTGTAATCTACTTCCTAATTATCCTTTACATGTTCATGGCCGTGTCTATTGTCTGTGACGAGTACTTCATACCCTCCTTGGAAATCATCAGTGAATGTAAGTGGCTGGAAATCTCCCCTGAAACCTTTCAGAATAGTTGTACCGCATACACATATGTCTGTCTTTGAAATAGCTGCCTTTGAAATTCTGTTCATCTCAACTGGTTGCAGAATTCGGCTACTAGAAATTAAGCTCAGTTACTGGTTTCTGAAAATAAGATCTACCATTTCAAGCCCATCGGTTCTATCCCTTCAGTCATGGACAGAATTCTGAGCATAGACCTTTCCTTGGTGCCCTAGCCCCCAAAATCAGAATATCAGTGATGTTTTATTCCGTATAAGCAAAAATGCCAGCATTTCCAGTCTCTGTCTCCCACTTGGTTAGTTTAATTATTTGAGCATGCTCACTTTAGAGAAGATCAAAGTTAAGGGTTAGGTTTCCTGTTGCACAGAAACAGCATCCTTTGCCCCTGCTGCCCCCA
>NW_006442109.1:22965211-22992389 GCF_000325575.1 Pteropus alecto | reverse complement strand
CTCTCTTGTTCACTACAGTATAACAGTGTCCTTAGTATCAAAAACAAAAGCTGGCAATAACAGGGGCACCCAACACATATTTGTTTAATGAAATAAATTATAGAGTAAGTCACCAGAAGTTTATTATAATTATTATTATTTAACATAAGTAAATGTAAATATGTACATTTTTACATTAACATTGTCTTACATTGTTACTGATATTTTTCTTTCATAGAGATTAAATTACTTTAACATAATATTTTTACTTAGATTGATGAAATATTAAAAAAATAGAAGAAAATATAAATCACCTGCATTTCTACAGTTATCATTTGGTGTATTTCCCATCAGTCTTTTGGATCTTGCTATAGATACAATTTGAAGTCTTTTCTTTTTTGTCATATATTTTATTGTGCACATTTTCCCACATTATTACTCTTCATCTTTTTGAAGAGTAATAATGTGGGAAAATGTGCACAATAAAATATATTTATAATTCTGTAAATGATTTCAGACTGTTTTTTATACAGAGTAAGCACAGAGTGGAAATTTATAATTCTTAAAATTACTAAACGCATTAGACATTTGATTTTTAATTTTTTTTTTTGTTGTTCTAAGTAATGTTATGCCCCTACTTGTATAAAAGCTTTCCAAACTTCTCTGATCATTTCTTGATAAAGATGCAAGGCTATGCATATTTAAGCTTTAACTTAAACATTGCCAAAAGCTTTTCACAGAAGGTGTACCAACGTAAATGCCCAGAGTATAGTAGCTTCCATTCCAGAAAAACATGAAAAACATTTTAAATGTCTTTGGTAATTGCTTTAAAATGGAACTTCATTTTATAAAATTTGCATTTATCTTATTTGTGAAGTTGAACATTTTATGTTTATTGAAATTTATGGTTTCGCTTTTGTATTTTATTGCCCATGTTCTAATGGGGGGTGGTATGTGTCATTTTCTTATTGATTTCCAAGACATTTCTAAAAATATGAGGGTATTAACCCTTTTTTAAATATACGTTTTATATCCTATGCTTTTCATGGTTGATTGCATTTTATTTCGTGTGTTTATCACATTGAAATTTACATATTTTAAGTAAATTTATAGTTTTCTTTATGACTCTCCTTTGGTTTTATATTTAGATTCTTTTTTTATCCCTAGGTCAGAAAAATTGTCATGCTTTCTTTTACTTATAGTTATTTTTTACATTTATTTCTTCCCATAAGAATTTTTTTGGTATAGAATACAATGCTATTTTTTGAAAAGTTGATCAATTTTCATATATTAAATTCATATATATATATGTGTGTGTATATATATATGTGTGTGTGTATATATATATATAGATATAGATGTTTCTATACTCTCAATTCTGTTGTAGTAATCTATTTGTTCATCCTTGTGGCAGTACCGTACTTTTAATTAGAAAAAACAAATAACTTATGTAATTATATAAATCTAAGAAACTTAAAATTCAAGGTATTATATCTCACCTAGAAACTTTCTCTTCCTGAAAAATAAAATAATCACTTAAAAAATTTTTTTGCCTTCACATTTCCAAACAATGACTTGATTGAAGAATAAATCCATCAAGGATTTTGCTTATAAAAAATTTCTCTTGGAAGTGGTAAATAAATAGCTTTTCTAGCCCTACAGAAACTAATGCATTAAAGTTTAGATTGCTACTACAAAAAAAAAATCTTCATCAAATGACTTCATAGAATATCTGTAATAATCACTTTGACCATGCCACCTGTGGAATTACTTTGAAACATCATCAAAAACATGCATTTCTCAAGTGCATTGCTCTTTGCTCTGAAATAGAGTGCAGTAGCTATTCTGGATGTGTGATTGATGGATGCTATGCCACTGCCAAATCTTCTTCAGCTGCTAAGTATTGACCCTGCTCTTGAGTATTGAAAATATTGGCAACAAAATGAGATAGAAATAGTGCTAGCTCAATTCATTTCCAAATACCTATAAATTAACTCTGTCATTTTTCTTCTCAAGGTCTAGCATGGTCTATTCCAAAAAGGATATTAGCAGTAAAAAACGATCTCCCTGGAATTTGTTTACAGCCATAGAAAAGTCTGCAAATGCTTTACATTTCCCCATAGTTCTTTATTGAGCAATGAGTTACAATAGTTTTACCCATTTTGTCCGCTAATAAATATTATCCTCAAAACAGTTTACTGAAGTATTCCACAATGTAATTGAGTGTTATTATTTATTTATTTGTTAGTTACCGTAAAACAATTATAGAAAATGAAGCATGGTTTTAAATTAAATATACATGGTTTCATTTAGCCTTCACAAAAACCCTACAAAGTAGGGACTATTAGATTGATTTTACTGGTGAGAAAACTGAGGCTAATTCCTCAAGACTACACAGTACACGGCATAGCTTTGTTTTCTCTAATGTCAAAACTGAAGAATGTTCTCATAAGATATAATTTTGCGCATCCTTGTTTGAGATTAGCTGCCATAATATGGTTGTTTCCTGTTCTATTTGAATAATCTTAAAAGATGTTTTCTTCCCAAAGGCACTGAAAATTTTGACAAATAAAAGAACAGGAAATACTCATTGTACCTATGGAGGAAATTTATTACAAAATAAAATAATTCACTTTAAAAAATCAGTTTAGACTTTTGGCAACCTATTGAGTGCTGGAAACTAATAAACACGCATAATAAAAAACCCTGAGACCTACACATTTTGTCTAAGATGTACATGAGATCTTAGGTACATATGATGTACATAGTATAGCACTGTGGAATCAAATCATCAGGTATGATGCAATGACTTTCCTCAGGGTGCATGTTATAAATCCCAGCCTAGAACACAATGGTAGAAATGACAGGCTCCTGGCTTACCCCAGCCTCATCACCCCATTACCTTTTCCTCGTTTAGCCAGCAGAAGAGTCTTCAGCAAGGTGAGGACTGGAACCTCTGTGCAGGAGACAAAGGAGGTAGAGAGCAGAGCCTCTTGCTGACACTCTGACCAGGCCCTAGCCCAGGCAAGTGAGAGCTCCTTCTCTATAGCTATATATGTTGACCTGGCAATTTCCCCTAGAGTTGCCACCACCTTTCCCTTCTTGTTCTACTGGTGATCATGAAAATCTCTCAATCTCTCCTCCCCCCCACAACCCTCTGTCAGCAGTGGAAAAGTAAACACATACCCCTAATCAGACAAACTGAGACATTGTGCTGTCATCTTAACTGTGTAGAACCAATATGAGAAAATGCTGTTGCTATACCCTCTTCCTCTAATTCTATCTTCTTTTTTCACCCATTTAGGTTCCATAGGAAAAGAGGCTAAGGGTGTTTCTTTAAACAGAGAGGGCTGAAGTGAAATTAATCCACATTATAGAAGGAATGAAAATCATACTCTAGCTGCCCTGGGCATTTACCTTGGGCAATAAGACCTGGTTTCTGTGGTGGGAAACAGATCAGGGATTCAGGCAAAGGGGTTAAAAGATGTTACCAGAGGAAGAATATTATCTGAGATAAGTGAGAGCTAAGGGAGCTAGAGATAATGGCTAACGAAAAAAAACTTATGGAGAACTCCCTCATTCCCACCACTTGTGCTTCTCTAGACTTGGGTGGACACTCTTAGAGGGGTGTGTGTGTGTGTGTGTGTCTGTGTGTGTCTGTGTATTTGTCTGTGTGTGTGTGAGGCAGAGACAAAGACAGAGAGAGAGAGAGAGAGACAGAAACAGAAAGAAAGACAGAGAGAGAGAGAGAGACAAAGAAAGACAAAAACAGAGAAAATTCCAAATGACAATGAGAAAAGAAGGAAAGCCTCTGTGGTCTCTGCTCATTTTTGTAAGCCTGACTTATGAAACTTTGTCTAAAATTCCCGTGCTTGTTTTGTGAATTTACTTACATTACCTTGTACTCATATCCAGTATTGTCTGCTCAGGGCTTTTCCTACTTTGTTTTACATCTCTATCGAATACTTGCTGAATGGTCTATGGCAATCCTTGCTCCAGTCCTTGGAGGTGCTGGAGGGGGAGAATGCCATTTTATGCTATAATGCCATACCGCTATTGGGAGATGGTTGAAAGTATCCACCTTGAAGCCTGACACAGCCTAGGCTCAAATCCCAGCCCCACCATTTACTAGATTTGACTTGGGGTGAAGTGCTGAATGTCTCTGCCCAAGCTATCTCAGCTGTGCAGCAAGGGTAACTAGAGCTCTGAGTTCATAGAGCTGTGTGCCAAGTCCATGAGGAAATACAACTGCTTTCACAAGGACCTAGCACATAGTAAACATTCGCTAAGTTCATTATTTCATAAGAACAGACTACAAAGATTAGAATTCTTTATTCAAGAAGGATGAAAGTGAAGAAAGTCATGGTGGATATGAATATGTTTGGGGCACATACCAAATCTAGGGCACATCTGTGAGAGCTTGAAAACCAAGTTTAAGGCAAATAAAAGCAAGTACTACTTCACAAGGTAGGAGGTAAGTTTATGAAACTCGTTCTTTTATTTGATCTAATAATCCATGCAGCAACTTTAAACAGTACCTTAAACATCTCTGAAATATTGTTTAGAGTTCCTTTTATTTCTTTTACATTAAAATTCATACTGTTTTTTTCATCTTTAGCAATCCTTTATTCTTTAAAAGTGGTATCTTTAAAGTATATTCAATTTAACTATAAATTAATATTGTATAAATTAAAGATATAAACTACATTAACTCATAGCCAAAATAGGACTATTATTTCTCACTTCATTTTTAGAAATGCAAAAGTTCAGTATAAAGCCAAAACAAATCTTTTCATGTCCTTTTGATATGTAATGAGAATCTCCAAATCTTTGGTTTGCTTTATATGTATATATACACATAAAGGTTTCACTGTTCAGAGAAACCTTTTTTTACCTTTTTTCCAAGCTATCTACCTAAAAAACAGAGAATCCCTTAAGATTAGGCACTTGATATAGCCCAAAGTCCTCATGAGCTAACTATGAAACGTTTCTTTTTAAATACTACACTAGTATATTATTCAGTTAGAAATTCTAATCCCCGCACCATACTTTTGAGGTACAACATGTCTTAAGTGAGAATGGTCTTAAAGTACAGAGAAACATATTCAATACTTTCTGTTAAAAATTTATTTTTATTTGCTCTGCTTAGAACTAATATTTGCCCACGTTCTACTTTATGTTTCAGAAATAGACAATAAGAAAGAAATACAAGATTTAATTCCAGGTGGATTTGGTTCTAAATTGATAAAATTGAAGGGTGTCAAATAATCCTGTGAGTATGGCATTTGGATAGCCTACAGTTCCAGGGATTGTTTGATTCTTAATCCTTGTGAAATTTACAGAGGCAAAGCCTTCCCAAAGAGCAAAATACCTAAGAATAGTGTTTCTTCTCTGCCACACAGGCCCTCATCCTCCTCTTAAGAGCATTTTCATCGTCTTTGTTTTTCTTTTCTCTCTGATTCCGATTGTGGTCTCCTTGGATTGCATCTAAATTTATTCCAGATGTATGGATCTAAATAAGTGCCAAGGCACCTGGATATTACCAAGATACTATTGCTGGAACAGGCAATGATGATGATAATAATAATTATAAAGTTATGTTATTAATCTCTTCACTTTACCTACATGGATAACCGAAAGAGCAGCTTTTTGAAGTCAAAAAAATCTAGGTACCTATCCTATCTCTATAGTTACTAACTCTGTAACCTTGGGCAAATTATGGAGCCAAAACTCAGGTAATGGTGAGGTTTGGAGATAAAATGTCGTGCACATGCTTTATGTGATAGGCTTAAGGCAGGTGGAAATTCATTGTAATGTTACAACTGTTAGATTGGGGGTTGGGAGAGTCCTTCTTTTTCAGTGGAAGAACCAAGCATTTAAAAGCATTATATAGGGTTTCAGGATTTATTCCATTATAGCTCAGACAAAATATGAGGTGGTAACTATGAAGTACTCAAATGTTTTTATTATTGTTAAAAACCTCACAGAGCATATACATGCAGTTGTGCACGAAGAAGCAGGCATTTATTCCGATGCTAACTTACTCAAATATTTCTAGAAATATATTCTAAATCAATGTCAGACGACTTTTGCAAAAACTTTGGTTTGCTGTCACAATTCATTTTGGATCCTAAATAGAATTACTCAGCATGATTACTCACTCTAGTCACAAGACTTGGGTCTGAATGACTTTTGATTGCTTCTAAAACTCAAATCCATTCACAAAGCATGAAGATTCGCTATCATTGAGGACTTTTTAAAATTGTGCCAGATGATACCTAGTTGTATATAGCCTATGCTTGTAACTCTATTAAAATGTGCAATGTGAAAAGGACTGGGAATACATGAAAATGATAGCAGTGATTAAAATATAATCATGAGAGTATAAGTGACTCGCTCCCTCTATTTTTCCCTTCCATTCTCTAAATTTTCAATAATGTTGTTTTTTTATTATAAAAAAAATTATTTAACATAAAAAAGTGGTAAAGTCTTAAGGCATAGAGTTTTTTACTCTATGTGTTGAGTAAAAAAATAATTGTGTAGCCCAACCCTTTATTTTACAGGTAGCAAACTATAAGCCTTGTCTGAATGACTTGCTAGAATCTCATGTTAAAGTACTGGCAGGGGCAGAAGCCAGGTCTTCATCTTAGTTTAAAACTCTTCCAACTACGTTATATTTCCAGAAGTGGATTTTCAAAACCTGTCATAAACTTTCCAACATGGCATCCTAGAAGAGAACACGCTTAAGGAAAATTCTGATGAGTTTTAGTTCATTACCATAAAGTTGCATTTTATATTAAAAAATGTAATGATATCTAAACTTGCAAAGAAAATTCACCTTGAACATTTCTACAATATCTTGAAGGAAATGGGATTATCCCTTTAGAGTAATAGAGAGAAAGGAATTAATAGATCTGGGGTTGGGGGCGGGGGGAGTGCAGAAGAAACCCAGAACAATTTATCTTTAATAATAAACTATAGCAGAGAGAAATGCTACCCAAAGGTCAGTGAAGACAAAGCTAGTCTATTCTAAAGTTCAGAAATATAAACCATTTTTAAAAATATGCTTAGAACCTTAAGATATAACTTGTTAAAATATCTTTGAAGTTTTACACATCCATCGATGTTTTTTCCTTTCATAACTCAATTAGAGCCCCTCGAATAGCAACAAGCTTTACTTTTACTGCCTTTTGATAGTGAAAGTGTTAGAAAGGCCACCTATCTTCCTACCTGGCAACAACTCAATAGATCGTTCTTGAGATTGCATTTCTCTAATGAAGCATTCTTCAGCTGGCATTAAATGAAGATTAGTCATTCACTCTTCAGTTGCACCAAGTTTGGACAGTTACTTCAAGATAAAGCATGTTATTCGTTTTCAATTTCTTCCACGTTATTTAGCCCCGATTTTATTTGAGAAGAGAATTCACAATCATATCCAATATTACTAAATTTCCACGCTCTCTAGAATAAGCTGAAAAACCTCCTCCAAAGAAGGGATGAAATGGGGGCAGTTACATGCCACTGCCATGAGACAGGGAAGAAAATAATTCAATCACCCACTATGTTATAATTGACCTGCCTAAGTGCCATTCTTATATTGGGTTTCTGTGGAGAAATTGAAATAGCACTGGACTTAGAACCAATATACTCAAGGTTTATGTTTAACTCCTTATATTTAAGATCTTTACTATCCATGTAACTTTGAGTTACTTTACCTCCTGGACCTGTTTCTTTATCTGTAAATTGGAAATACCACCACTCATATGTGAGGATAGTGGAGATTATTATGTACATGAGAGTAATAAATTATGAATGTAAGATATTATTTGCTTCACATCTAAAATGAAAAAAAAAAGTTAATCACAGAGCAATATGCTTTATCTTATTCTAAGTTTTACGCTCAACTGGCCTTACTACACATCATATATATATATATATAAATTACATATAATTATATATACTATATATTACACAAATCAATATATATACACACATACATATATAAATCCCAGTCTCAATAAAAGAAATACTATGCAATATAAGTTACATAAATCATTACTTCTCTCCCTTCATTAGTCACTGCAGGTAGATTATCAAGTGACATGACCAAAAGCCAAAAGTGAGGAATAGGATAGAGGGTCTGGATTAGATAGATCATCAACTATCCTGAGAGGACTTTTCACAAGGAAAGGCCTAACAGGTGGCAAAACAGCTCAGACTAGAGCTAATTGGGCCTCTGAGACCAACTAATCCCACAAGGATAAAAAAGATGACTGGGGCTGGTATCATCAACAAACAGTATGTGGATGGCTTTCCAAGCACTATACCTTTCAGAATAAAAGTCAAAGTCCTTACTAGGATCCACGCTTTACATGTTCTGGCCACCTATTACCTTTAACCTTATCATATACCATTCTCCCTTCACACAGGTCCAGATATTCTGGCCCTTCCTCTGTTTCTCGGACACGTGGGCTAGCCTCCACCTCAGAACCTTTGCATTCACGCCTAGACTACTCTTACCCCAGGTAGATGCATGGCTAACTCCCATACTTTGAAGTTTTTGTTCAGTTACTGTCTCAGCGAAGTCCTTTCCAATTACCCAATCTAAAATTACAATTCTTCCTCCATGACATTTTATATTCCCTCTCCGTGCTTTTCCTCTTTGTTTCTTCTAACATAGGATATATTTTGCTTATCCCATTTCCTCTTACTAGAATAGAGGCTCCAGACGAACAGAAACCTTTGTGTTTCATTATTGCCATATTTCCCAGCACATAAAAAAGCATCTGGCACAGTAGGTTGTCAGTAAATGCAACTATTATCTGTGGCTGCTTAACAAATCATCCCAAAACTAGTGGCTTAGAACAACTATCATTTTATTACCTTTCGCAGCTTTCGGGGTTTACTCAGCTCAGCTAGGTGGTACTTGCTTGAGGTCTCTCATGCAGTTATGGTTGGAAGAAAGGGCCAGATCATCGGAAAGCTCCCTCCCTCACATGCTGGTGCCTGGGATGAGGAGATTCAAAATATAGGGGATGAAACAGCAGGTGTTCCTCAGGCACCTCTATTTCTATATGGGTCTTCGTGAGGTCTCTCCAGTATGAGGGTTTCAAGGTAGCCAGACTTTTTAATGGTGGCTTAGGACTCTAAAACAAATATCCCTAGAAAGAGAACGCGAGGAAGACTTGCCACCTTTTATGTCCTAGCCTTGCAAATATTATGGCTCTGCCATAATCTGTTCATCAAAGCATTAGTCATGAATTAGTCATCTAGGCCCAGGAGGAGATATAAACATAAACTTCACCCTTTTTTTTTTATAGGGAATGTAGAAGTTCTGGAAAAATCATGTGGGCAGAAATACTGTAGCCCACGATTGTAAAATATAATCTGCTATGCCAAGAAAAAACAAACAAAACAAAACAAAACAAAAAAACAGTAAAGTCAAAGGCAGATGTCCCAGCAAAGAAGTAGAACATGGGATGGACCTGAAAATGAGAAACAAGTTATGGTCCCCACAGGCAAGTGTAAGAAAATATTTACCAAAGGAGACACTCAACCAGGTGCACCAGAATTTGAGGGTACCGGTAAGACTAAAGTGCCAAGAATCAATGGGTATAGTAAACAGTAAACATCAACAAAGGATTGCTATCGAGAGCCTTGGAAACCAGAATTTTAATCCTAACTTTAGCACTAACTTTGTGGCCTAGGGTAAATAACACCCAGTACGCTACCTCTATCGGCTATTTTTTAGTCTCCCAGTAATCCCTGTTTGAGGATTTCTGATGAAACTTTGTCTTGACCTTCTCAAAGCAAGGTAGTTTCTTCAACGTGGCTTTCTTCTCTACCCATAGTAGGTACCTTAGCTCTAAAATTGAAAGGGCCAAAAATGTCTTAAGACCCTCATCCCATCGATCACTGAGGATAATGGATCTGCATGCTTGTAAATCTGGGGATACACACAAACTATTTAAATAGTATTTTCTTGTATTTCTTGCTCCAGAGTAGTTTTAATGGTTCCATGTTTTAAACCAATAGGCTGTAATTATACAATAGTCAATCTTGTTTTTAACCAAATTCCTCTCATTTGTATTTAGACAAGTTTGAATTGCCAATTTGTGAATATACAACTTGATTCGGCTCTATTTATAAATGTTAGAAACTACCAACGTTCACTCTGTCAAGTTGGATCGACTCCTGAATTAGGCTTTCTCAGGTCCTACTAGAGCACTCTTGACAGTGTAGTTTTCAGTCATGCAGTTGCTACACACCTACAAGCCCTACGGCTAGAAAGGGATCTTTTCTGGGCCCCAAAAGATCCCATCTTGGCACTCAGAATACTGAGTTGCAGCAGTTTCTACAGAATTAAGAAATAAAATCATAAGGAAAGATACTGGATTCCTCTATTTCTTAACCTGCATGTTTTACTTTTCCAGTCGAAGTCAATATTAATGCTTTTCTGTGAAGCTATGGCTTTGAATATCTACTGAATTTAAAGACATAACTCTTTCACTTGTCGTTTTAGTAGGCATAACATAATTTTATTTGTCTTTAGCCCTTGGATTGTCCCAGGATGTGGCAGGTGCAACTTTCATGGCAGCTGGCAGTTCAGCTCCTGAATTAGTTACTGCTTTCCTAGGTAAATATTGCTCTTTGTATTTTTTTACTATCTCGATGTGATTTTATCTATTTCAAGTCAACACTAACTTACCTACTATCTTGCTCATAGGTGTATTTATCACAAAGGGAGATATTGGCATCAGCACCATTCTTGGATCTGCAATTTATAATCTCCTTGGCATCTGTGCAGCCTGTGGCTTACTATCTAATGTGGTAAGAAAACTTTATTTAACAAAACTTATTGTCTTGACAAATATGAGAACGGTTTTATAGAATGGAACAAACAAGGCAATAGTAGTGTGTTCAATCAAATTTATTAATCAGTAGAAAAACAACATGTATTCAATTTTAAGTTAACCCACAAATAGCTCTTGGTCAAATTTATGAAAATCAGAGGTTTAGAAACAATTTTGCTTAAAATTCCTTTTTCTCTAAGCAATATGCAAAAGATAACAATATTTAGCTACAAATATACAAACAATTTTAGTATTACACTAACCATGTACTTGAAGTTACAGTGTAATGGAAACAGTAAATTATTATTTTACAGGTTTCAACGCTATCGTGTTGGCCTCTATTCAGAGACTGTGCAGCATATGCGATTAGTGTAGCGGCAGTTCTTGGCATAATATTTGACAACCAAGTTTACTGGTAAGCTTGAAATATTTGTTATTCTTATGTAAAACACAATTACAGAGATGATTTTATGAAATTCTGATGGTTTAGTAATATTTTTTTTCAGGAATATTCAGTCATATCTCAATTATGTGCCACTTCACCATTTCTAGTGGGTCTCTGAGCTAAAGTTCCTCATAATTGCTGATTGGGTTCTCTTCCCTTCCTTGCAATTTTTTTAGTCAGGTCAGTCTCCTTATTAATCACTGGATAATAGAACCCTTTCTTCTCCCCAGTGACCAATCAAAAAAGTCTCCCAACTTCTGTTGCTCATTAAAGTCTTAACAGTTGGCTTTTTCATCTACTGGGTTATTGTTCACCATGCCTCAGTTAGAAGTGGTCATGGTCACAAGACTGGAGAGAGATGATGAAGTAAAAGAAGTTCCTTGAAATTCCTCCAACTTTCTCTTTGAGATTTATTTTGCAAGAACTATAGCCTTCTTCCTCTAAGAATCAGCAATGTTTAGGTTTCAATGTTAAAAATTGTTTGCTTTGTAATCTCCATGTGCCCTACATCCCAAGAAAATTAAAAAGCAGGTGACTTAGTGAACAGATTTTTTTCAGTTAATATGCAACAGGTATCTATTTGATGTTTATCCCTATGCTAAGAATCATAAGGCATTAAGAAATGTAAAACATACAGCCACAGAAGCTGTGCCTTACACAATGCCAGAGGACACCAGAAAAATAGAAAACAATGTAAATGGCATCCCTCTGGAGTACAACTTAGCAGTGCTGCATAATACCTGCTATCAAGAAACTTAAAATCTAGCAAGGAACAAAATTTCTAAATTAAATCCTTCTGAGATCAGTCTGTCTCCCAAAGAAAGAATGCTGGCTACGGTAGGGATGCTTCTGGGACTCAGGAGCTGTCTGTAAGGGATCAATGACTGTGATCACATTCCTCCACTGGGGAAATCAAGAACTCTGTGCTTCCAGCTGGAGTAGAGATTCACTAGCTATAAAAAGTAAATGCAAGGTTCAAATGTAATGGTATTAGCTCATCACGATTCTTTAAATAGGAAACTGGAGAGCAGGAAAATAGTTCTCAGAGCCTAAGGTATAATTTTATTTTTGAAAATATGTTTTCTTGTGAATTCAGTTACATTAGAATAAATAAAATTAAAAAAAAAATCTCTGTATAGCAAACTGAAAATCCCCAGTCAAAGCCTAACATATTCTGAATATTTTATACAAAATTCCTACACTGGGATGTCTGAATAGACACAGCTGAAATGAACTAACATGCTATATTCTTTTATAATTATTATCTATTTGGGGAATGTATTCTGCCAATGAACTGAGATGAGGAATGCCCATCACTATCTATTTCTTTCACTTTAATTTTGAAAATATACAATTATTTTCAAAGCATTTTTATGCCTACTATTTGGAAGGAATCTATAAATGAAGACGAGTTTACGATCCCTGTTTTTTTGAAATATAGAAAGGACAGTGTCAAGATTTTAACAATAAATTTAAAATAACACTGTAACCAAGTCTGGACACAGCTACAAAATCAAAATATAACTAGAAATATTTGTTCTATTGCTGCATTAAGAATTAAGCACATATTGCCCCAAAGCTGTTAACTCTCAAATAACTTTCATTTTTAATTAAAAAGCACAAATTTCTCTAATTTACAGGTATGAAGGAATTTTACTGCTTTTGATATATGGATTGTATGTTTTGGTGCTGTGTTTTGACATTAAAATTAACCAATATATTATAAAGAAATGCAGTCCTTGCTGTACCCGTCTCGCCAAAGCTATGGAAGAGAGAAGTGAACAACAGCCACTGATGGGATGGGAAGATGAGGGTCGACCATTCATCCGTCGGCAATCAAGAACCGATAGTGGAATATTTCATGAAGATTCTGGCTACTCCCAGCTTTCCATAAGTTTACATGGTCTTAATCAGGTTTCTGAAGGTAATAACCACATCCTGCCCACTATTAAGTCTATTCACTAATGAAACTTAACCTCATTTCAAGTCAGCAAGTACCATATAGTTACTATGTAAAAAACACTGAAGATTAAGAGATGATGAAGAGGCAGTCCATATCCTTAAGAAGCTTCCAGTATTGTAGGAAATAACAGATTAGCTCAAATATGAAGGTTTAAGTACTTAGAGAAAGAAATAAAGTGTAACTGTGTTTCCTAAATGGGATAAATTATATAAACTTTAATGAGGATGGTTACATAGGAAAGATTATCAGAAGGGAGAATTTAAACTGAGCCTTGCAGAATGGTAAGATTTTAACTGATGACCTAATTTATAACCAATAAGTAATGGCTGCTACAGTCGTTATTAGGTAAATGATGCAGAGGTAAGAGTAAAGTATATTCTATGGTTGACACCAAGGAAATAAGCAAAAGATCTGTTCAAGTACTAGCATAACTGAGCACAGTGAGAAAGCAAAGGTGGATAGAAAGAAATAGGTTAGGAAGAGACTTAAATGCTTGTGTAAAAGTCTTTATAGGTTTGTGAGCAGATAAATTATCAGAATTGAAATATGGAATAAAAGACATGGAGGTCTGTAAGAGGCTACTAAACAGCTGATGTGCCCAGACAAGGCAAAGGCAGTGGAAATGAAAGAGAACAACAGACGGGAGACAGTGCAGAGATAGCATCGCCAAGACTAGGCAGTTGAAAGACTATACATGAGACCAGGAAAGGGAGCAGAGACAATTCTGAAACTTTGATCATGTCTAAGAAAATGGGAACACCACTTACAAAAATTAGGAATTTAGGGAAAAGGGCTTCTGCGGAGAAAAAAGTAAACGGTTGAGTTTTAAACATATCATTTGAAGCAGCAGCAAAACATTTAGGTAAATACGTTTAGTGGAAGGTAAAATTAAGCTATGTCCAGAAATATAAATTTATGGATTACTTTTATAAAATGGTTATATACAACAGAGTCTAAATTTAATTTAGTACATTAGGAAGGGAACTTAGATTCTAATTTACTAACTAAAAAAATTAAAATATCACTTTTCCTCTTACAAAAACTATAGTTTTAGTCTTTCATGTACAAGAGGTATACGTCTCTAAGTTAAATTTTAAACAAGAAACTCAAAAGAATCAGTCCAAAACTTTTTATTACACTAAAATTATATCTAATATTACTTAATGGTCCATTGGCTGAGGTTTGGCAAGTTATTTTTGTGAGTTATTTTACTAGCATTAGTTGTAATTTGATTAAATATATGGAACATCGTTTTGTAAATGCATACAAATTTTAAACAATTTTCAAGTGAATTCCCATGTTTATCCAATATATTATTGTCTTTCACTAACTTCATAAAACAAACTGAAAAAAGGGAAGATAGTCCAGTTTTATAAATTACACTGTAGATTCTACATTAGTTCCTATTTTCTTAAGGTTTTTTCCTAAGAATTGTGGTGAATTCTAAATTTAGTAATGAAAAAAATGAAACAAGCTCCTCCAACTCACAATGAGAATTAGAATGAAATTTCAACTTAATAAAAAGATTATGCTCCAGTTATATTATAATTCCTAAGTATGAATTATCTGATATATAGGGCAGGCTATCAGCATATTGGGGAGTGGAGATTAGAGTAGCTAAGGTATAAACCAGGTTAATCCCACAAGCGAACATATTATTAAAGACCATCTACATCGTTAGAAAACCAAGAGAGATGTTTAACTGACACTTGATAAACATTATCGCTAACATATTTAGTGAATGACCGAAGACAAAATCAAAAAATGCTGAGTATCACATTTTACAGTCTGCCCTAAAGTCTCAATTAGTTTCCTTTTGCCAGCAATATCAGTAATGATGTACTCAAATGTTTTAAATAGCCTCCTAAAAACTGATACAGCTAATTTATTTCAATATAGCTTTCTAAATGGACATTTCTAACTTAATCGGCCATTTGAGAAAACTCAAAATCATTTAATTTTTCCTCAACAGATCCACCAAGTGTTTTCAAAATGCCTGAAGCAGATTTTAAAAGAATATTTTGGGTACTATCCCTTCCTATTATTACATTACTTTTTCTAACCACACCAGATTGTAGAAGAAAGTTTTGGAAAAAATATTTTGCGATAACTTTTCTCATGTCAGCACTATGGATATCTGCATTTACATATATCCTGGTTTGGATGGTCACGATAACTGGTATGTATCTTAAGTGCAAGAGCATAATTTAAAAAGAAAATAATCAGTTTCATATAAGAACTGTATATATTTGCTAAAGGTAGTCTAGCTAAGGATTAATTTTTTTTTCAGCAAAGATTAGTGCTATTTACAAAAGAATTAAATATTAATACACTAATCATTAAGGTTTTGTGAACTGCATATTACATACCAACTATATTCTCACAATTATACAGCCCAGAGGTACAAGTCAAGGGATCACCTTATAAATGAAATTGGATTCACAAGATGTCTAATATGCTAATAATTAATTCACATTGCATGAGGTCCATAATATGCTCTTTATATTAAATTCAATTCCCTAACAAAAATATAGCAAGATGCCAGTATTTTGAGAAAACGATGGGTGCTCACTGTTTAACTGGATTATATTTTATTTTGCTGTTTAATATGGCAATACAAACATACTAAGAAATTAGTAAAAAGAATATAAAATTAGGTTTCACTTTAGGTTTCTGCTACCTTCATGATTAATATTTAACTACCAGTGCTTCGCCATAATCAGCTCTAGTCCCACAGAACTCCTAGTCCAGGAGGAAAAACTGAATACAAACACAGAACAAGAAATTCAGGAATTTCTCCCCAAAGGGTAACCAGAATGGACTCGTATCAGAGGTGAGCAAACTACTGCTCTCGTGTGCCCAAATCACTAGGTCTCCTGTTTTTGCTGATCAGGCCCATCTATTTACATGTTATCTATGGTTGTTTTCATACTACATTAGCAGAGCTGAATAACTGCAACAGAGACCATATAGCCTGCAAAGCCTAAAATAATTACTATCTGGCCCTTTACAAAAAAAGTTTGTTGACTTCCAACTTTTCCCAAATTAATGTGACCTTAGAAGAGTATGCTAGCAAAAAGCAAAATATTTCTTTTTCTTTTTTTTTAATAAGGAAAATAAAAAGTCCAATTAGCTTGCATAGTAAATCTCTCCAAACTTTCTCAGCCAGAACATATTTGACATTAGGAAAACAACAAAATCAAGTAATAGATCAGAGAACAGCCCCCAAGATGACAAACATTAATGTTATTTATGTACATATGAACTGTGGCTAACCAGTAACAAAAATTAACCAATTTCAATTCCAGTATCAATATATAAGCATGCAATAAATAAGCTACTTAAAGTTTCTTAACTGACATTTTAAAAAAGAGAAAAAGAAAATTTTCAATTACAACAATAAAAGAGCAGTTACATGAATTTTTTTAACTTCCCACTGGTTTTGTTTCCTAGATTGAATACATTTCTGAAAAATGTTGAACTGACATCAAATTTAACAGAAGCATTAATAAGTTGGGACTATAATGTTAGGAAAACTCAAGCACCCTATTTTGTTTTCCTCAGATTTATGGTGCTTTCCCAAAGAAAATACTAAATTAAAGTACATCACTAAAGTAGAACTTAAAAAATGTATACCATGTTAACACATTTACAGTTTTAA
The DNA here is from genome assembly GCF_000325575.1 of Pteropus alecto. Classification (NCBI taxonomy): domain Eukaryota; kingdom Metazoa; phylum Chordata; class Mammalia; order Chiroptera; family Pteropodidae; genus Pteropus; species Pteropus alecto. The sequence goes on along the minus strand of NW_006442109.1, from coordinate 22,975,488 downwards.
AATAGCTATAATTTGCTTAACACTGACCACTTTAAGAAAATGCTTTAAAAAAAGAGAGAAAATAACCAATCCCATTAGCATATATTAAGCAACAGCCTTGCTGATATAACAGTGGACATTCAAAACTTCTGTAAGCATACCAGGTAGGGAAATTTTGTCTATTAAATATCTGTCATTAAAAATCTTTGCTACCCATGTCCCCAGTTTACCAATATTATTCAAATACTTCGCTAGCTAAATTCTAAGTACATGTTGGTCGTGAAATCTAAATGTGCCTATTTTCTTTTTGTTCTGGAAAGAAATATCTGAAATATGTGCAGAGAATGGTTAGTGAATATTATAAGTTTTATAACTTATAATATCTATGTTTATCACAGGAGAAACACTGGAAATTCCAGATACAGTAATGGGCCTTACTTTATTAGCTGCAGGAACAAGCATACCAGACACAATTACAAGTGTGCTGGTTGCAAGAAAAGGTAAGAAGTAGGTCCCTTAAGCTGCAATGCCCATTCTTCAAGCCTGGCTGAAATACACTAAGTACAGGTACCCTTTTGAAATATTTATTTCCTCAGTAACGTACTTTGAAGAAAAAAAAGGAGTAGCTCAGGAGGAAGGATTTAGTATTCAATTAGTTTTACTAAATCTAATTCCCCAAATAATATTCACCTGAAATGTGCACGAAATTGTAATTAAACATGTTAAATTAGAATGAAAAGCAACAAGTAATCTACATATCTTATTGAAAAACAGTTTAATAAATAAAAATAATTATTAAATAAATGTTAATACTTTAAATACTAACCTCCTAAAATTAAAAATACAAATTCAGTAAGACTTTTGTTCTACAACAATTTTCCAAAACCATCAAACAAAAAAAAAGTATGTATCCAGTGTTTTTTCTTATGAAACTTATTAATAAAATACAGTATTGATATGCACATTTTAACAACATACTTTTTTTTTTGCAGGCAAAGGAGATATGGCTATGTCTAACATCGTGGGATCCAATGTGTTTGATATGCTGTGCCTAGGTGTTCCGTGGTTTATTAAAACTGCATTTATTAATACATCAGCTCCTGTAGAAGTGAACAGCAGAGGACTGACTTACATAACCATCTCTCTCAACATTTCAATTATTTTTCTTTTTTTAGCAGTTCACTTCAATGGCTGGAAGCTGGACAGAAAGTTAGGAGTAGTCTGCCTAATATTATACTTTGGGCTTGCTACATTATCAGTTCTATATGAACTTGGAATTATTGGAAATAACAAAATAACGGCCTGTGGAGGCTAAAATTAATAGTGTTACGTAGGAAACGTGAATGACAGATAAGGGCAGGGAAAGAAAATTCCATTTCTTCATTTTAGCCAAATAAAAAATAACCTGAACTTTAGACTCTAAAACTTATAGTAATTCTTTATCACCAAAGAAAAGTAATTTAAAATCAACCAAAATCACATCCTAATTTGTCTGAGTCCTTTCTTTTCAAGGCCAATTACATATATAAAACAGAAGTTTTGAAAAAACCATCTATGTTTTACCTTATAATAAGTTGATAAAAGCTAGAGAAACTTGAACAAACAAATCCCACTAAGTAGTACTGAAAATAACAAGGAAATGGCTTATTTCATTAAAAACAGTATAACCATTCATTTAAACTGAATGACCAGACTTGCTGTCTTTAAAAACCCAAACTAGAGATTAACAAAAATCACAGTATATTTAACACTATACTGTTAAAAGCTGGTGGGAGTTTTAAAGTTCATTTTTACAGCTTTTGTAAGCATACAGCATTACTTAAAAATGACTTTCACTAGGAGATTCAGCAAAACAGATGTAAGAATGTTCCAACCGTGGTTTGAAATTATGCATTACGATCCAAGCGAACATCGATTTCTCTGCCACTGATTTTTATGCCATTCATTATTCTGCAGGCTTTTTCAGCTGATTCTGGGGAGTCAAATCTAACTGTTCCACAGCCTTTTGACTTTCCATTCTCCATTTTTATTTCTGCAAACATTACATGACCTGTAAAAGAGAAATTATAGAATTACTAATCAGTTTAAACAGGTTCAATACTTCACTACACAAGTTTGAAATTTCTCACAGCCAATAAAATGGTAAGTAATTTGACCTAATGTTAACATTAACATTAATGATTTAAATATAATACATCATATAAGCATTATTCACATTTTACATTCTGAATATAATGCCTTTCATATAAAGTAATGAATACATACAGGTTAAAATATACAAAATTGGAATCAAAATAAATTTTAGGATTTAATATTAAAATAAGTTTTTTTGTTAAATCTTGAGTTTCTAAAGTGAATTTGATAGCAATAAGGCAAGCTATAACAAAATGTCACCAAGTAATTAAACCCAATAACAAATTTAAACAAAATTTATTTTTAGACAAAATTGTTACTTTCTACCCGATCTCCTCTTCCTTCCCTTCTATCCTCCATTTCAACTCCATCATTTATCGAAATACAAAGTGGCCATAAAGATCCATCACCCAAACCAGAACACTTGAAAGAGTAAAAGGGGGGGGTTATTAATAATTATATACAAATAACATATGTAAAGTGTTAAACTCGATCTACCCAAGTTTAGATGTGAGGTGCGTGACTACTGAATCTTAACCACTAGGCCACCAGAGAGCACAGGTGTGTGACTACTTACCATAATATTTCCCTCCCCTTGAATAGTATAGTTGCCAGATTACTACAGGATAATTTTAGTTTGGCAACAAAATCAGAGAGCCAGACACATTTAGTTCTATAAAGGGAGAAGAAAGGAAAAAGGGGGGAAGGTAAAAGTGAAGTGCTTAGCAAAAAATTCCATAAGCTCTTTCCAGGTAATGGGAACAATTTTTATCTCATGCATGAGTAAGTTTTTTTTTTTTTCCTTTTTAAATACTGATCTGATTGATTTCTTATCTACAACATTCTGGGCTACTTTTCTACTTTTGTGTTTTCATCCATTACCTATCCCCTCATAAATAAATTATTTTAAAAATAACTGTTATGTCAATCAATCATTCACTCAAAACTAATTAAATGGTCCAAGTTAATAAATGTCACTGAGCCAAAACCATGATCTTGTAATTAATCCAAGCCACGCAGTCTTTAACTGTGTTATCAAAGTCATAAAACAGACTAATCTCCAGAGAAATTATATTACAATGGTTTAAGTAGATATAAACAATGCTTACCCTACAACACACACACACACACACACACACAGAGGAATCACACTTTCTACAAAACAAAGGACAAAATAGTATGCAATGAGAAATCGGTACCACAAAATAATCAAACATACTGCTGTTACATATACTAGTCATAAAAATGACTTATCCTGCAGTAAAAGAAAGCTTTCTACTTTATTTAACCCAGCCTATTAACTCCTCAGTACATATTTGGGAAATCTTATATAGAAGCATATCTAAAATTAGACTAAAATAAAGCATGCATGAATGCATGCATACAAACATAAATAAATACACAGTTCAATGAAATCTACTTCTAAAGTGAAGCTGTAACATAACCAGAGGAGAAAAAAAGCAAAATCAGATATTCTACAAAAAACATTTATGACATAAGGGACAAAAAAGTTTTACCATTTCTTTACAAATAAAAAAGTGACTTCATCAATAAATGTTCTTCATATGTTATTTTTTACTGTCACTGCATTATTTTTACTGTTCGGTTTTTCTAGAGTCAAAGTCTACTAGTCATGCTTGAAGCAGCATGTGCTTTTAGTAAATAAAATATCACGTTTCCATTTTCTATGCAATTAATAAGCATACTCATGTTGAAATCTGTGGAACAACGTTATATTTGTTTACATAGTTTACAGCAGAAATAAAGAACGGGCACTATAGTTCTATAATGTTATGGCCCTGCATCATACTCAGCCAGAGGGTCAAAATAGAGCTACAGGGTATACACAAAAATGGAGCAAATTTGAAAGACTATGCCTATTTAACTTCATTAGCACAACCTGAAATAATGTGGGATCCAACTCTGAATGGGTTACTTAATTTATTTACTCAGCTTTCTTAAAAATGTATGTCACTGAGAAATTATATAGGAATAAAAAGATTTTATTATATTCACTTATTTTTCATTTTTATATTTGAGCATGTGAAAACATTTTTTCCTGAATTACAAAGGCCAAGGAAATGCTTTATTGAGGGTAATATAACCCATAACACAATATTTTCTCAGCCTTTGTAATTGCCCATCAAGGACAATTAACCACTAAGAAATTTAATAAGCAGAGGGCTTGCTGGTGGCCCAGTGACTAGCAGATAATGTCTAGGGAGATGCATGGAGCAGCACTAGACTCTTAATAAGAAGCAAGCAAGAGAATATACTTATTCACCTGTGGCTCAAGGGGGAAAAAACAAAATACTGCCTTTTACCGAGAAAGAGGCTATTCCTGGCTTGGAGCAGATTAAATTTTCCATACTCTGAAAGAAAAATTCTTAAATTTAAAAACAAAGTGATGTGAAAGAAAAATGGATCACCCAATTCATACAGACCGGGTAATTTTCATAGTTGTCGATAGCTGGTCACTTAATTCTGTATCACCATAACTTATTTTCTTTCCCATCAGTGCAGTTCAAGATTAAAAATAGGAAGATGGTAGGAAATTATTTAAGTATAGTATTACCTCAATATAAATCTAAAAGTCAGAAGCTTTATAATTAGAATTGAGAAGAAAAACAAAAAATCGTTACTCTCATGATACAATGATAGACTAATCAAAAAGGGACATAAGAATACAGCTAAAATAACAAAGTGAAGAATAATAATTTAACCACTTTTTTAATGGCTAAAATGCTGTACACATTTTTTAAATGTAGATTTAGATACTATTTTTTTTACTTTCAGAAAATGTCTTTGAACTGATTTCCTTCTGTCAAAAAAAGGCCAGTCCACCATGAAGTTCACCGAAAGATCTCAAGTTTGCCTTACCTATATCTGACATCAAAGGAAATCTGCCTACACAGTCAATTCAGTATTGGTCACACTTTCATTGATGCCATTTGTTTGCCTCACTTTGTTCTTTCTCATGTTTCATTTCTACTTTTTAAAATAATGTCATATCTCATTTGGAGATTTTTTTTTCACTCAAACTACAACAATAAAAATTATCTATACTTGCTGCCATTGCTCCTCATTTGATATATTTCACTAAAGATCTAATATGTTCATTCCTCTATAAACTATAGGATTCATGGCCAGATGCTGCTTACTCATTCAGGTAGATCTTCTTACATCTACAAAGACTACCAAAACCTCAAAACAACTTTATAATTCTGCTTTCTCTTAGTGGTGACTGTTTATTAGCTGACTCGTTTTCAACAACTTTTTATCAAGAAAAAAAGTTTAGTTCTCCATCTTTGACTAAAATATAAAAAAAGATGATCAACAAAAGAAGCCAACAGAACACTCCACACAGATTCACACTATATGTTGAGGGCAAAGATAATATCTTACTTTGTTCAAATTTTGAATTCTAGTATCAACAAACTGCCAAAAATACAGTATTTGTAGATTTAAAAATTGAATAAATGAAGATCTGCTCAGAATGCTGACTCACTTAAAAACATTTAATAAACTCCTACTATATGTACTGAGGCAATGAAAAGTGCTAAGAAAAAAAGATGACAATTCTTGCCCTCAAGAGCCTCCATCTAGGAGAAAAGAAAACACGTGAACAGATTACTGCAACAGTTAGGTATAAAGTATTCTGAAAACACAGTAGATAACAGATTCCATAGTGACCACTCTGATGACAAGCGATCACCAAAAAGGCTACGTTTGTGAGAGAACACGAAACTTACCCCTTTCATGATCTTCAAAAATTAAAGATATACTCCAAATACTCTTAACTTTCCATTAACTCTCAAAGGCTGAATTTTTAGCCCTTTTCATCATTATATGCCACCTATATAACTTACTATTGTGCTTATAGTCTCTGGGAACACCACCTAATAGTATAAAAATACTATCGGATTTCCTAATGTGTTACTTTGTTCCACTCACTCTAATTCTCTCATCATCACAAAAAAGGCCATGTTTTCAAAGTACTAAACCATCTAATCTTCTGCAGACCTAATGAACATATTAAAGTTGTATAGGCAGTATTGTTATAGCCAAGAACAGTTTATAAAATAATTAGAAGAGTCACCACAATGTACCTATATCTAAGGAGTTCCAGGCAGTGGGTTCTATGCTATTAGGTAAGTTTCCTGTACTGTGTAGACAATGGAGTGTATAGAATAGGACAGCTATTAACGCCATGTCATTTGGATGTCACAGCATTTCATCGGGTCATGCTGACAATGCACTGCACTATACTATAAACAAGGAAATAAATTTACCGTTCATTAGTATTTCTCACAAGAAAAAGTAACCCTTTAAAATGTAAGTAATCATAATAAATTAACCTTTTAAAAATAAGGTAAAAAATCAAGCTTTTTCTTTATCCATAGGAGACAATGACAGGTTCTACTCTAAATCATGTTAGTAGTAATTTGGACTGCTCTAAGAGCATAGCAAAATAATTTGTTTACCTGAAGTGAAATTAGACCTGTTATACTGCCTAGGAGTAAAAGTCTAACCACAGTGTTTAAAAGTTTAAAATCAATTTTTCCTCCATAATCACTATGAATATATCTGCAGTCATTGGCATACTTACCACACTGACTGAATTTCTCTTTTAGTTTCTGCCAAGTCAAGTCAAAAGGCAGCTAGAATGAAAAAAGGTATTAGTAACAGATATATAAGGCAAAAAATAATTTTAAGTATCTTTTACATTTAGCTGCTTACATTTCTGACAAATATCTGGTTGCCTTTGGAGCCTATTCTGTCTCTCATTCCGCTTCCCATCGGACCCGATAAAAATCCTCGATCCATATCGATGCTCCTTTCCAGTATAGCTCCTATACCTGGTCCCATTCTATCAAAGCTGGAACTCATCCGATCCAGTCCCATCCCCATTCCTCCAGTCACACTGTTCATGCCACCCATTCCACCACCTGGATTTTCAGAAAGGGAAGGGAGGATTTGGGAGTTTGGTGTTTTTGTTTTAAAGGAGAGAAAGAGGAAGGAGAGAATCATTTTTGAGAAAGGGAGAGAAAAATTAATTTGTTTATGTAATTAGATAATACGTAAGCATAAAATTATTTTCATACAGGCCATATAACATTCTTCCAAGAACAGAATTTAATTTGGTATACATTTCGTTAGTTGAATGTTAATGGCTAATTCAATCTGTTAATTTTAGCCACTCGGTAATATATTATACACATGCTCTTTTATAAAATTATACTGATCACAAAACATCATATATAAATTATATAAATTTTCTACCAATTACTTTATCCATTAATGTTTTTATCCTCATTTTTATTTTCTAATACACCAAGCTTAATAATTGCTAGAACAAAGATACATGGGGCCAATTCAAATTATTACAACTCCAACACATCAATTGTTGCTCTCATCATACTCTGCTACATAATATTCTTTTCCTAGCTTACTTTTCACCTCAGGATCTTCTGTTTCACATATAATTTCTCTTTTTGTATCAATTCATTTTTCAATAACCACAGAAACACATAACTTTTAATTTCAAAAACTTTTAATCTGCAAAACTTGTGGAGGTAGCAAAAAACAATGGAGTCACATCCCTTTAGCTGCAGCTTGAGAATTTAGCTCGTAGCTCATATCCACTTCATTTTTATGAATTGAGTTCCCTTTAACTATTCCAATACTACTTATTCTCAAAAGTTTTCCTTTTTTCTCATATCTAAAATCCTCATAGAAAGCAATATGGAAAATTAACTTTGCCCTCAAATTAGCTTTCCGTGAATAACAAATATAAAAATAGGGAAACAGAAGTAGAAACACTGAGGTGAAAATGGGAAGGTAGGGAAGTTAACCTTCATAGGAAAACGGCCAAGGCTGAAAAGATGATAAAAAGAAGGAGTAACATGAGAAGCAAGGTACAGTGGAAATAGTTACCTTGAGCTGACAAGATTTTGAATTCACTCTTAGAACAGTTCAAATAGGCTGTGTTTCCTATTTGTGTGATTTCAATTAATTAAAGGAAGTCAATAAAGTATGCAGAGCTCACAGAGACATGGTTCTGCAAGTAATAGAGGTCAAAAACTAAGCCAGAGTTAAGCCTTAATATAAGGCCTAATGGCATTCCCCAGTGCTGCAACTATTCTTGATTCTACCACAAGAAAGGTTTAAGAGGTGAAGACATAAGCATCCGTTTCAACCTTAGCCCTTAACCTCAGGAGGTCTCTTTAGAAGTGTTACTTTATCTGGGGCAATTCTCTTGCACTCTACCAAAAGACAAAAAAAAGTTGTTTGCAGATGAAATAAGCTAGTTATCAATAGCAGTTGTAGAGAATAAGCAAGGAAACAAAGTTGATGCTAATGCAAAAGTTGTTCCTAACACATGATCAGAGAAATGTCCAGATTCATTAGTTGGAAAGGAGATTCTTGGATTGGCTTATAGTTAACACGTACTCTGGTGTTAGTTTAGAAATATCAAAGGAATAAAATTCAAAGTTAGTTCAGAAATTTCAGTAATCAAACAGAAAAACTCAATAACTATCAAAGTTTCTTTAAATTATGACAAGACATATTAATATATAAGAACAAAGTATTACTATACTACAATAACTACTCTTGCAAAGTCTTTGCAAGCACTCAAATATTACTGAATAAATTCTAGTAAAATTTAAACCTACTTATTCCAGATCCTACTGGCCCCATGTTAGAAGCTCCTATTCTTCCTGCAAACCCTCCAATCATTGCACTGCCTAAACAAGGATGGAAAGATAATATACTAATTAATTTAAATAACCATACTTTAAATTCCTAAGGTATTATACTCTCAGAAGATAGATGTACAGTAACTGAAAAGTATAAAGTCTTCTACAAATAGGATTCAAATACGTAAGATACTGAAAAAGAGAACCAGTACATTAAAACCTCTAGTGTTTTTTTCTTCTAGTGTAAAACATTATAAATTGTGTAAAACATCATAAATTTCCAATTTTTCACATAAAAAGAGGAACAAACTTTGAAAAATATAACCCGCAAAGACAAAAGGAGAACTATGCGGCCAGCCTACCAAGTCTACCAAAGGAATCTCCAAAGCCTCGATTTAGTCCAATATCACCACGTCCAAAATCTCTCTCCACGCTACTAGTCATTGCACCACGGTATAGCTCTGAAAAGATTATACAACAAATTAACTCTTTTCCAAATATATCACTATGTAGTAATCCATTTAGGAACATACTGAAACTAAACTAAAAAGATAGTAAAAGTCACAAATACAGAAAAAGTCTGTGATTTACCCAACTTACCTCACGTCACATTCCATTTTACCATTCCTGTCCCTATTCCCTAGTGCCCACATAGACCCTCCGAAAACATCTATAGTATCCATTCCTAAGTAGGGGGGGAACATTTTAATAATAGGTTAAACTAAATGTAGCATACACATCTCACTACATACATTTACCTACCTCCCATTCGGCCAACTCCTCCAAATCCTCCCATGCTATTCACTGCTTCCAGACCACCAAAACCAATTCCTATGGAATAAAGATTAATTTTGAGATTTGACTGTTAGTTGTATAGCGGAAAGAGACACTTTACAAATCACCTTCCATATCCCTTAAGTATGTACCAGGCTCAATTTCTGCTAGCAGCCTTGAGGATGTGAGTCAACAATAAACCATGACTTTTTCTCTCTTGGAATTCTCAAAACAGTTCCTAATTTACGAAAAATGGTGGTGGATACATACAAAAAAACAAATGCTTATACATACCTCCTCCAATTCTATTCATTCCTCCAAAACCTGGACCATCCATTCCCATACCTCAAATAAAATACACAGTATGTACTTTCAGTAAATCTTATTTGCATGACCAAAGAATGACAACGCAATACAGCAAAAGAGACACCACTGGTTTAGTCACAATGGAACACTAGAGAAGCAGCAAGACACAGGTGGAATGGTTTAAAGTGTTATGCCATAGCAGAAGTCTATTCATGAGTATTCAAAAAGGCCTCTTTGAATATTTATTAGACAAGAAAACAGAATTCACTGGCCACACTCACATTCAGTTAGAGAATACCTAGGAAGATATTCATTCATTTCTTTTTGTTTTGGCAGAACAAAGAAATATCTCTATCACTGTTTCCCCTACCCTCCCTTCCCCCT
>NW_006442109.1:22928806-22965166 GCF_000325575.1 Pteropus alecto | reverse complement strand
AAAAATACACAAGTTATCACTATAGCAGATTTAGAGATCAGGTCAGAAAGTAAGCACTCCTCTGAAATGGTAGCTAAGGGAGCAGTAAAAAATTAAAGAATAAAAATAGTATGTGTTTAGGAGGGTAGAGGGTCTAAGAGTAAGGAAGAAAATCTCCATCTGTTTGGATCAGAATGATTACCATAACTACTCTCATAATTTAAAATGTAGCTGTAGCATCTCAAAAAAATAGAAATGTAATCCCATTTATTAGTCCATCAATTAAAATAACGGTTTCAAAGTATGGTCTGGGGATCTTTGAGGGTCCAGTAGGTCAAAACTATTTAATTCATCAAATAATACTAAGATGTTATTTAACTGTTTTACTCTTTCTCTCATGAGTATAATGTAGAATTTTCCAGAAACTACATGATGTCTGATAATGTAACAAACTGAATGCAGGAGGAGATGTAATGCCATGGCTATCTTGCATTAAGCTAGACATTAAAGAGATGTACAAAAAGGTTGAAGAATGCCACTTTTCTCACTAGTTCTTTTGTGTTAGAAAACAGTATATTTTCTTAAAATTGTATTTATGTTAACACATAATGAGTTTATTATTTTAAATATGTAAATGTTTTAATTTCTAATCTAATAAATATTGATAAATTTAAGAACATAAACAAGAGTACTTTGGAATCCTCAACAAATTATAAAAGTAAAAAAGAGTATTGAAATAAAAAAGTTTAAAAACCAGTCTTCAAAAATAAACTAAGTTAGTCTACGTAAAGAGCCAAACAGCTATCTGAAAAGCTACCTTCCCAGCCAAATATACAAATTTAAATTGTTTATGATATGGTACACTTTCAGTCATTCCACAAATAATGTACATTCATAATAAACAAGTTACTATGTTGAACATTCTCCTCTGCCTTAAAGCCATTTCAAAATCCACAGTGCTAAAAGGCTAGCTACAACACAGCTGGTCTCAGAGAAACCCTCCTGCCATTTGCCCACCTTCTTTCATGTTCTCTGCTCTCTTAATATTTCATTCCTTTTTCAGACTAACGTGACATCCTAAATATCCAACTATAAAATACAGTCCTTTAAACATTATTATAAACAAGTAAATATGAGCTTTATGATCTAGCAAACATATCATTGAAAAAGAAATTAGAAAGTTGGAATACTCACCAGTTGGACCTAAATTTCCCATTACACCACCTATGTTCAACTGGCTGGCACTAATAGGCTGGCCTCCTGGACCAAGTCCCATTCCAATGCCCCCAAGACCACCTGAAACACAATTAAGAATAATATTACCAGCCCATATATGATTAACTGGCACTAAATTTTTTTTAAAAAGCTACATGCCAGTAGTAGTATCTCTAAAATGTTGCAAATTTATAAATAAGAACACTGGTTTTTGTTTTTAGTGGAAGGCAGCACACTGAAACCATTTACAATTAATAAGTGTTTTATGAAGCAGGTCCATTTTATATCCCAATTAAAGACATACTGAAAAGGAATAATGAAATACCAAGAGGATTTTTAATATTACATCACCTTATAAGTGGCATACATATTTGAAAATGGGAATCTTGCTCGAATTTGTAAAACCACTTAAAATCTAGGAATTACTTTTAAATGGTTCAAATTAAACAAAAAAGTCAACTACCATGAAAACATAATATTGAATAAAGCAAATGTCACATTACCTAATTTAATCAATATAAGCATTTATTTACATGTCAGTGGTACTTTAAGTGTTTTCACATCTATTATCTATCCATAGTTGAGAAAATTTCTGAGACCTTAAGTTACTTGTAGGATGCCATTTAGCTATGTTAATTAAGAGTAGAATTAAAGTTTTCTATTTCTAAATTCAGCATTCTTTTTACTACTTCCCCTAAAATAAACTAAATTCATTGAAAACATACTTTAAGAAGATAATCAGATGACATTAAAGACAGAATTAATTAATATTTGAGTAGGAACTCTTTTATTCTACTTTTAAAGTTCTTGCTAGTCACTGTAGCAATTAGGGGTTGAGAAAATCTTATACCATATATATGTATATTTTTTAAAGTAGAGTACAGAAGTATGTTGTGTTAAATTGGAAAAATCAATTTGACCTGGTAAAGTATCTTTTTTCAGCTCAGTACCTCAAAATGGTCCAAATGAAAGCAATAGCATATTTGACCATCAACAATCTCATGTCTATACTTAGCACTCATATTGTCATCTGTTATCACTGTTCACTAAAAGAAACTAGGACTCCTTGAAAGTAGGTCAATCCCATGTCTTAGAACAAGAAAATCTTCATGGATCCAGGAAATCCTGTTTTTACCAAAAAGTGAGAATACCAAAGGCATATAAAATGAGGGGGCTCCCACTTGCCAAGTCATAATAATTTGAGTGAAGGGAGGGAGGGAGAAAGGAAAAACAGGAGGTTAATTATGATTAACATAACTAAACAGATTCTGTCAAAGTCTATGAGTTCATATCATACCTCAATTGAGAAGTGTATACAAACGTAAATCTCAAAAAGGACATAAGTATAAATGTAATAGAGGATTTATTTTTTATCTAAATAAATGAGTTTTAATAGTGGAAAAGTAAATTGGGAGCCCTTGCATAAAGCCAGGATCTTGAAAGATGACACCCTGAGTGACAAGGTAAACTTGGTGGAAGCGGGAAAAAACAGCCCTATAATGGAAGAAGGGAAGCGGGAAAAAACAGCCCTATAATGGGAGAAGGGGCAATATTCAAAGACACATGTGATAAGAATTTTCCAGTTTATTTTTTTAATGAATTATCAGTTCATGAAAGCCCAATAAATATTAATCCACACCCACACTGTGGTAAAATTGCATACCAAAGACAAATATCTTAAAAACAGCTACATGAAGACCACAGCTAATCTATAAAGAAAGGACAATTCAACTGATAGTTGACTTAATAGCAACAATGGAAGCCAGAAGACTGTGGAATATTTTCAAATCACTGAGAGAAAATAACTACCAACCTTAAACTATATAACCAGTGAAACTATCTTTAAAGGTATTTATAAAAAACCGAAACTGAGAGAATTTACTAACAACAGATCCTCAATGAGAAAGCTTTTATAATATAGGCTTCAGGGGAAAAAAATAGTGCCAGGGTCTATGAAAGCAGAGAAATAATAAGACAAAAAGTGGTAAATAATAATAATGCTTGATTCATGGGATTGAAAAAAGCAATACAGAACTAAAACACTGAGCAACAATAGTACATAAATCAGTAGGAAGTGATTAAAATTAAAATATTCAAAGGTCACTATACTATTGAGTAAAAGAATAATTATATTGACTTCAGATTTATACAGACATATTAAAATATCCAGGATAACCACTAAAAGAGAAAGATAGGAGAAAAATATTTATGTATAAGAAGAGAAAAATAAAACACAAAATAACAGGAAGTAATCCAAATAAATAAAAAATGTGAATAAACAAAGCTGTTGTATCTACGTTAATATTAGACAAAAGACTTAAAAGTAGTTACTAAAGAGAAAAATCACTCTATAATGATAAAAAAATTTTGATTCATTAGGAAAACATATCTTTTCTAAACATGGATGCACTTACTAAGTTAGCTTTAAAATATTTAAAGTAAAAACAAGAAAAAATAGACAAATCCACCATTCTAGTGTGAGATTTCACACACATCTCTCAGTAATTGAGAGCACAGACAAAATTATTAGGAGAGATAGATCAAATGATTTAAAAACTTGACTTACTGGACATATACATAACGCTGCATTCACTAAGCACACCTGGAATATTTATAAAAATATGCCTCATATTAAGACTATTATGCAAAATCCAAATTAATTTCAAAGAATCACAATCATAAAGACCATCTTCTCTGGTCACACTGTTAAGTTAGAAATTAATAAGAAAAAGAAAAATCCATACATTTGGAAATTCAAAAATACATGGCTTAAGAAGAAATCATAATGTGATGTAACAAAAAAGTTAAATCGCAATAAAAATACTCCATAACAAAACCTGCATACAGTGGCTAAATTCATAGTCGTAGCTACTTACATTAGAAAACAGAAAAAGTTGAAAATCACATGATATCACTTATATGTGGGATAAAAACCTAAAAGCAACAAATGAACAGGATAAACAAACAGACCATGGACATGGACAATGGACTAGTGGTTACCAAAGGGTAAGAGGGTGGGGGGAGAGGGGAGGTTGACAGAGGAAACTATAAAAATAAAAAAATAAAATAAAAATAAAAATAAAAAATAATTTTTTAAAAAACCAGAGGCTGCAAATTAGTGAAATAAATATTTAACTTAAGGAGTTAAGAAAAAATAAAAGACAAAACCCAAAGAAATAGGAAATAATGATGCAAAGAGCAGAAATTTAGATACAGAAAGCAAAATTCACTTCTTTGAAAGCACTAATAAAACTGAAAGATCTTTCTAAGCAAAACTAAGAAAAAGAGAAACTGCAAACCTTCGAAACTTAAAAGACAGAACTATAGATGTGAAAAAAATTTAAAAGAGACTATTTTATGCCAATAAATCTAAAAGTGAACAAAAATAGTAAAATTCAAAGATGTACAGTCAAACCAGTAAAACCTAAAAGATAAACACTATATTCTTAAGTTGTTTCGTCAGGGTAAGGTATCTGATGGGAGGTGGGCAGGGGAGAGGAGGAATCTCAACTTTTATCTGTAAAATTTTATTTTAAAGAAAAATCATTTAAAACAAATATGGCCTTATTGCTACAGGAGTAATTTTATGTTTGTCTATATATTTAAAACATTTTATTTAAAAACTTAATAATAATAACCAGAGAAGATACGGTAAAATAGTAAGAACAAGAGCTAGTATTTATTGAGTGCTTACATTATGCCAGAACTGTACTAAGTGCTGTCTATATATTAACTCAAGCAATACTCAGGCTAACCCTATGAAGTAGGTACTATTATCATCCTCATTTTGTACATGCGGGAGGGCACTGAGACACAGATGTTAAGTACATTACGCTGTTGTTTTATATCCTTTGAAAAACGACTGATAATATTGATCAATGAGCGTACCTTTAGAACCTGTATATCTAATTTAGGATATTTATCTTAAGGAAATAACCAAAACATACCAAAGATGTTATACAAAAAGACATGAATTACTCTGTTGAAATAGTTATGGAGCATCTATATGATAAACTATTATATATCCAATAAAAATATTTGGAAAGAATTTTCAACATGAAATAATACTTATACTCTAATGATAAACAAAAGGATACAAAATTATTATACAGTGGTTCTCAACTGTGTAAAAAATATACATAAAAGACTGAAGGAAAATACAAAAAATGTTATGGAGGTTACTTGTAAGTGGTAAAATTACAAAGACTTGTTTCCCCCACAAGTACATAAACTTAAATTTTTAAGTATATATTGTTTTTATAATGAGGAAAAACTACCAAATGAGAAAAAAATAGCACATATTTATTTTCTCAGTCCTCCTAATCAATCATGCCAAACTATTTCCATAACTCCAAACTAACCCCAAACTGTGGGCAACTTAGGAGATAGGCACAAAAACAAAGAGTTTTGCTTAACACATAATAAAACTGAAAAACAACAGTCTGTATTGTTTCTAATAACAGCTTTTAATTACACTTACGTGGTAATTGTGGTGTTTTACTGTCATGTGAACGGTAGTCTTCATGAGGGACAGACTTGTCATCCTAATTGCAAAAAAGTTTATTATGTTAATATAAAACTAAAAAGATCTATAATGTAGAGGAGAGCAGATAAAATATTTGAAAAGTTTGGAGGAGTGAAGTGATATATAAGAACTCACCATTTTCACATGCATAGGTCTATCAAACAAAAATTGCCCATTGAACATAGCTGTTGGTTCAGTCAAGGAAAGCCAGTTAAGATAACTATAAAATTATACTTAAACGCAAACACATTTTTAATAATCTTAGTCAGACTATCTTTAATATTTTAATCAAAATCTTTAATAATAATTTTACTTATTTGTATTAGTCTCTTATATATACTCAAATAAAAATCTAATTCTTTGCTTTATAGTTTGATTTTATAAATAAAATGTAACCTTTTAATTCAACCACTGAAAAAGAATTAATAAGGCTTCATTTAAAGCAACTGTATTAATTTATAATGGATTACATAACTTTCAAGAGCATGTAGGAAGAGAAAGTAGGAAAAAAGTTCATACTAGGCCTGTACAATACAGCTAATTCAAGTTTTAAGAGTGACTTTAGTTCTTGGACATAGAAAAGGTTTTAAGTGCTGGAGACTAAAGTCTAATACACACTTCTAAGCCAGGCATCCTTAAATTGCAGGACTCCCACAAAATGGTATCAAGCTTCTTCAATCTTATTCAATAATGCTAAAGTATCAATCAGGATACAAATTGCTTGAACTGCTTCAATTGCTTGTTCAAAAGTGACTGTGCCCATTCCTCTGCTCTTGCCATCTTTGTCTTCTTTAATATCTGCCCGCTTTACAGTTCCAGCTATGCTGAACACTTCCTTTAGCTTCTTCCAACCAACTTTGAAGTCAAGCTTAACATAAAATTATATGAAGTTACACACCTAATAAACCCTTCTCCCCATTTATAAATACAAAGAAATCTTTTCTAAACTCTCAAAACTATGAACAGCTATAATTCTTGTTAAACAGTATATCAATAATATTCAAATAAAAACATCTTAAGTTGTTTAAAATTGGTTAAGCTACACCTATGTTGTTCCTTATCCTTAATTTTTTTAAATTCCCAAAACAGTCTCTCAACTATTCAATCTTGTTTTGTACATTTGAAACTTGTATATCTATTTTTACTGAAATTCAGATTTTGAAAATTGTTATCACTGACTTTCAAAAGCTTAGAACAAATGACAAACCAACTGCAACATGCACATTCACAAATATCAAATATCAAAGCTAAAGAAACTCACCAATATAAACAAAAATCACATAAAGTAAATAATTTCAAGAACTGCTAATGTTTATAAATTCCACAGTTCTTTTTTTTAAAAAAGTCTAAATATTTATTTACACTCTAATCTTACATAGAGAGACTTAAATTGGGTTTAAATTTATAATTTGTTTGGCTTACTTTAATTAAAAATAAGCAAAATGTTCTATAAACCTATAACTCATTCATCTAATTAAATAATCTCATAATTAGAACTGAATATCTGAATAACAAAACTTTAAACTAAAGCTTAAACTTACATTAGCAACAAAAATTGTGGAACCAAGTCTACCAGCCTGCAAATTACTGATAACCTCAGGAGGAATGTTTGGATTATTGAGAATGGAAGGTGGTAAATTCATCAACCCCGATCCCAAATCGGGTACATGTCCTCCTGGAAATGATCCTCCTGTTCGTTGTAATGCCCTACGAGCATTTTCTCCATCAGGATCCTATAACACACATTGAACATTAAATGCCACTAGGTACATCAGTAAGACTATATAATTAAAACAACAACTTCAAATTCTATAGTAGCTATCCCATCTCACTCAAATTATTGGCCCTCTTGAAGAGTAAGCTTTTTTCTCATCCAGAGAATTCAGTCCCATAAAAACCTGTGGACAGACAAAAGATTACAGTCTCCAGGGATGTCAATTAAATACCTCTTTCCAATCACTAAAGTCACTTAAGAACTTGAAATTAGTTTAATTTTGCCCTTGTACTACTGTACAAGTATATGGCACACACACATAAATACGTATAACTCGAAGAGGAACAAAATACTTACTGTAACTCTTTTCTTTCCAAAATGCAGTAATGGTGAATTGTCACCACTGGATGACCAAAGCAATGCCAAATTGAGACTAATTAAAAGCTTTTCAACCACAGAACAGATTGCTATAAAACCCAGGAATACTCGGGTAGAGAGGAACTATGATAATGTATAAATTTCATTCCTGAACAAAATACAATTATCCACCTTCCAACTTTCCTTCCTCAACATGATTATGATATAAAATAGGGGCAGGGAAGGGGACAAAGAAAAGCTGTGTCCAAATGAAGAATGATACTAAACACTGCTTTTATTTTTATTTCATTAACTTTATAAGAGAAATATTCTATTTTTAAACAAAACGAAAAAGGTAAGTTTAAACGTACTTCTCACTCATCTCACTAGGCAGAATGCAAAAAATAAAAAATCACATAAACACATTAACAGACTATCACCTACAATACTAAATGATTATGATCTATGTAATCATCAACTCTACTCTGTTGGCCTGCCTGGAAATACTAATAAAAGGCAAGTTTGGTGACTTCAATAAATTCTCTAAGAAGGCTGGGAGACTAGAAAGTGAGAAAGTGAATGCAAGAATAAAAGTATTCTGGCTTCCAATATATTTCTTCATCATGAATAAAAAGAAATACACAAGTAAAAAAATAAATTTTTAGAAGAATGCTATAAAACTTTTAAGTTAATAAATAATAAAACCTTCAGACCTAAGGTTTCAAAAACTTGCACAAATACAAAATTTAGGATAGGGGTATCTTATGCAGGAAGGAAAAGGACACAGCAGAACAGGTTTCGTGAACTATTAAAATAGGTTGTTTGTTCTTATCTTAACATTAATAAAGCATATTACTATGCTTTGATTTGTCTACTCTATATATGACATATATATAAACATATATAATACATAACACATATATAAAATACAATGAATATAACACAAATTACCTACTGTATAACAGTTTTTATTCTTTTCCCCTTGGATGTCAGCCTGCCAGTCACTGCCTGGTATTGCTATCAGAGAGCCTATAATAAGTTTATAACTGCTACTAACTCTCATTTAATTAAATGAAAAAGTGCAATTCTAATATTTGTAAAGGAACATTGGAAATCAACTTTTCCTAGTTCTCAGTACTGACCCCAGTCATCCATTTATAAATCAGATATTCCTAGGAAAGAGACCTTTAGGGATATTAATCCAAAAAAGTTAATTGAAAAAACAGCTCATCATTTAGCAAGGCAAAACACAACCATTTTTTCTTTTAAAAAAACTTAAAAATGGAAGCATCCTATATCAGCTTGGATCACATGACTCTATTTTTGGGTCTCTGAAATATTACTGAGGATCAACAATGTGCTCAAACTTAAAAAAACATAAATGATATGGACCTGGCCTTTAGTATCCAATGAACTTTTTCCGATTAAACATAAAAACACTGAGAATCTATAATACTTGTCTCTCAAAGAATAAGAAACATCATAAAACAACAAATCATAATCCTCAAAATAATAATTTCCCATAAGGGTGGTTATTCTACAAATGCCACTCTTATGGGAAATTATTTAGGATATCAACACATTTCTGAACACTAGTACCGGCTTCCCCATAAAAACCACTAAATAAATGGCTGTCACAGGCCAATAAAAGTCTAAACTTTCTCTATCAATTCTCTGCTTCTCAGTCAAAAAAAAAAAAAAACAACAACAACAAAAAACAACCAAAAAAAGAACCACCACTCAAATAGGATTAGAGGAATTCAGAAGCTGACTTGAATAAAGGGATTTGAGATACTTGTATTTGTTGTCAGCATAGCCTTTCATTTTAAGCTATAGTAAGTAGTCCCTGCTTATCCATGGTTTTGCTTTCCTTGGCTTCAGTTACCCAAGGTCAACTAAGGTCTGAAAATATTAAATGGAAAATTCCAGAAATAAACAATTCATAAGTTTAAAACTGCATGCTGTTCTGAGTAATGTAATGAAATCTCGTGCTGTCTCACACAGTCCCTAGGATGTGAATCATCCCTTTGTCCAGTATATCCACACTGCATAGGTGGCCCACCCATTAGTCACTTAGCTACCTCAGTTATCAGATGGACTATCATGGTTATCATAATGTTTGTGTTCAAGTAACCCTTATTTTACTTAACAATGGCCCCAAAGAATATGCCAAAGAGAAGTCGAGAAGTCTTACAGTGCTTCCTTTAAGTGAAAAGGTATGTATGTATAGGAAAAAACATAGTATATATAAGTTCTATACTATCCAAGGTTTCAGGAATCCACTGGAGGGTCTTGAAATGTACCTACTGCGGATAAGGGGAAACTACTGCAATATTATCTCATACTCAGGAAAAGGAGAACAAAGACCAGTAACATTCCCACCTTGGGCAGGAATAATAACAATCATAATTATTACTGCTAACAGTTATTACGTAGTTAACTATTTTGAGCACTATGCTAAGTGCTTTACATAATACCACAATTATAAGAAATAGCTAACATTTATTAAATGTTATATATCTTAACTCTTTGAGTCCTTATGACACTATCAGGTTCTAGTATTATTCCCATTCTACTGATAAGAAAACAAAGAAATAGAGAGGTTAAGTAATTCACTGAGTCACACAGATTCCTTTATGCCACAGCCTGAATTCTTTACCATATATCTCATTTAATCCTCATAAACAACCTATTAGGTAAGTATTATCTGCAGAACTATTTTAATTACTAAGGTTTAGAGAATAAGTAACATGCCTACTTAGAGCTAGAAAGTGACAGAGCTGGGACCAAATCATTCCTATACTAAATTGCATTGTAAGGGACAGTACTGTACTATTACCAATGATTAACATCCGCCCTTATGGAGACTCTTCAGAGTCCCAAAGTTAAATCTCTCTATTCTTTTTTAAAAGAGACTTTAGGAAGGATATACACATAACTGATCTGTGAGCAAACTATTGAGATTAACAATATCAAGCTAAATGACAACTAAATGAAAATGACAACTATTCAAGCTAATCATGTCCAAGGTCAACTGTACCTAATTGTAAATAGTTTTTAAGTATCTTCTGATTATTCTTTTAACAACATATTTATATTGCAACTATTCCATACAAAGGGAATATCTATCTCCATTTTAGGGGTTTCCAAGTTTCAGTTATAAATTTTGCTAAAAGACCTGTAACTTTTCTTAAATTCTAATCTGGCACAGTTTCAGGTTAATTTTATTAAAAGTGAATATCAATTCTATTCAAATCCATAAGTATTTGCATTATTAAGCAAACTTTTATTATCAACTACAAGAATACCTACTATATTTCTATATTTAAACAACACAATCTAACAATTGAAAATGTATATACTAATAAGGTCAGTACCTAAAATATGTCATCTTTAAATTTTCTGGGTCCTGAAATTTTTTTAAATCATATACCTCTGCTAATAATAACTTGGAACAAATCAAATACATAGAATAACTGTTTATGGGCACATAGATTTTCCTGTACAAGCAAAACTATCATCAAAATATAATGCTTTAATTAGCATCTAAGCTTTAAAAACTGTTGTAGACAAATACATTACCAAAGATGAAAATCCAAAGAAAATAAGTCTTTATATTAAAACATTTAAATTATTCAATATAAGCAATCTTACCTCTTTAATATTCAGAGGTCTTCCACTAAGATCATATTTGTTCATAGTTTCTAATGCTTTCTTTACAAATTCTTCATCTTTGAATTCAACCACCCTTATTGGGGAAAAAAAATTTATAGGACATTTTTATGTACTAAGGTTTTTTTTTTCCAATCTGAAGTTTAAATTTGACTTAAGAGATTTTAAAAAAACTTCTTACCCACAACCCTATATCCAGGTAGATTTGTCAATATATGCAAAAGAAAAAAGGTTTCAGATCAGTAGATGAAGTTTATGGTAGAATCTAACATTTAAGTTTAAAGCAATCAATAAGTCAATCTTTTTTGTCTTACACCTCAAGAACAGTCAAGTGACCACAAATTTTCTGTAAATTTTTAAATATATATATTTAAGACAGTTGGATCTAGCCTAACATGCTTGAAGCACACTTTTACTTTTACTCTTCATTAACTTAAAACTAATGAATTTCATTGCATAAATTCAATCAAAAGTAATTGAAAGAAATAACTGACGGCTCCAATATACCTAGTCTTACAAAGTCACATATCTTTTCAAAAGATGTACTGTGCACAAATAGTTTTTAATGTATATTTTTATTAAAATCAAAATAGGAATTATTAATCTCACTTTTAACAAAGTTCTTAGAGAAAACTGGCTGCACATAATTTAACAGCCAGTTCTAAGTATGTGAAAAGTATCCTATTCTAAAGAAACAAATTTGTACTCTCCTTTTTTAAATGATTCTTTGTCATTATTACTCTTCAAAGCACCACTAAAGGTAATGACAAAGTTCTTATTTTTCATATAGTCAACTGGTTTTCACTAATATAATTAAACATTGTTAAGAGCTTTCCACTGTACTCTTCAGTATATTTTCTTGTTGCTAAAAATCAAAATTGACTGTCACCCAACTCCTTCTATATCAATTTATTCATCAATGTCATTCATACCAATTGGTCAGAGCACTGCTTCTTACGTAGTCCCATAGGCTACCAGAAAAAGTTTTTCAGTATAAATTTCAAACATACATTCTGAATTAACAACTTTAAGCTTATAGGCCTCTCAAAAAACTCTTAGGGAATATTATCAATTCGATGACTTTTAAATATCCTTGAAGACATCAAAACACAACAAAAAAAAAAATCCTACATTAAAATCTATTGGCTAAAAAGAAGCATTACCTTACAGCATTAGAAAAGTGAATGCCCTTTATGAGTATTTACAAAACCCAACCCTTCCAGGCAGCTAGCTTGATTTGTATAAGTGTCAGACTTGCTAGTATAAAGCCTCAAATCTTGCATAATAAAGTAAAACAAAATGAAACTTAAGTTTCCAAAAACTGGTACAAGTATTATACAAAAAGTAAACTGCTGAGGAACTTTTAAACCTCGAGCAGATTACTGCCCACAGCACTTACCCTTGATTTTCCTTCCGCATCCTTAAAGAGCTCCACGTATGTAACCTCACCAACTACATAAGACATACAAAAGGAAGATACCAAGAAACAATACATTTAAACACCAATATCTTGCTTTACTGCACACCTGTGCACAACTCTACAGAAAAGCACCTATTATTCACCAACAATCAAAACCAGACCAACATACCTCCTGTCAATGGCTATGTAAATTTAACTGATTTTCAGAAATGTACATCATCCACATTCTCTAAAAAAGCTAACAACCATATTAACCTAATTCATACTACAGATCATATTTTGGCCAGCATGATATAGTTGGTGAACAAATGTACATATACATACAAATGATCCCTTAGCCTATCATATTAAAAACATCAACATTAGCACTTTTCAAATAACTTTAGTCGCCTACACACAACAGCTGTTTTAAGGTGACTTCCTACCTGAATGTCTTCAATCATGTTTGCCATCAGTAAACTAAATTTACAAGTCATGCTTCACAGCAAGCCACACACTTTCTAAATAAAGTCAATGAATAAAACCAATCAAATAGTTGTCACCTTACAACAGATACACCAATGCAATTTTTTTTTAATTTATTAGAAGAGATCAGCCTCAAAGCCAAGTACATAGTTTGCAGGACTGTTGAAACTCAATTTTTCAAGAGATAACAAAACTAACTTTTACAAGATCAATTATGAAAATTAGTTTTCCCCAAAACCAACCATGTATATAAAATAAAGGTTTTCAGGTTATTCTGAAAACAAAACTGCAACAGCAGTAACGCAATTTTAATATAGAACTGCAGAGACAGCATCATGGCATTCATGACAATGCAAACAAAATGAATTCCACAGCCAGATTCCAGGCTCCGCCAAGATAATAACAAAACAGCTTTTGGAAAAAAAATAATCAGACCTTATTATTCATACTTTAACAGCTAAATGTATTGCTTAACTAATACAACAGTCCTTTAAAAATCTATAAAAACTTCAACTAGACAAAGCAATCACTTTAACAAAATTCTTGGTGGCATGCATATGCTGGCTCGCTACTATCCCACTGAAATAACAAAAAAAAAAACAAAAAAACAAAAATACTTCATTTATCCATACTACCTTGTAATGAAATTGTGTCAAGTGAAAGAAGAGGAAAAGATTAATGCATGTGTCAAGAAATAAACAAAAATCAATTTTTTTGAGTCTGTGTGGCTCAGAGGAATAAAAAAAATTTTGCTTAGTTCTTTCTCCCTTTCTACATGATTAGCGAACAGTGGGTTTATCAGAGATGGTTACCTTTTTCTCTCATTAGATCTTTAATAGCTTGCCATTTCATGTCATATGGAATGTTGCTAATGAAAACTCTGTTACGATTTGGACCTTTCTTTTCTCCAGTGCCAGAATTCTTGTCTTTTGAATAAGGATGAAATCTATTGGCCTTCTTATTTCCTGTAGATTTTTCTTTAAATTCTGATTTCTCTTCTTTCACTGATTCATCATTCTCCCTATGAATTAAAAACAACAAAAAGAAAACCTCAGTCATGCTTCTTATAATGAGTATATATTAAATATTTATCACTTCACAAAACTTTCCACTAAGTTAGATTTTGCAAAGCAACTGTGGAGTCATACTGCTGGCTTTGAAATTACCCAATGCTGTTTCAAAGCAAGCATGTGGGGATATTAACAAAATTTCTCATTTCACAATCCTTTTTTTCCATATTAAATAGATGCAGCATCCAAACAATAATCCAGTTTTTCCCAAGATAATGCTTAATAAATGTTATTAGAACCTAACAAAAGGGAGAAATTGGTGATTTTATTCCTACAATATGTAAAACTGCCAGCTTTAATACAGAACTCTAAAAAAACAAATTTACAAAACGATATCCTGAAAAAGTTCATCTCTTAAAGGTTAACAGTTTCTTCCCAGAACTTTTCTCCTCCACTGCTCAAAAACATAGTTAATGGGAGGAAGGGGTGGAGGAAAGAAGCAATACTTAAATGTAATGCAAACCAGAATTTTATAAATCTACATTTTAATGAGGCCCTAACTGGAAAATATTTAATTTATAAAACTGTAATCACAATGCAACTATATGATGCTATCTACCAACCATCTGTAGAATATAACACTGAAGTAAAATAAATCCTATAGATCAAAAGCTGAGTATTTTAAAAATGCAATTTACTTTTCAAAAGAAATCCTTTTTTTACAGAATAACAATAGATTTATTTTAAATCATTAATTACTCTAGTGAATTTTATACTACTTAATTAAAATTCTGATTTTAAAGCAAATTTTTACAAACATATACTGATTAAAATCTCTGGAAATGACATCCAGGAATCTAAATCTTTTAAAACTTCCCGGATTACTCTGACAACCAACCAGGTTTCATAAAGCAGGCTCTAAATTATCTTCTAAGCCAAGCAACTGTGGGAACCTACCTATACATGGCAGCACTCTACACACACATCATTTGCTAGTTGCTTATTCCATGATATACCGAACTTTTTAGACACTACTTTTCTGAGCAGGTAACAACACTACCATAAACATAGTGTATAAAACTCTATTTAAAAAAAAGAAAAAAAAAAACTACCTGGGCTGGTATTAGCAGCATCTAGTATGGTGACTGCATATAACATGTGCTCAATAAATATTAATTCTGGAATGAGCAAACAGTCAATTGAGAACCCATACTCATCTGAATACAGATGGTACTTTTATTTGCCAGAAAAACTGATAAAATCAAGAGACTCTAGAGCCAAACTTGCTTTGCCACTTTTTCAGATCTTGAAAGGGACACATTCACTGTCAAACATCTTCCCTTATCATAAATGGCACAGCCTGGTAGTGATCATCCTACCTGTCCAACTCTAGCAAGTATCTATCTGTCTGAACAGAGCTGTACTTCTGTGAATGGCAGTAAGCAGCCAAAAGGCACAGAGGCCTTCTCTGGCTTCTGGGGACAGGAAATACAAGAACCCCTCTTTTTAATCCTCCGAAGAACCCATTTACATAGTAGGCTGAATTCAATTAATGGTTTTAAAATAACTAAGTCTCTATTCACGTGAACTGACATCTATATGGTCGCTAGCTAAATACCAATTCCCCTGCCTATTTTCCTCTTGCATGAAACCAATTTTGAAAATTGCACAAAGTTCTGAAGCACTCACTGTATTCCTCTATTCTTACATGGATGCTGTCAGCACAATCTGACAATTCCATTAAAAAGCAGTAATATCACCTATAAAACCATTGCCACTCTCAAGAAAATGAGAGTCCATCGCCCTCAAAAATTTCTTCATGCACCTTTGTTTTTTTCCTACCACCTCTCCCCATCCCTTCCCTTGTCTCCAGGCAATGACTGACCTGCCTTCTGTTACTCGTCTGTTTTCTAAACTTTATATAAATTAAATCATACAATATTTTTTTTAAGCAGTAGTATTATACAGGATACCCTCTTTAAAACATTTGCTCAATAGATGAACAGAGAGAGCAATTTCTTCAAGTTTTCCCCCATCAGCAGCATCTTAAAGATACAGCTGAATTGTTCATCTGTAAGGTACAAATTAAGACTATCTATGGAAGGCACATCAGTTTAGTGGCTACAGGTATAGTGTGATTAAGAAACTAAGCTATAATTACTCAATATCTGAACTCTTTGTATGTCCAAATACACGATGGAAGAGACAGTGAAAATATATGTGAAAACTCTTACAGAAATGATGCTACATAATGTCAAAATATTGGCATTATATCCAAAATTCCTTGTAATAATTTCCAAACTATTCATTTAGGCAAATCTTCCTCTTAATGTACTTGACATAAAAACTGTAACTATTCTAAATCACAAAAATGTTATCTACTCATAAAACTAAATTACGCCTACCCAAATTATAATATAAAATTCTGAAAAATACTGAACATTGAATAAGAAAAGTTTTAATATAAAAGGCATACTGCTAGTGTATGAGATGCAAAACTAAGCCCAGTTCCATTCTTTATTCCTAATATGATTAAAAAAAAAAAAAAAACTACTACTCTACTTCAAACACTTCACCTTGCTCCATGGCTTAATATTTTATTCAAGTACCCTAATGTAACTCTCATTCTCCATATACTCCAAGGCGTTACTTAATCACACTTGAATAATGAAGAGTTATAACAATACTGCTATTTTTTCCCTCCGATTCATTTGAGAGCTAGTATACCATTTTGGCATAAAGAACAAGACTATACCTACAGAAACATCTTTAATTTCTTGTCACAAGATATGAACACACCAACTAATCCTCTGTATATGAGTTTCATAATCATAAAAGTTCACATCTACACTTCTTAAAAATATTTATTGGGCCTTTATAAGCATAAGGCCTTGGGGATATAAAGATGAATAACATAGTGGTCTCCATCCTTAATGACTATGGATTAACCTCAGAAAGTCATTTCAATCTTGATAACAAGAGGCACTGTGTTCGCTTCTAAGCAACATATATTTTAAGACAATATTTTGTAATTTTTATCATCTCAATAAATTCTTATCATTAAAATACATAGAAATCAACTCAAGTTTATATGTTGGGTTGTTAACTACTAAAGTTGGTTCACAGGGTAAAAAAAAGGTTGTTAGGTTGATACAGGTAAATGTCCCTAATAATTTGGAATGAGTGATCCATGCTGGACCATTACATGTTCTTATGGAAGAGGCAGTATAAGAAATCCCTGAGAGTAAAGTGGCCTCTTCACTCAACTTCTAGGAAAAGATAGGAGAGAGATGAATTACAAGCAATATGGAAAGAATCTACATTTGTATTTACTTATAACATTTCTTAATTTCTTCACCTTATATTTTTCTTTTCCTCAGTAAGAAGTTAAAGGAATTCTTTTTCTACCTCTCTCTTCTGTCTGGCTAAACCACAATGAGACCTTAAAAGGGATCAGAGACTTTTAGATATGATGGAGGCTTAGATACCAGCTTTATCTGTACGGACACTATTAAACTGATCATATTCAAGAACAGTAAGGCTTCTCTCTGTAATTCAAGGCTGTATTTTTTGTTCAGGAGGAAAGGGTGGCAGGTAGTTTTTAAAAGCACATATTTAAAATTTATCATTTCACTGATTTTCATTCGCATTTATGATGCCAAATTCCTGAAAGCCCACATTATGGTAGGTAGAGTAGAAAGTGCATCACCCCATTTTGGTTCCTCAGTTACTGAGGCATGCCACTTTCCACCTAGGAACAAACTCCACTGAGGTGGAATCTCTTATAACTGCACCTCTATTTTGCCTAAAGATACTGCCTATCCTATTCAAACTCAATTGAGAGCAAGTGTCATAACCAAGCAAGGGTAGCCACCTTGTCTGCAATCAACGGTTACACAGAATGGTCAAAATTTATCACAGTTTCAAACATTTTTATACAAAAGTAAAAAACATTTCCGTTGTCTATTTTAGTGCGAGCAAATGTTCATTGCTTGCCACTCTGAGGCATAACTGAGAGAAGGAAAACAATGTTTTTCGCTAAATAACATCCTACTTTCAAGTTCAGATTTAAAGAGCTGGACATATGCAAATAAATGCCTGAATTCATATCCTCCCATAAAACAAAAACGAAGAAGAGCATAACATTTCTTTATGATAACTAGAAATTATTTTGTAGTCAACTAAATTCTTTATAGGGACTAATGACAACTAGAATCTTAAAGGTAGTGGATTTTCTTCAATTGAAAACAATTTACTTTACCATTATACCAAAATTAAGAACCTACCATCACACACTGAGGTTTGTTTGTTTTTAAGTAGCCTGCAGGGCTGACAAACATTTGGGAGTCGGGGAGAGGAAGGAAGCAAGGCACATTTTCTTTTTTAAAGTACCTCTTACTACTTCAAGGATTAACACAATGGTTTCGGTCTAACCGCACATTATTAAACTTCCTCTTGGTATGTGTCAGTTCAGAAATGAACATACCTTAGAAAACAATAACAAAACACTGAACTTATAAACCTCAGAATGAGGCCGGGGAGTTGGGAGATATTCCTTTTAAAAACGTTCTCGGTTGTTAGGAGGACATGTCCGATGATGTCATCCTTAGATACTCCCTAGTGATGAACACTAACTACTGGCCTTTAAAAGGGGGACCATTTTCCAGCAAAGCGTGGCGGCCACCGAGCTTTGCTCAAAGGTTCTCCAACCAAAGTCGGAGAAGAGAGGGTGGCCCGTGGTCTCGGGCTAGAAATGGAGAGGGGGCGCCGGCCTCGTGGTCCGCACCACGGCTCCCCTGGCCCGAGGCGGGCGGGTAGGGCCTGGGAGCGTCCGGCTGCACCTGCTCCTCCCGGTACCCACGGCCCGAGGGCAGTTATTTCCCCACCGAGGCCCAGCCTGGCCTCCGGCCCTACAGGCCGACTTCCCGCCCCCCACCTCGTCGCGACCCCAGAAAGAAAAGACAATACATTTTAACGCCATTGGAGCTGCTGCTGTGCTGAGGAGGCTGCCTCTCCGTCTCTGGCGGGTGCGGTTCTCGCCGTGGCTCGCCCGGCAGCTCTGCGGGCTGCTGATTCGGGCTGTCGTCGCCAGCGGCACCGGGCACCTCGGGCTTGTCGGCGTCCGCCATCCCGCCGCCACTGCCTCCGCGTCGGCCGCCTGCGCTGAGGGGCTCCGAGCGCGACAATGGCGGCGGCCGGGGAAGCGGTAACGGATCCCGATTTGAAAAGGCCCCGAGCGCTGTTGCCCGGATCTCGCGAGAACCAGTCGGGGCCCGGCGACTGGGAGATGGTGTGAGCCCGGGGTTGGGGGTGGGAGCGTTGGGAGGGGGAAGGGGAGGGATAGGGTGGCGGGTCAGGGCCGCCATTGCTGCAGTCTTGCTCCAGGGCGAGGAGCGCTTGACTTGTCCAGAATCCCCCAGTGGGGTCTTGTTCTGCCCACCAGCCGGCCTGTCGCTTGGCACTTAATGGGGTCTTCGCTTACAAAAGTTGGCTCTGGGTGTTAGAAACCTCTAAAGCTCTGAAACCCAGACTATTCAATTCATTCCATGTAGAAGCAGTTTAAATGAGAGAAGCACCCACCACTTTGCATCTTTAAAGACTTCTGCAAATCTTAGGCTCCCGTTAGAAATCCTTTGAATAATGCAAAGAAATCACTTGCCTCTTCAATGCCTAGGCACCCTGTGGACGTTCAATAAATAGTTATTGATGACTGGTTGCAATTCAGCAAAATGAAGGGCTTCGAATTTCTTTTGAGTTCCGGCTGTTCTCCATAATAAGGCTTTCCTTAGGACTCAGCTATCTGCTTATAAAGAGAAGAATGAAGTTTTTTAATTCTCCAAGCAACAATCAATGGAGAGAATCTATAATTTTTATAAGAAATCTTCTACTAGATTGGCTAATAATGGACATTTTGGGTTTGGGTTATGTGTTTATTATATGCTGTTGGAAATTATATTTGAAGCAGTTATAGGCTCTCAAATTTAATTACCATATGGAGTTTTAAAATCTATAGTTATAGATTTTTCCCTTACATATGAAAAAGAAATCCATTAACTCCCAACTCTTGAGTACTATAATTTCACATTGAAATAACATTTATGAGCTGAAAAGTTCAAAGACCTTCAAAAGGTTTCTTTTCATAAAGATACAATCATGTATGGTTTCCATGCTTTGCAGAATATCACAAACATTAGTGGTAAAGTTGTTAGAAACACATTCAAGTATTACATAATTTCATCAATCCCCTCTGTTCTTTGATATTTCAATATGTAGATTTCTGCCCTTAAATATAAAACATTCGATCCAATTCTAGAAGAGTTGAGCTACTTAATCCAACATACACAAAAATCAGAACAATTTTAATCATAATGAGTACACCTGGTAAAATACTATTTAAGCTGCTACTGACATTGTTTCATGAACACAGCCCATGCTATTGTGGTTGCAGCATAAATTGTTTCTCCTTAGTCAATCCTAAAATTTAGTGTTTGGAGAAGCAGAAGGGCATGGGGATTTGATACAGAAAACACAGAACCCCAGTTCTGCCACTTTCTGCCTGTAATTCCTTGGGCAAGTCACTTAATTTTTCAATCTCTCCATAATAAATAAGGATAACAATACTTACCTTGCAGGATTAAGGTGGGGATTAAAAGAAAGCACTTTATGTAGGGCAAAGTGCTATACGAATATAAAGTAATATTACAATTCCCTATCTCTCCATACTGGGCAGGGTTTTAGTCAAAGAGAAGTCAGGTTCTTTTCTCAAGAACAGAATTATAAGTACTTTCAAAACATTCATCATTATCTGTTATCTTTTTGCTATAGTTGAATTTAATGATGAAAACTTAACCCTGCAGTCCCTAGTACAGAAGGATTCTTGAAAAATCCTTTAATAGATCCAATTTAATATTTTTTAAGAGGTCTTTATGTTTAAAACGGAGTAGTAGGTGCATGAGGAATACAAAAATTAGTATAGGCCTGTTGGGAAAGTACATTTATAAAAAACATTATTCGAGTGCTGTAATGAAGATAAAAGTATAATTAAAAATTTATTTACAAAATAAGAGACCAGCCTGAATGCTGTAGTATGGTAATTAAAATATTCCACTGAAATATTTATCTTGTGCTCACTGTCATTAATCATCAGAGAAAAGCAAATTAAAACCACAAGGAGATATCACCTCATACCTGTCAGAATGGCTATCGTCAGTAAATCAATAAATAAGTGTCAGCGAGCTGTTGAGAAAAGGGAACCCTTATGAACTGTTAGTGGAGTTGCAAACTGGTACAGCCGCCATGGAAAACAGTATAGAGGTTCCTCAAAAAATTAAAAATAGAACTACCTTATGACCAAGCAATCCACTTCTGGGCATTTATGCAAAGAAATCCAACACACTAATTCAAACAAACATGTGCATCCCTGTGTTAATTGCAGTATTATTTACAATTACCAAGAAAGACGATTAGATAAAGAAGATGTGGTACAAATATGTAAGGAATATTACTCAGCCATAAAAAAGAATAAAATCTTACCATTTGTGACAACATGGTTGGACCTAGAAGATATTAGGCTAAGTGAATAAGTCAGACAGAGAAAATAAGTTGGACATAGGAATTTACCTGATAATTTCACTTATATGTGGAATCTAAAAAACAAAATAAACAACAAAACAGAAACAAACTCAGATACAGAGAAAGAATGGTTGCCAGGTGGGAGGGAGTTTGGAGGGCTGAGTGAAAAAGCTGAAAGGATTAAGAAATACAAATTGGCAGTTACAAACTAGTCATGGGGATGTAAAGGACAGCATAGGAAATATAGTCAATAATATTGTAATAATTATGTGTGGTGTCATGGAGGCACTAAACTTATCAGGAGGATCAGTTCATAAGCTATTTAAAGGTCTAATCACTATGCTGTATATCTGAAACATAATATTGATGTGATCTATAATTGAAAAATTTTTCAATTAAACAAAAATTTTTTGTCTTGATCATGGAGCTTTGTGGCCCCTTTTAAATTCTGTGCCTAAGACAAAAACCTCACTCACTGTACTGTAATCTTGATCCTGTAAATGCATAAAGGGTAGAGGATAATTCTTACAGGGGGATCTATGAGAGCTTCATAGAAGAGCTGAATCTTAAAAGATGGAGAGAATTGGGGCAGCTTCTGAAGAAACATGATTAATTCTTACCACTCCATCTGACTGCTCTATAGATTAATCTTTTTTTCCTTTTGCTATTAATATTGAACTTAGCTAAATCTTCAAAGAATAAAAAGAAAATTTTTATTAATATCCTATTGCTATGTTCCATTTCTGTATTTTCCTCTTTTTCTTCCTCTACTTTTTTTGAGTCCTTATATATATATAGTAAAAATCTTGAGTAATGTTTTAGTTTTTACCTTCTCATCATTTCCATTGTATATGTCTTGCTTTGCAATTGTACTAACTGTATCACTAGTACAACTTCGCATAACTACTTAGTTTTTTTCTTACAAATTGAAATATGTGTGTTTACGTGTGTGTGTGTGTGTGTGTGTGTGTGTGTGTGTGTGTGTGTGTGTCAGATGGGTCCTGGACTTAGTGGGGCGATCACTTCCTAAGTTATATAAATGTCTAATCACAATGTTATTGTATACCTGAAACTAATATAATATTGTATGTCAACTGTAATTGAAAAATAAGTTTTTTTCAAGAATTACAAGCAAAGGCCAAAAATATATAGTTGAACAAAAAGTATACTACAATTTTTAAGTCAATTTGCTTGGCTTTATAAAATTAAATGGCTGGATTTGTAGCTATTGAGTTTCCAAACTTTAGAGAATTAAAACGTAAAAAGGAATTTATAATTTATATTATAGGTTATATTTGAAATTCATATGTAGTTTCCTTTTCCATCATAGAAGTTTATTCTGTGATGAAAAAGTGGATATTGGTTATTGTCACTAGAAAGGAAAGTATAGTTTTATATTGACAGTCAACTATTTACCATTTCTTCCCTCTACATTACTCTGCTTAATTTAGGAATCTATTTTTTAGCATTTAGCATTCTAAAAATACATCCTGAAGAAAGATCTCTACCAGACAAGTGGAGTCTAGAATTAAGACAATTATCTGAATAATCCAGGCAGAAATTCTGCTTTCGCCTCAATTATTCTAATAATTCAGATAATATCAAGGGTTTTGCTTGAATTTCTTAGGTAATTGTTTCATTTTTCAAGTTTATAATGCTGAGGTTATTGCCCAATAACAGATTTACTTTTGATTTTTATAAGAAATATTGGGATATACTTTTTTTCTTTAAAGACTATTGTTTCCTTTAATTCTGGGATATTCGAGTCTCAATTTCTATTCATATTCTAATTTCTTAATTTGAATCACTTAATTTCTATTTTTGAATTAAATTTCTTCATTTAAATTTTTTTCAATCTCACCCCAGTAATTCTACTAAAAGGAGAATCAACAGAGCAAATTTTCAAGAGCTCTGCTCTACTTCCCTTCCTATGTGCATAATTTCTCTCCTCCTTAATAATTCCATGAATTGATCTTTCTCTGTCCAAAGCCATGCATATTATATGGTAATATTTTAAGTTTGATATCCTAACCCAAAAACTATAGTAGTTCCCCCTATTTACAGGGACACATTCTAAGACCCCCAGTGGATACCTGAAACCACAGCTAGTAGTGAACTTGATATATGTGTGTGTGTTTTCCTAAATGTATATACCTATGATAAAGTTTAATTTATAAATTAGGCACAGTAGGAGATTAATAATGACAACTAATAATATTTTAGAACAGTTATAACAATATGCTGTGATAAAATTTATGTGAATGTTTTCAGGGCCATCACTGAGTAAAATAAAGGTTACTTGAACACAAGCAGTGCTATATCAAGACAGTCGATCTGATAACCGAGATGGCTACTAAATGACTAAGGGGCAGGTGGAGGACAGATGATATGATTAGGATATGCCGGACAAGGGATGATTCACATCCTGAGCAGGACAGAGCAAGATTTTATCACACTACTCAGAATGGTACACAATTTAAACTTATGAATTGCGTATTCATAAATATTTATGAATGTTTATTTATAAATAAATATTAAATGAATTGTTTATTTAATATTCTCAGACCATGGTTGACCACAGGTACTGAAACTGGAAAACAAAACAGGAAAATGGGCGACTACTGTATTAATGAAAGTGATTGCTTCATAGCAAATATTGTTTTTAATATAAATAATTACCCACTTTAGCAATATCGTTCTCAATTTTCAATTACAACTTTTAGAAGAGAAAATAGATTTCTTACAGTGATGAATAATAAGGTTTAATCCATATGCTGTCCTGTATATTTGAAGATATCCTATAAATGGTGAGAATAGAGATAATAATTGACACAATCCATATTCCTCTTCTTATCTAATAATAGAAATTTACTTAAGGTGACTTTTATGTTAAAAGTCCACATTTCCTAGGCACACTTGCAGCTATGCAAGGCCACATGACTACGTTTTGGCCAGTAATATATAAGCAGAAATGTTCTGAGGATCTTTTAGGAGGAACTGACTTGACTGGAAGAATGGCTCTTTTGTTAATGGATTCAAGAAAATAATATATGCTACACATGTTTTTATATACTTAATCTTATTTAGAGGTGCAGACATTCCTAAATCTAACAGACACAATGAATTAATGAATGAAAGAACAAATGAATATAGTAATTGTTTCCTTTGTGTTTGGATACCCGAGAACATATGCCAAATGGCTTATAAACTATGCCAAATATTACTTATTGATGCTCAGCATCATTCTTGCCCTTTTAAGTTCTCCCTTGTATGAGACATTTCTCAGACTGTTGCCAGCAGGATTACAACTTGAACTCTACCAATAAGAAACACTGGTGAAAATTTTAAAAGGAGGAAGAGAAGGAGAAATCATTCATCTCAGCAGCAGTAACCTTGTAGATAACGGCAAACGGCTGATGTGATGAGATGTTATGCCAGCTGTTTCTGGATGTAAGAAAATTCTGAGACTTGCTGCCCCAGCACTCCTGATTCTTGTGTGAACCTCTAAGTCTTTCTTTGTGCACAAAATAATGCACGAAATATCTACACTGTTAGACTTAATTCAAAGTTTTATTTCTTTTCCTGGCTGACCATTGAATAAAATGAGACATGAAAATCATGGGAATATACCTAATCAAATTTGTTTATATACATATCTGTGTATATATTTATGCATATGTGCATACACTTTAGCATGTTTAAACCGTTTGTGAATTGAAATGTAATGACATGAAATCATTTCAGCCTACTATTTTGCAATACACCATGGAAAGTGTATCATATTTGTATACCACCAAAAAAATCATTGCTTCTAACAAACTAGGCTCATAAAAGCCCCTATATAGGCCTTTCTAATTGTCTTCTACAGTTACCTAAAGTGACCTTGTATCTTACTAATCACTCGTTCAGTCTAATTTTGCTTAAAATATGAGAGGTGTGAGTTTTATATTTTGCTAACTTAGTTTTAGAAAGCTGATATCAAATACATAAGTGTGTCTTCTTTAATAATGCACATTTTCTTGAAGAGAAATCCTTATGTTTTACAAAATCAGACATTAAAAATAATTGGCAACTTAAGAAAATGAAAAGACAAGACCCAATGAAATAAAATCTCTGCAAAACACATATGTGATAAAGGACATATATAAAAAATACACAAAGAACTCTTAAAACTCAATGATAAGGAAACAATCCAATTAAAAATTGGGAAAGATCTGAATAGACACTTCACCAAAGAAGATATACAGGTGAATAATAAGCATAAAATGTTCAATATTTTATGTCATTGGAGAATTGAAAGTGAAAAGAACAATGATATACCGCTACATAGCTATTAGAATGGCTAAAATCCAAAACACTGACAACACCAAATGCTGATGAGGAATGTGAAACAACAGGAGCTCTCATTCATTGCTGGTAGGAATGCAAAATGGTACAGCACTTTGGCAGACAGTATGATAGTTTCTCACAAAGGTTAGCATATTCTTAACAGTCAATCCAGCAATTACTTCTTAGTTATTTACCAAAATGAGTTGAAAACTTATGTTCACACCAAAACTTGCACACGAATGTTTATAGCATCTTTTTCATAATTTCCAAAAATTGGAAACAACCAAGATATCCTTAAATAGGTAAATGGCTAAACGAACTGTAGTATATCCATGCAATGGAACAGTATTAAGCAATTAAAAAAATGAGCTATCAAGCCATGAAAAATCATGAAAGAACATTAAATGCATACTACTAAGTAAAAAAAGCCAGTCTGAATAGGTAACAGTCTGTATGACTCTATACATACATTCTGGAAAAGACAAAATTATAGAGATGGTAAAAAAATCAATGGTTTCCAGGTGTTGGGGAGTAGGGCAAGGGGAGGAATGAATAAGTGGAACACATGGGATATTTAGAGAAATGAAACCAGTCTGTTATGATATACGATGGTGGATACAGGACATTATGCATTTGTAAAAACCCATAGAACTATACAACACAAAGAGTGAACTCTAACTATAGACTTTAGTTAATAACGAGGTGTCAATATTGGTTCATCAATTGTAAAAAATGCACCATACTAATACAAGGTGTTAATAATAGATGAAATTGTGGGGTAAGAGAGGAGGTATATGGGAAGTTTCTGTACTATCTGCTCAATTTTTCTGTAATCTAAAGCTGCTCTAAAAAAATAAAGTTCATGTAATTAGAAAAATAACTGGCAAGATTTGGAGAAAAAAATCATATTGGGGAAAAATCCAATGTAAAACTCATGCAACTTCACAAGCAGAGCACTACAAAAACATTTACAAACCTACTGAGAATACTAGCACAGTTAAAAATACAAGTTAAAAAGCTACATTATAATACATCCAAAACTTTGCAAAAAAATTAATTAAGAAAGAATGATGCAAAAGTAATTAAGAAAGAATGATGTAAAAAATTTAATTACGAAGGAATGATGATGAATTATGGAAATAAGGGAAAATGCACAAAGATCAGAAAGAACTGTTCAATATGCATTTCAAGACAAAGCATGTGGCCAAATTGAGCCAAGAGGATGAAAGAGTGAATGAGCGTTGTATATAGGACAACTTTCCTCCACAGCTAACTGCTTTCAGCTGTGTTAGTGAATTTAGAATTAAGCTGCTTTTAGTTGGTAGTCAAAGCATTAATGTACTGGAGAAAATCATGTATAAATCAATTAATTTTCACTTTTTTTGACATTCCTACATGCCAATAACTGACTCATATTACAGAAACATAGACTGTAGCAGAATGAACTGCTTTTGTTTCTGTTTCTTTAACCCAGAAAAATAACTTAAGCCAATTAAATATACTGTAGTTATGGCTCACACATTTGTGGAGGTTGTGCCCAAGGTACCCTATAATACTCATTAGATTCAACAGTAAATATAGTAGAGGGCTTGAAGTACACTTTAAATGAATCAATTTAAGCCTTATGATCAGTAAATTTAAAACAAATTAAACTTCATAGATGGCTCTGAATTGAAACATTTAGTGCATTTTTCTTTGAAGAAAAGTTTATTAGCAAAACATAACATCTCATTTTCGATGGGACTCATCAAGTAGACCAGCATTAGGTCATTATTGACACTAAAGCATTATCATACTCAATTCTCTTATGAGTCCACTTACTTAGATAATTTCTTCACTGTTGACAAAAATCTCACACAGCCATTTTCTAATCAAATCTAATAATTTTATTACTGTACTCTTTAATTCTATTTCAGTAGATTCGGTATCAGTTATTTTCTAGAGATCAGATGGGAAAATGACTCCCTCTGATCTCCAAGGAAATCTGAGGAAAAAATAATAGGAGTGGTAAAAAAAAAAAAAAAATACAGGATTTTAAGCCAGTCAATATTTAGTTGTAAACCTGATAATGAGAATATGGATCATTCACTTATAGCAGAAATTTTGAAATCTCTCCTTGCCTTTGGGATTATAGAAATGGACTGCTAGGCCCATGGATGCCCTGAGTTGTGAGCAAAATTATCTGCATATATGTATTTTTAGGTAGAGGGCATATATTTCTTTTTTGAATTTCAAAATTATTCTTAATCCTCCAAAAAGATTAAAACAACATATGTAGGAAAAAAACTATGGGTAGCTATGAATGACACTCAAAATTAGTAGGAATGCATTTTTTAAAAATAAGCAGGTGACTTTGGATATAGCTAAATATCTAAGACCATCTAAAGCCAAATACGCATTGGGTTACTTTTTTAATGTTTATAACTAAAGTAATTTACATTTTTAAGTCGTTTTTTAAGGTTTTACATTTGAAAGTTGTAATACTCAATGTTTGAGTAAATAGCAACATTTTAAATAAAAAAGGCACAGACACATTAAAACATTTTAGCTCAGAAAGAATAATCAAACTTCAGCCAGGCAAGATGTACATTTCCATGAAAAGCTGAAGGTAATATGTTTGTCTAATAAGTTTAAGAGACGATCTTCCACTATAGAAAACTTGAGAGCAAGAAGTCAACTGGAACCAGAGTAATAAGAATTGAGAGCAAGCAAAATTTTTCTTTGAAAAGAATCCTGAGCTGACATGTTAGAGAAAATTCTTACTTTCAGTTCCTTTGTGACCTTCTCTTTCTGGAGGATATTCATTAGAGTAGAGCTGTCACAATCTTTAAATTTCTATAGTTACCATGTCATCTAACAAGGTAAATAATTAACACTTCTACTCTGTGACATAATGAAAAGTCCTAGTCACATCAGAGACACTATTTATAGTGTATAGAATTAGAAAGAGGAAGCAAAATGTTTAGAAATAAATCATGTATGTAGTTATATAAATTAAAATTTTCTTCTGATAGCTTAACATTTACTATTTAGTCATAATAAATTATACTTTTCATAGCTAACTAGAAGACCATTTTTTTTCTAGATTGTAGTACCTTGTTAAAAACAAATTTATAAAACAACATATATACTCACCCAGTAGTCAAATTGTTTGGCCAAAAAGTAGAGAAATGAATGTATTTATTTACTTATTTTTTATTTATTTGCTCCATTTATGATTTTATGAGGACATGTATTAAAACAGATCATTAAAAATAAAATAATATACCAATACTTGAGAAAACAAAATTGCAACAATCAAGGCGATGGAGGAAAAAAACACAAATATAAGGGCCTTAAAGTCTTATATAGTTACTCATATGTAACTTTTAATTTAATTCTGACATCCCTGGTAACTAAAAGAAAAGGCAAATGTGATCAGTTACATGATACACATTCTATATAAAAAGAAAAAACATCACTTATCTCAGGATGGTTTAAGTAAGGAGGAGGGCTGTGTGAGTTCAATTTATGAAATGGTATTTTGGAAGGATGTTATATAGGAAATACTAAGTGATGTATTGGTCAAGTCTTTAGTAACAACCCTATAGCAGGCTTATAGCAGGTTGGGTAAGCCAAGGGTTGTTTTATATAGAATGTTTGTGTATAAGCTAAAAATGTAATGTCAAAGCATGGTAAAGGCAATTCTGTTTGGGGGAGGTCTAAGTAATGCCAACCTCATATTTACCTTTCTTATAATCCGAATTGCTCTGAAAATAAGTCATAGATGCTCCAGAAGTATATGTTAACCACATGTTCTTTAGAAAAGCATTAAAATATTTCATATCTTTCTGCAACTTTTTAAAAATAAAAGTTGGGCAGCAAAGATTGGCAAGAACACGAAATAATGGGTATTCTAGGTTTTATTCTATCCTTCATTACTATTCTTCATTACTTCTTTAGTAACAGAATAAAATATAAATTATTAATCTCTGTGCTTCTGTAGAACTTGCCAAGTTGTTTTGCAGTGTATCTCATCAAGGGCAGAGACCAAACCTCATCTATCTTTGTATCCCAGCATCTAGCAAAAGAAGTGGAAGGAACATAATGGATTTCTAATCCATTATGCTTTCCTGAATGAGCCACTTTGCAGACTTTTCAGGGCATCATCCTTGTTCATACAGTTTGCAAAGGGTCAAGGTCATGCACCAACTAACACCAAGGAACCCAATTTATAGTCAAAACTTTCCTTTGGCATCAATTCAAAAGCATTAACTAAAAGCATTGTATCAAGTGATATAGGTATGGATTTTTTAAAACACCAGAAAAACATCAAGAGGAAGCTTCAAATCTAAGTATATGTGTATTATGTCAATGATATGACAGATCAGCGTTCATTCAAATAATCTATGAAACAATGACCCTAACCCACTTTCTAAACTGGATAAGAATTATGTCTCCAACATTTAGATTTTTTAAATCAGTATCATGAACTTTTACTATGGAACCATATTTAAAGTCATAAAATGACAATTCAGTTTTCCATTGTGATAAATTCTTGGAGTAAGGCCCATGTATTAATAGCAGAATCATGTAACTTAGTCTCAATTTCTTGAACTGGGTGATTATAGATCATAGTATGGAAACAGAGTAGAGTAAACTACAGCACGTGTCCAGAAAATGTCAAAATTGAAATCAAATTATCAAATTCATAAACAGTTTGTTAATACTGTGCAAACAAAATGGTTAACCCCTAAACTTATTTGAATAGAATATTCTTGCAACCCTCTAAAAACATACATAGAATAATAGGTGGGAAAAAATGACCTCCTTTCCCATACTCTGAGTGAGTGTATTGCCACAATGCAATATCTCTAGCACCTTGCTACTTGAAGTGTGATTATGAGACTAACAACCTCTATCTAGTATCATCTGGCATATTGTTAGAAATGCAGCACCTGAGATCCAATCTCACATTAACTAATTGAGAATGTGCATTTTCGCAAGATCTCCAGGGGATTCATTTGCACATTAAATTTCAAGAAGCACTGTTCTAGCACCTAGTACCAAAAAAGAATATGGACGTTTGTAAGCTTTAAAAAAAAAAAAAAGTCGATGATACCATGGCTATGATCATGTCACTGAAAGAAGATATTTCTACTTTTTTTCTCAGTGGGAAGTTAGTTCACCTATATTATGGGTGTTTATTAGTTTTAAATGAAAAAGAATAACCTTTTTTTTTAGCAGTCTTGTATGAACTCTCAGTTATTGTTCATTTTTGAAATTTTCTAAATTAGGAAAACTCTGATCATAAAGTTTGTCTTCACTTTATTATTGAACTATGACACACCTTTACCTTATGTGTTTTCAGTATTTTTTACATGAAGGAAGACCCGATTTTGTATTTACATTTTCCCCAATCTCTGACAATTTAATAATTCATAAGGCCAATAATTACTTTTTTAGGGAATCTACAGGTGTTTGCAACTTGTAGGTTATGGATATAGTATTCAAACATGAATAGGATCGGAACCTTATAACTCAGTTTGAAGAAAGACAAGTCCTCAACTAAGGATGAGGGAAGATATTTTTGTTTTTGTTCTGTTTCCCTTTCAGTGTAGTATAAACTTGGATTCTATACATTCAACACTGTTTAGAAAATGTGTCTTGGAACAACACGTACCGGCTTTATCAGAGCCTTCCAGCTCCTGTGTGCGAGCTAGGTTTTACTACGCAATGTTTCAGCACTATGGACAGCGCCTAGGCACCTACTTGGAGGAAAGGGAAGGATTGGATTTGCGTAGAGGAGAAAAGGTGCCGCAGGGAAAAATAACTCCAGATGCCGCATGCAGTCCCCAGTTAAACCCTTCACTCTGGTCTTTCCTGTATCGATTGAGAAGAAAGACTTAAGAATTTAGCGTCTACTCCTCGAATGAGACTGCGGTCACGCAGAACAGCAAAATGCCCGCGGCACAGCTGCTGATGCAGCGAGGAGAGGAAAACAAGGATTTTAACAATAAATTAATTAAACTCCCAGTGCCTTTGGAAGCGAAATTGGAGAACTTGGATTGCTAACGTGCAGGTTGCGATATGAGTGAAAATAAGCCCCTACCTTTTTATTTATATTTTCTTCTTTTTGGCAGAACTGAGGCATAGAGCCTGTTGCTGCTGTGGCAGATTCCCTTCCCCCTCTCATTTCCCACCTCATCTCTGTCTCACAC
This sequence comes from Pteropus alecto, assembly GCF_000325575.1. Classification (NCBI taxonomy): domain Eukaryota; kingdom Metazoa; phylum Chordata; class Mammalia; order Chiroptera; family Pteropodidae; genus Pteropus; species Pteropus alecto. The sequence goes on along the minus strand of NW_006442109.1, from coordinate 22,932,708 downwards.
ACACACAGTCAGACGCCCTCACATACACACGCACGCGCGCGCAAATGTTTACACACTGCTACATCGAAGAAATTCATGCACATTTCCTTGCAAATACACTCGCGCGCGCACACGTAATTCACGGGCGCCCACGTCCTCTGCCTCTCACCGACAGATACAGGCATTTACACACGTAGGCCAGGAAAGCGCTAACCACCGTCCTGTGCCTCCACGCAGGTTCCCAGGACACGCCTTTTACATTATTACTGAACCGATCAGCGACCACAGACAAATCTGCCAACACTTAAGTCTACTCGCTGGATTTCATCTCCATGGCAACAAGCATGGAAGGTGAGACAACCCTACCTGCGAAGTAACTTTCTTCCCCTACCCTCTGCATTTAATTGACAGGGTTCCAGTGCAGGTCCAGATAAAAAGACTATCCACATTCTCTTGTATTTCTGAAACTGAGAAGCTGGAAAGGAGGTGGGGGGAAGGAGCTTGCCGGTCTGGTGAGTTCAAATTCTAAAGGAGAAAGTGCCCTAATGCTTCCAGCAGCTGTCACTGCTGCTGCTGCTGCCGCTGCTGCTGCTGCCGCTGCTGCTGCTGCTGCTGCCGCTGCTGCTGCTGCTGCTGCCGCTGCTGCTGCTCCTGCTGCCGCTGCTTCTGCTGCTGCTGCTGCTGTTGCTGCTGCCGCCGCTGCTGCCCAAAAGAAACAATAACAACAACAACAACAAACAAAAGAGGATGTGTTGTGTGTGTGCTGTCAGTTTGCTGATGCTTCTCCCATAATGTTTTGTAGGATGTTTCCATGTTTCTTCAGTTTAATATGTCCAAAGGGAACTGGAGACAAACAGGGCAGAATGATAATGACAGTCTAGGTTTCTCTAGTGAGACATTTTGAAAATTTTCAGACAAGGTTTTCAGAGCTTTGAAAGGAACGAATGTCAGTCCTTGAGGAGTCATCCAAAGATTCTCTTAAGAAGGAAATTCTCTTAAGGTTGAAATCCAAAAGGTTGGGGGGTGGATTCTGACAGATCAAGTTGTCCGATCCCTGGGAAGGCCTGAAATTTATGCACTTCATCATGATGAAGACACCTGGGTTTGTGATTTAAGGTTTTTCTTTGATTCCAACACATTCCATTCCTAATGATTAACTAGCTCTGTGTATATGTGGCCTCAATAACGTTTCTTTTCTCTCTTTACTTTTCATGAGATTTAATAACCTTGATACATGATGGGAAGTGTGTATGTGTGTGTGGGGAAGGATTCATTATTTTTTAAGCTTAAGGGTTTTCTTATATATCTTATATATCTCATTCCATGAGATATATAAGAATCTCTAATGCTCATTTTGTTAGCATTAGAGATTATTATATCTAATGACTAATTCCAAAATACTTTTCGCCCAGAACACTATATTCCACTATAGTAGTTGTTATTTCAGACTTACTGTTTAGAATATCATTAATGGATACATAAACAGGGGGGAAAAAACCTGTTGATTAAAATAAAATAAAGTAGGTTCTTTTTTTTTTAAATGAATGTTTACTTTTTAATATTGATACTGCAACTGATCATTGCTGCATGCAAATTAAATTATTATGTTTCTGAAAAGTGAATTTTTATATCTCCAGTCAGTAAACTTATTTCATACAGGAAACAAATATCAAATACAACATTCATGTTTATGAAAAGCTGTGTATCGAGTATAAAAATACTATTATCTTTGCTTGACTTCTCACAATGGTATGATTTGTAAGACTTACCATAGAAGATTTTATTTATTTGTTAATAACTACAGAACAACTCAGTGAAATTTCAGCCTTTTGGTACCTACAGGTACACCCTTGACCCAATCCTATGACTTGTCAGGACCTAGTGATCCCAGTCTCTTACAATTTCCATGAAAGAAATTATGTGCTTTCAGCTCAATTAATCATTTCTAAAGTACCTAACCATTTATTCCAGTGAATATGGCTGCAGGCAATATCTTATCATTTGCAGCAGTATTACAAAAATGTAATAAATACTTTAATCATAACACATATAGACTCGGATATTTAAACTACGATGTTGATAATTTTTTTTTTGTATATGGTGTAATGTGTTTAAAATAACTTTACCACACAATTTTACATTCAGTTCTTTTTTGGAAATGTCATTTCTTTTTTTTTCAACTATTTGTTTTCTCATAAGGGTTTACTTATTAATGGTTTTGTAGCTTTATGGTCTAAATTTCTCTCATTTTTCTTTCATTTTCTATTTCCCAGTAAACAATAAATTAAGATGATGTTTTCCCTCTGAGGCAGGCATTAAAAATCTGCTGATTCTTTTTGCTTTCTCATTTCTTCCAGAGATTAGAGAAACTGAAAATATATCTTTTGCCCACAGTTGTTGAGTAGTTTTGGATACTTATTAATCATGAAGAAATCAGTATTGTAACTGAAGACATATTTATTCCTAACAATATTTTGTTATTAACATTATATCATACTCTATATCAATAAAAAGGGCAAAGCTCAGCACACTTAGCAGTATATTCTCAAAAACATTAGACTTGGTGTTGAAATGAGGGCAATTGTTTACTTCACAGAGCAAGTAAAATGGAAAGTCTGGACAAACATTTGAAAAATTTAGGCCTGAAATACTGGTATTTCAACTGCTACATATATGGCTTAAATTACCTACAGCATCTGTTTGTGGAACATATTGTTAGGCAATTGCTTAACTTTTTACTTATTTGCTTATGTAGACACAGGCTGCAGCAATAGCCAGACTTTCTTCAACCTTGAAAACTACCCTTTCTTTGTTCTCATTGACCTGTATTTTGTTCTCATTTTTAGTATTAGGTAGAATTTTAAGATTAATATAAAAGTCTAAGTCCTTCCTTTTAAGATGTTAATAAAACATTTGTTCTTTCTCAACCCAAAGTTTTTGTTAAAAATGGAAATTTCATAGTTCTTTAAACCTCAAATGAATTTACTTGTCTCTACTTTTAAAAACTGAATATATTGTTATGTATTTATTATTAAAAGTAGTTAACCTAATGATTTAAACTTCTGGACTATTAACTTTAGTGCAAGTAAAACTTCTTTTCTGTCATTTTATTTACTACCTGATTCCATGTTCTCTCTACCCATTATTCCTAAACCCTTTTCAATTTAGTGTCCTTCTTGGACATTCAACTGAATTTTTTTAAATGATGAAAAAATTCTGAATAGCAGACCCAAATCTCTGTTTTTTCAGGGTGTTGTACCCATTACCACTACAGAATTTGACAGTTTACCTACACCTTTTAGAAACTCTAGCCTCCTTTGTTCTGGGTAAGAACTTCTTACTACACATTTACTTATGTCTCTGATCACTTCACATACAACTAAACCAGCAGATTCTGTTTTCTCTTTGTAATAGACATTCATTGAGGCTCATTGCTAGGCTTCTTCCATCTTCAGTCTGCTCTAGTACCTGCACATAGAACCTTAATGGAATTACAACAAAATTGCCTTCTGGATCAATCCAGAACAAGTAGATCTTGCTTCTTACAGGATAACACTTCAAACATTTGAATGTGACTATTGTCTTCTTGATCTTCCCTTTTCCTGGCAAATCTCAGCAATTCATCTCTTAAATTTTGATCTGTGAAGTTTTGATACTTCTACTGGACTCTCTCCATCTTGGATGCATTCTTCTACACAAACTTTATTTGACAATAATGTTCTCCCCACTAGCAATTTTATGCTGGACAAAATGACCTGGATTAATTTATTTAAAACTTACTGTTAAAGAGGGTGGCTCCGTAGTGTAGTGGTTAGCACGTCTGCTTTACACCTAGAAGGGCCTGGATTCACACCCTAGCTGGAGCCACGGACCATACCCCGGGGACCATACCCCGGTTTGCACGCTGAGAGCATGTGGGAGAG
>NW_006442109.1:22910542-22928551 GCF_000325575.1 Pteropus alecto | reverse complement strand
AATAAAATAAAATAAAATAAAATAGTAAAATAAAATAAAATAAAACTGCCTGTTAAAGTGTCTACTATATGCCGTATCAGTACTACTAATTCACTCAGTCCAGAATGAAACTCTTCATTTACTTTCTAAATTTATACTTTACTCATATTTCCTTTCTTTTGGTTAATGAAAGCACTATCTTTACATTTGTCCAGGCTTAATGAAGTAGAGTCATCTTTGATGCCTCTCTCTCCATGACCCACTACATTCCACCAGTTGCCAAATCCTAACCTTCATATCTTTATAAATATGACTACTTCCTAGTCCAGGCCCTCAATGTTTCTCACTTGGACCATTTCTTTTCCATGATGCTAGCTCCCTGAAATCTATAACTTCAGTCTCATTATCAAACCACTTAGTCTTTATGCAAATAAATTTCAAACTCAACCTGACAGTTAAGATATTTCACATTTTAGCTTCAATCTACCGTTTCAATGTTTTGTTTTTCATACTCTCCTTTGCTTGGGCCAATTGCTCACTATCCTCTGAACAAATCAAGCACTTTTCTGTCTCCATATTTATTGTTTCCTTCTCCATATATCTAAATCCTCTGCATTTCAAGATGCAGCGCAAATACAATCTCTTAAAAAAACAACAACCCTTGCCTCATCTCTAAATGAGTGAAATCTCTATTCCTTCTAAATTTGTTTATACTCTTTGCATATCTTTTTCCATCAAGATGTTGAAGATAATATCAACCCTGTATTGTTGTTATAGAGATTAAATAAAATAATATATATAAAGCAGTGTTTGGTACACAGCATATATTAAGTACATATTTGTCTCCTTTGTAGAAGCCTACACTTTTTTATTCTTGTTTGTTCATGAATCCTCTCCCTTACAAGTTGGAATCTCTTTAAGTGGAGAGGCCTATGTCTATTAGAACATAGAAGCAATTCAATGAGTATTTTCGCATAGAAGTATAGTGACTACATATTACTTTACATATAGCCTGACCAATGAGTAATAATAATGTTATTACTTTCCATCATTTCACCTCATTCAATCTAAGACAGCATTTGCTTTTTCAAGTAAATACTTCACATCTTTGGCTCATATTGACTTTTGATTAATGCAACTTTCGTATTTCACAATAACTTCCAAGTTGTTTCCTTGATCTGGGGTTGCTGTATCTCACTTCTTCCCACTTAAATACAGAACATTAGAAGGGTTTTCATTTAATTTTATGTTCTGGTTTCAATCCAGAATTTCAATCATCAGAATTGTCTTGAATCTTGATTCTGTGAGCAATCATATAGTTTTTAGCCTAGCTTTGTGCCAAATGTAATAATCATAACTTCAACGTCTTTCGTCAAACTAGTCACTGTTGAAAAACACTGAAAACGCTATAAAGAGTTAGACTTCTGTGAAACTACATTGGAGAGCTGTTCCTGATCACAGAAACCAACATTTATTAGGGCATGTCAGAGAAATATGAATCCACATAAAAATATTATTATCCAGGCATATCTCACCATCTTCCCCAAAAAGATATCATGGGAAACTGTTAAATGCATTGCTAAAATCATTAAACCATGTCCATGCTATTTCCCTGATTCTTCATATTAGTGGTAAATTTTCCAAAAAGGAAGCAAAGTTAACTCATGTTAACTTTTAGTGACTACTTAAATGATGCAAATTACCTATTAAGTAATTAATTATGGACTTGTGACAAAGATTAATTCCAAGTTACCAACATTTAATTTTCACAATTTCCCATTACTCTTTCTGAAAATTGAGACATTCGTCCCCATCCATACTTTCTGGCAGTCAAGAATTTCATGGTCAAGTATTTCTCAAAGGCTTTGAAAGGTTTCTGTAGATGCAAGTTATAAATCACCTTATCCTGGGAATTTTAACTCATCTAATGTGGCTAAACAATATTCTACTACATTCTTGTCCCTTTTATTGGTTGTTTTTTGTTTTTGTTGGTTTTTTTTTTTTTTTTTGGCCATTTCTAAAGACCATTCATTTTCCATTGATTAAAAATACTGAAGTATATTAAGCAGGTCTGCTTTTTCTTTGTCATCTGATACCATTAAACCATCTTGCATAAGTAGGGAGTTTAATTCTTCATTAGTCAATTTCTTGATCTGAACATATTGCATATGAAATCCTCCCACCTCAAAGACTTTGCAACGGCTGTTTTGTTTTCTCAAACTTAATGTTCCTCCTCCGGATATTTTCACGGCAGCTCCCTTCTGGACGTCATTTGTGTTGGAGGTTAAATGTTATCTCCGTACGAAGGACTTTTCTGACTTCTTTAATTACACGAGTGCCCTTTATCTACCATTATTCTCTTTCCTCTTAACTTGCTTTGCTTTATTTCATAGCATTTATGATTACCTGACATACTATCCAGAGAAAGATGATAGATTAGATAGCTAGATAGATAATTTTAAAAATAATTTTGTCTCCACCACCAGGATCTAACACTCATTACAGCAGGTATACAGTATTTTCTAGTTTACCACTAGACTTTAGCACCAAGAACAGTGCTGACACATAGCACATATTCAATATAAATTTTTCAATGATTAAAGTATTATTGCTATGTTCATTACTATATGCTACCTTAAGCTCATTCAGCTCTTTACATACTTTCCGACAGTATCCCTAAAGTTTTTGGTCACTTCTCAGCATTAGTCCTAGGTATACTGCATTTCTTCTATATTTGTACCAACAATAGAGAGCCAAAGAAAGTTTATAAATTATGCTTAAAGCCATGAAATAACCATCTATCTATTCCTCCAAGTTAGAATAAAAAATGATGACTTTAATTATTTACTAACATTGGTTTTGTACCTCCATTTTTTGTACCCTTACCTGATTCCAAAATCCATTGAAATATCTCAGCTAAATATCTTTAAAGTATCTTACCCTTCTTAGCTAAGGGTAACTGGAGCAGTCAAGAAATAAATTAGGCAGCAACAGAGGAAGAAGTAATATTTATACCAGAGATTTTAAGCTAACCAAAGTCACTGCAACTGAATACAAAATTTAACTCAATTTCATGGTGGTTAACACCAAAATAATATGATGGCTACATATCTTTCCTCAGACTATAAAAGGCAACTTACAAGATTTTAAAGAAAGATCTGCTTTCTCTACTTTTGAATACTACAAATCATGTGAATCCTTTGGCGGATGCTATATTAATCAATCTTATTAAAGAAAAAAAACAGCAACACTGAACTCATTTCAAACTTAGATTTTTTAAAACCAGAACTTTATTTATCAAAGATTATATTCTTTAACAAATTTAGGTTAATTCAATTCAAATATTTATTGACTACCTACATTATGCAAGGAAATGTAACCACTACTTAAGAAGTAGTTATTTTTCCATTAAAAATGATAAGTACCTCAATTCACAGATTGTCTAAGACTCTAAGAACAAAGCATTTATATGATATATGTTAGACAAATTATAATATAAGACATCTCTAACTAGGAAGATACTTTGTTTTAATTTAACAGTGACAAATGAGTTGGATGTTTTATTGCTACAGCTAGAAAATACCTCTTGTTTGTTTGTTTAGTCAGTTGGTGGATTTTAATAAGAATAACAGGCTCCAGTGGATTAATCACTGGCTAAGAGCCAACTTACTAAGACTTAACTTTTCTAATGATCAGCTATCACTCTGTCATTATCTACATTATGATTTTTAAAAACATATAAATAAAATTAACTGATATCATAACTATACTCAATTGAGGCTATTTCTATAGAATGGCAAAATGAACTAGTTGAAAAATGTACAGATCCCCAATTGCTGCAGGTCAGGGTTCTCAGAAACCAGACTCTGAGAAAGAGTAGTGAGTAGTATGTTTATTAAGTAGGTCCTTGGGCTCAGTCCCTGTGGAAGAGTGGGTAGATATATAGGAACGGGCAGAAGTTGAACTGTGATTTGGAACCAATGACAGCCTCGGTTTACCCTATGTAGAACTCTAGAGCTAGAATGGTTCTTCAGAGTTGTGCCCCTTTGAATCAAGATGGCCAAGCCTTTTTACTCTCACATCAGTCATTGAAAACGGTCTGCACTAGGAAGTGGCCTGACCTTGGTGAGGCAGCTCTCTGCTGTCAAGGCAATCTATTAAAGGGGCCGGCAGTTGAAGACTATCTACTGGCAGCACTTCCAGCTGCTGGCAACAAATCCTTCACTGAAGGGCATCTGCTGGGCACACCACAGTGACCACCAGTAAACCACTTTTATTGCCTCCTCTCACTCACATATCCCCTGAAATATTCTAATGGTATGGCTCTACTGAGAAAGTAATTTAAACCAGTTACTTGGTTGAATCAGTCAGTTAACTCGACAAATGTTTGGTCCAGAATCTCAGGTAAAAACATCCTGCTTTTCAGTTTCTCCACCCATTAAACAGTGTATGGATCTCAACAAAAGACCTTTGATTGACAAAAGCAATAAAATTAGAGATTTAGTCGGAAAAAAATTTCTTATTAAGTCCCAAGTTCATTAGATATTCAGTCCAGTTTCCTATGTCTTCTACAGGATTATACAACAAGAATTCAATCTTCAGAAAAATCACTCTGAGCCACTTAAGTGATCCTAAATTTTAAAAAATAAGAAAGTATATTCACTATACCATATTTGTTGGGGTCAGAAAAATGATTTGGTGGAAAGAAATTCAACAAAGGAGTTTAAAACAGTACTTTTTCCTTTTATTAAAAAAAAAGTCAAGTATCCAGCATACCCCATATGTACCGAATATTTCTGACACTTAAGGTTTGAAAATAAAGCTCCTGCGTAATCTAAGCCCTTATAAAATAAAATATCATTTGACATTAACTGTTATATTAGTTGGTAAAAATTTCTGAAAGCTACAAGGCTTATTCTTATTAACTACTCCCTTTCTCCACTCCTCACTTTCCATTCAAAAAAATCTGAAGAGCCAGTCATTTTAATAAACATAGTTCTTAAAAATTATCAGAAGATGCAACAACAAAACATAAAAAATGAAACAAAATGACAACAAAAATGAAAACACTAATGATTATCTATCATCTATCATTCTCAGTTATTGGATGGCAAGCTATTTTGTAACAGTCCTTTCAAGAAGGGTGGCTGTAAGTTAATAACCATTGATCAATTAACTAATTCTAATTTTTATTAGAATTAAGACATCAATGGGATTTTTTTTTTTTTTTTTTGCTTCAACACACACCCTCTAATACTTGTTGCTTCAACACACACCTTCTCAATACTTTCGTTATAGTCTTAGAATCTCGGTGTAGTAGCTTATGAGTGAGAATCTGATTGGCAAGGGACTGAGGAGTTTGCCTTGAAGCTATATTTTCAAAGAAAATACACTGTTTAATTTGAATTTTATGTTTATTTAGGGTGTTCTGAAAGCTAATGGAGGTGGTGGAGAGATGGCTAATGGTCCACAGCTACTGCTGCTTGTTATTTGCAAGCTGATGTATTGGGTACTGCCCTTACAAACAAAATTTTAAAAACACAATTTCTTTCTTTGAGAAATTGACATTTAATGTATGGAGTAGCAGTAGGAAAGAAAATATAAAAACATAAATCTAAAAGCTAAGGGGTGAAAAAGAAGACATTAAAAGGGTTAGAATCTGTAGCAGACAAAATAATACTGGACTCAGAGCTTGAAACATGTTCTTTAGAGAATTTAACCAGCTCACCCCCTATAATTATTTATGGTATTATCTACACATGGGGAAATTAGATGACAATTTGGATCAAAGAAGCAATGACTTAACCACTTCGCAATGCTTTTGATTAAAAGCTTTTAGGGTTAATTATTTCAATATTTACCTTCATACTTGATTTTATATTTAGTATTTATAGGCACAGTTTTATGTGCCCACAAAGGCAATTCTGTAATTACTATAATAAAAATAGCATCTCCAGTGCTAATTTGATCATGATTTGTATCTGATGTTTTCAAACATTTGTGAGTTAAGAGGGTTTGAAAAATGCCAGATTTTATAAAACAAGTACCTGCATTATACCACTAAACTGATTCTAATTTTGTGTCTAGGCCAAGAGGTGACTCCAGCTGGAATTCTGAAGAACCACAATGATGTGACAGTGAATAATGAGTAGTACCTACTGTGGTAACTCTTCAGCTAAGATGAGTGTCAACGAAGTATCAGCTTTCTCATTGACTCTGGAGCAAAAAGCTGGCTTTGCTTTTGTCGGAATTTTGTGTATTTTCTTGGGACTTCTTATTATCAGATGCTTCAAAATCCTTCTAGACCCGTATAGTAGCATGCCGTCCTCTACATGGGAAGATGAAGTTGAAGAGTTTGATAAAGGGACATTTGAATATGCACTAGCATGACAGCAGCAGCTTTATGGTTTTTAGTGTTATGCTATTGGGACACATGGTGGATATACTTGTAATTACCTTGAGTGTGCAAGAAAGAGGCTCATTTCTTTCACTAATAAACTAATGAATTCAATTAAAATGTGTGGTTAATTATCCACCATGCTGTGTAAATGCTAAACTATTGTTAGGTTTTCTCACTTTCCTCTGTCCCCCATATTGAGGTTTCTAATGAATAGAGCAGAAGGAGCACTCCAGCCACATATACCATCTCTGTTCTTATCTCAACCATCTGCCTTAAATCTCTGCTTCCTTTTTGTGCTAATGAACTGTGAAGAAGCTTACTGCTTCTGCCTTTCTGCAACACCCAGACACCCTCTGCTCATTCCCAACTCCAGCTCCCTAGTGTTAAAGAATTGAGTATCTTAAAAATAAGGGACTTTCAGTCCAAATAATAAATTGAATATGATTTTCTTAATAACTATAATAATAGCCATTGGTCAAAAAATGTCCACAGGTGGAAAAAATCTCACAAAACTAACACACAAATCCTGCAAGTAACCACAGGCACTAAAGGGCCCCAAATCTCACAATCCCTTGACCCTTCTAGTTATTGTGCTTCTAGAATCTCTTGCAAATAAATCCCTTTAGCTTGGGATCCAAACCAGACCTGCTTTGTACTTATTTCTCCTATTCCCTTTTTATAAAGAGCACAAAAAAAGGGAGTTTCCAGCATGATCTAGTAGAAAGAAAGCTTTTCCAGAAACAAGAAATCCAGTCTCCACCCTGCCACCTTTAGAGCTATGCAAACTTGGTTAGGTCATCTAATTTCTGTGGACTTCAGTGAGGGAGCTAACTAGAGAATATTAAATGTCCCTTTCAATCTGAGTGTCCTATGAACTCTACACACATGCTGGAAACCCAAAGGTCTGACATGAACAAGGACTTATGATGTCATGAAAGTATTTTTAGTTTAAGAGCCTAAACTCAGAGATTTGATTTCCAATGTTGGCCCAGCCAAGAACAAGCTTTACGACCCAGAAAGTTACCTAAGGGGGACTTAGTTTCCACATCAGCAAAACAAGGATAAAGAAACCCATCTTGAATATCTCACAGGAATGTTGAGGGGACCAAGTGACTTATAATGAATGTGAAAGCAAATTGAAAACCATAAAATCCATTTTAAACATACCTCACTGATAATAGTAATAGAGGTTCTCAAACCTTAAGAAGCAATGGTTTATTGAAAATTATTTAACCTCTCCAGTCTTTATTTGATAAGTGAAAAGATAGAGTTATATAATTCTTAAATTTTTCCCAACCACAAAATTCTGCCTCTCTATGATCACTGAATGGAGGAATAGCAGGAAATAAATAAATACAAAAATAATTCTGTCTTAAGAACACAGAACTATCAAACATAACAAAAAATGATTAATATTTACTGAGAGTTAACATTAAATTAGATGTTTTCCATTTATTATATAATTTGATACTCATATTAATCCTTTGATTTCAGTATCACTATTTCCATTGTATATATAAATTTCACAGATGAAGAATGGAAGTTGAAAGAGACTAACTTCCCAAGGTCACCAAGCTAGGGAGTTGTTGTGTTAGAAATTGAACTTGAGCAATCTAATGTCAGAGTCCTTGTTTGTAAACATCCTGACACTGTCTTCAACACTCCTACATATCTTACAAATACAGTTGCTGCTCAGGTCTATGACATTCCAAAACCAGCTGTCTCAGTGAGGTTCCCTGATACTTTCTATCTCCTAGTAGATTTAGAACATGTCTGTATTGGTTATGGATGTTCTGGAACAAACCCATATCTCAACAACACTCTTTGAACCCCAGTAGACACAGGAGTGTCAGCTGGGACATCTTGTAGCCAGTTAGTAATTTGATCCAAGAACACATCTCATTGAGCCATATCAGCTGCACATACTGAAAGTTGTATATGCCAGGATGCTAGGCATCTCTTTTGTGACCTAGGCCTTTAAAGTACTCACTAAGATATATGTCCAAGTACCAGGTGCTCCATTTGTCTCCCAGGAAAGTCACCCACCAAGACCCTCCATTTCGGTGACTAAAACATAAAAAGACCAGATCTTTATTTCAAAAAGAAAAAAAAAACCCCAAAACCAAAGAATAAGAAACTTCATGAAGTATGAGCACTATTTCTGAAAGTTTAACATCCACAAGCTTTTCCAGATATCATCAACTTCGCCATAATATTATTTCAATCCCTCTAAAGAGAAATATTCTTTTAACCCAAAGTGCCTTCATCCATAACATTTATTCATGGCCTATAGTGCGCCTTAGACTTTTTGGGGAGAGGGGGGAAAAAGAGAGGTCTGCATTTGTATTTTTAGAACAAGGAACAATATGAAAGATATAAAAGGCTGATTATAGTAAATATAATATAGAAATTTCCTGAAATGCTAAGCCTTCTAGGAATAGATGTCAAATGTCATAGCCAGATTATCCCCTAGCTGCTCTTTCCCAAGAACCCTGCCAGGGAGAACAAGAAGAAAGATAAATAAAGGAGCATACCTCCACAGTTTCCTCTTGTTATCTTACACTCATATCTGAAATACCCAAATTGGGTTTACCTTTCAAGGTTAGCTTTATGGATGGTGTAATTTTATCCATATCCCCCAAACCATCTCCCATCTGCTCCAGAATGTTTGAATCCTTTTAATAGAGAACAAAGACTTTCATTTCACAGTTAGAGATTAAAGGCTTGGAATAAAAATGTCTGCTTGATGTAAGACCAAGATTAAAACGAATTCACACTACATCATAGTCAAGCAGTCAGTCAGCAAGGGAAAAGGAAATTGACCACTATCAAAGGCACTGAGTCTTTGGTAGAGTAAAAAGATTAAGAAATAAATAGGTAGGTCATATAGTAATTCTATTTTTTTTATTATAGTTGTGTACAATATTATGTTAGTTTCAGGTGTACTAATAGTGATTCTTCATTTATATACTTTATGATATGATCACTACAATATCTCCAGCAACCATCTGTCACCATACAAAGTTATTATAATATTATTGACTATATTCCCTGTGCTGTACATTACATCCCCATGACTTATTTATTTTATAAGTGAAAATCTGTACCTCTTACTTTCCTTCACCTTTTCACCCATCCCCCAACACCCCTCCTCTCTGTCAACCATCATCTTGTCTGCTTCTGGATATATCCCAAAGAATTTAAAACAGGATCTCAAAGAGATATTTGTACACCCATGTTCATAGCAGCATTATTCACAGTAGCTAAAATTGGAAGCAACCTAAGTATCCATCGATGGATAAGTACTCATGGTATATACCTACAGCGGAATATTATTCAGCCTTAAAAAGGAAGGAGATTCTGCAATACGCTACAACATGGATGAACCTAAGGACACTATGCAAAGTGAAATAAGCTAGTCACGAAAAGTAAAATACCGTGTAATTCAACTTACATGAGGTACATAGAGTAGTCAAAATCATAAAAACAGAAAGTATAATGTTGGTTGCCACGATGGGGGCGGGAAGAACAGGGAGTTATTGTTTAAGAGGTATAGAATTTGTTTTACGAGATGAAAAGATTTATGGGGATGGATGGTGGTGATGGTTGCACAACAGTGTGAATGTATTTAATATCACTGAACCCTACACTTAAAAATGGTTAGGAAGGTAAATTTTATATTAAGTGTATTTTACTAAAATCAAAAACAAACAATAACAACAAAAAACCTGCCTAGCACCATACCTGGGACACAAAATATAGTAAATGTCCATTCTATAACTGCCCCCCACCCCAAAAACAATAAAAAGAAAATAAGAAATATGTAGGCTCTTGAAACAGTGTGGCAATGAAGGAACAGTTGAAGGAAAGAGAGTTGAGAGGTGGCAGAAGTAATTGCAAGTAAGCCCACAGCTCCTGTCTATACGCAAGTTAAAACAATCTCAAATACCATTTTCTAGTTACAAAGTATAGCAATTATATTTTGCAGCACATACTGAACAATAGGAGGTCACTAAGAATCATGTGAAATAAGATGATGGAATTCAATTCATTTAGGGACAGTGAATAGGACTTGTTTTGGGTCCCAGCCTCATCTCAGCTAATTTAAATAACCACTCCCTCCCAGCTGAATCTGAAATGTGACTACCTTTTATATGGGGAGTCAGAACCTTTTGTAGAAAAGAGACAAATGCCTTGTACCAGTGGCCTTTAAGTACAGAAGGAGTTATAGATAGAGACTTATAATTCTATCTCTATATCTGATACAGCCCATGACATTAGCCTACTGATTAACATGACACTTCCCTGACTAAGAGCATCTAAGGGGTTTTACTTAGGTATCTCCAGACCCCTTTCTACAGTCTAGAATCTGCTCGCCAACCTACCATTCTCCCTATTTTAATAGGCACAGTACCTATCTCAGTCTTTAATGATTCACCCCAGATGTGACTAAGTAAAAGTCACCATTGTAAATATTGCTAAAATAGTAAAAGCAAGTGCTAAGTGTAAACTAAGTACAAATGGGTGCTGTTCTAAACCCTATACACAAATTGACTCACAATAACTCTACAATAAGGTAGGTACCATTATTATCCACAACTGCATTTTATAGATAAAAAAAATTAAGGCCAGAGAGAGACTGAGTAACTTGCCAAAGATCACACAGATAGGAAGTGGCAGGACCAGGATAGAAATTGAGCACTCTGACTCCAGAGACTTAATCATTTTATCATACCACAACCATGCTGCTCAGGCAACTGGAACGCTCTTGGATAGTTCCTTATAAAACACTAGGAGGACTCATTCAGTCATCCCAATCGAAAACCATGACAGAACCTGAACGGAGGAATTGTTTGTGCTGTCTTAGTAATCACCACCTCACAGATTTGAGCAAAACCTTTTCCTCAACAAAACTCAAAAATTGAGTTTGATAGAAATGTTTTGCCAGACGAAAAGATCATTTAGCAGTGCCACTGAGAAACTTATCCACAATCTGATTTCTTCTTAAAAACATTTTCCCACTAGGTAGAAATGTTTTCAATAAATCTTAATTCTACTCTCAATCTGCTCACTTCCCATGCAGAGAAGAGTCAAGGTAGTATGCACTATAAGCAAGTTAAAATAATCTCAAATACCATTTTCTAGTTATAAAGTATAACAATTATCCCTAGAGGACTATATTTTGCAGCACATGCTGAACAATAGGAGCTCACTAAGAATCATGTGAAATAAGACGATGGTGTTCAATTTCTTTAGTTCCAAACAACTGAAGCACTGCTCATATCTTGTTTGATGATTGCTGTTGAGTAATACAACTCCCCTTATGAATTAAAGAAACTTTATTTGACTTCCTGCCTAAAAGGATTAATGGTTTACTACTAGTTACTAGTTGATGTAGTACTTAAGGTTCCTCAGGGCTAATGACTGGGCAGGAATTACAGTATTATTCCAGGCCTATCATTGCTCATTCACCTCTTTCCAGGAAGATGCTAACCAATGAGAAGCAGCCTAAGGTTCTGAGCTGAAAGATAAGTGCCCCATATATTCCAGGGTGATGCTGAAGCAGGTCATGCTTCCTGAGAAGAAGGCTCCTAGGTGGTAAGTTAAACATTTCTGGGCAAGGGAAAAATTACAATTAACATTATGTCATAAAGTAGATTCTAAGGAGTGGTGTAAAGGTGAAGATATCAAGGATTATGAAGAGAAGTGGGATATTCTATAAAAGCTAAAGAGAGAACAGATTTACTTATAATTTCCCCAGGAAAGGTTATTCTATTCGAGGGTTGAAGTTAAGGGTTTTTTTGTTTGTTTGTTTTTGTTTTTTTTTAATTCAGAGTGATAGCTTTAATAATTTCAGGAGAGAAACAAGTTTTGCTTGTATTTATTTTTCTAGAACTTTCTTTGAGAAGTCAAATTTTAAGGTATAAATAAAGAGATAATATTCTAGTAAAATAATGTTCCAAAATAGATTATAACATGGATTGTGAAGATGATTATATAATCTGTTTAATTGACAATCAGAAGTAAACTTCTCAATGAAGATTGAAAATATATCATTAATGAGAATCAGTAGAGCATGATTATTTTGCCTAAATATAGCATATAACTTTATTGAAGACTGTGATTTATTTCCTTACCCTGAATACTCATATGTTATTTTAAAGATTTTATAATAGCTTTTGTAAAACAAATTTATGAGCAAGTCAAACATTTTGAAAACTAACAAAAGATCTGAGAATTTATAGAGACATCATCTTGACAAGACGTATTTTTATAAATTAACAAGATTATATATTTTTAGAAGTTTTAGAAATATTTTTAAATCTTATTTATCATATAGTATATATATATCAATCATAAAATACTTCACAGTTTCAACATTTAGTATAGTCAATGAACCATGTTTCAGGCTAAGAATATTCTCATCAGTTCTTACTATACTGAATCAGTAGTTATATCTTTTCCAAAGTCATATTGAATCTAACTGCACAGAATCCAAGCAAATATTACAAACACGGGTAACATTTTCATGGAAATTCTTTTTGCCAAAACAAGTCCCCAGTTATTTATTATGGGATTTAATTGTGATTAAGGTGACTGGACAGGTAATTTTTAATGAAATGAATTTGAAACTGTACTTCTTGTGACAGAAAACTGTTCTCTCATACCCCCACTCCTAGTTAAATATATTTATATTACTTGGAACAAGTATAATTTTCTTTTTCAATGACAGCTTTGAAGAACAATGTGAAGATCGTATAGGAGACAATACATCAAGAATCTACTTATTGAGTTCTTCTAGAACAAAAACCAGGAGCTTTCTAATGTAAACACATTGGTGTTTATTTTGAGAAGAAAATATATAGATTAAAAAAAAAAATCATAAAGTAGATAGCTTAATCCTCTCCCACCCCCCAAAAAAAAATCCAGTTTGGAAGATGTCACTGAACAACTCTTCCAACGTATTTCTGGATTCAGTGTCCAGTAATACCAACCGCTTTCAAGTTAATGTCATAAATGAGAGTCATGAGAACAGTGCAGCAGTGGATAACAACCCCGATCCTCCACATTATGAGGAAACCTCTTTTGGGGGTGAAGCCCAGAACAGATTCAGAATCAGCTTCAGGCCTGGGAATCAGGAGTGCTACAATGATTTCCTTCAAAATGGAGAAGCAGCTAAAACAGATGCCAGTTTTCATGCTTATGATTCTCACACAAACACATACTACCTACAAACCTTTGGCCACAACACCATGGATGCTGTTCCCAAGATCGAGTACTATCGCAACACCGGCAGTGTCAGTGGGCCCAAGGTCAAACGACCCAGCCTGCTCGAGATTCACGAGCAACTTTCAAAGGTAAGTTTAAGGGCACAAGCAGGTATACGGCTTCCTCCTTCAGGTGACTTCCTGCTCTGAATATAAAAACGTCCAATGAAGAGGTCTATTCCAAACCATCCATCTTACTTATATGACTATCCCTAGTTCCCAATAAACAGAAAATACACAAGTGTTTCATAAATGTTTACTGAGGACGGAGAACTAGAGAATTGACTCTGAAAGTTAGGCAATATGTCGTATCTTGTTTAGAATTGTAGTCTACTCAATTCACACGTGGTTAAACATGTCAAACTGAATACTAAGCTGGTTTCACCTTAGTATCAATGCCTCTACAACAGTTATTAAAAAAATCACTGGTGCTTGCTGTAGTTAATAGTGTGGTGCCAGCTTTTAGAGCACATAGAAATTTTTTATATTCTTTAAAGAGACAGCAGAGATTTATAAGATTCGGCATTTTATCCCTTCCTCTTCAAAGCTTTGCCTGAGGCTCCTGAGTGCACTTAAGCATATAAAAGTAACTAAATTAAATTTAAGTACAGAAGCAGCAGATGTGGCTACACTTTTTATTATTTAAGGAATATAGCCAAGGTTCCAAATCTGCCAGAAACATGAGGCAGCACTTTCTCTAATCTTGCATCAAATCATTTATAAGCTTAGTAGATTTCTTCTTCAATAACTTGCTCTAAAATATGTTGATGCACTTTATCTTCCTGTTTTTCTGGAACACAGTTGGGAATGAATATCATTTTTTATGGATATAATTACTTGCTAAGAAGAATAATTAGCTGTCACATATCCAAATGCAGTTTACTCTTGCCCAAGTTTTGAGATAAGAAAAAAAATGATTGAAATAATTTTTTTCATATTCACTCATTCATTCAGTAATTGTTTATTAAATGATTACTCGCTCCAGGGATTCTAAAAATATTGCTTTCATGAAAGATGTTAATAAAGGTGAAAATTTCCTTTTAGTTTAAATTCATCTTTCTTTTCATAAGAAAACCTATCTCCCAAACTTGTTCCCATTGGCTGTTAGGGTCCCTGAGTCTGCGTCCTACCACCAGAGATTGAGAGACTTCCTGAGGAGGAGCCCGGGCTCTGAATTCTATACTGTTATCCCATCTCCCCACCAAACTTTACTCGTCCTATATACTATATTGCCAATACTTTTCTATACATCTGTTCTCTTTATAGACATAAGATTTACACTTTATCTGAGATATCTGATGCTTTAATCAAAAGAAGTTAGCAACGTGGCAATGTCAGGAAAAATCACAGTCTCCATGAAGATTTTTGAGAAGGCAGGCAATTTGAAGCTCTTGAATTCAGACTGAGCTGTGATTTTGCTTTTCTATTTGAAGGAAGAAAAAAGGAGAAGGCAAAAAGAAAGAGGGAAAAGAAGGCTGAGCAAAGAGGGCACAAGGAGTTTCCAAGATGTGAGAGGGACAGAAAGAGAAATTTAGGTCATTATAAAGAGATTTCAATTCATTCTGAAGAAGTAAAATGAGCCAAAGTTCTCTCCAGGACAATCATTACAGAGAGATTCTTATAAATCCCTCAAGAGGTTTTCTGTGCCTATACAAACATATATTTATTCCTATCTAATTTTCTGTCTGTGTTGTTTTTTTTTTTTTTTTTCAAATATGACTTGGGATGTATTTTACACGTTGTCTTGAATTCTGGGGTTTTCACTAAACAATACACTTTGGAGATCTTTCTGTATCAAAACATGTATAATGATTACTATACACCTGGCAAAGAATAATCTGGATTTTTACTTTGTAAAAATAATTCCACTTTTAGTATCCAGCTTAATTCTTATGGCTGCCTTTTCATACAAAATTCCAAACTACAGGGCTAACCACAATGGAACTGCTTTTCAGTTTTACTAACCACCATTGTTGTTAACATTTCAGGAAAATATAGTTATAAGGGAATCAGGAAAATACATAGCCTTTCTATCAAAGTCTTATGTCACTGAAATTGTCTATGAAAAGTATAAAATAACTATAAAAATTAAGATGGAAATATTATTCTTAAGGAAGCCAGCTGTTTAAAAACTGATCCAAAACAAAAACAATAGAATGATGTCACATTTGGATCATTAGACTATTAGCAAATAAAAGTAATTTATGAATAAAAACATTAAGACTGACTCTGACATTGAATAACACACTTTTTACTGAGGTTTTTTATGTATCAGACACGACATTCACACTTGACACATTCTCACTCAATCCTTATCACAGCTTTTTAAGTTAAGTACTATTATTATTGATATTTTATAGATGGTGAAAGATTTATAAAATTCTATGGATCTTTTATAAGAGAAAACAATGACTTAGAGAAATCAAGCTTCCGAGGTCAAGAAGCAAAGTTCATATGACTAATAAGTTGAAACTATGTCTACATGATAAAGAGTCCATGCTCTTTATTACTATATGTTATCCTCAGCCTACACTCTTGTAGCAGTTTGCTTCAGCTCATTTGATAGCTATAGAAAATGGTGGAACTCAGGCACAAAGAAGAAATTGCATCTCAGTCATGATGGGCTGAGCAGGAGATCCCAGCTCCTTTCTTATTTTGGGGACTATGCAAGAGATCATGTTGCTTCCCCTACAGAATTAATTGTAAGTTTCAATTTTTTATCATTATAGTGAAAAGCATTTATTAGCCATTTATTCACAAGAGCTGCTGTATACTGTGAGTTAAAGAGATTTGGTCTGTACTCTCTAAAATTTTATTTTGTAAGTCAAGTGGCGTTGCTATGGGTAGCAGTAAAGGACACACAGTCAAGTTAACAAGCATTAAACCACTTATATCAATGTATAAATGCTTATCTTCTGTAAAAGGACCAGAATATATAAATGTGTTCAGAAAATAATATTTTCTAAAGTATTTCAAAGTTCAAGTTTGGAACTTTAGCATTCAAATGGAGGCTATCCAAAATTAGAACTAATCACCAAAACAAATAAAATAGACATTAAAATCGAGGCAATAAATGCCTTGAAGGCCAGTGATAATCAAAAGCTACCCCTAAAATATTTGTTGGAGTAAAACGCTGCAATTAAGGGCTCATTCTAATACTTGTTAGAGCTTTAGATACCCAAGGCCACACCTGGGAGCTCTCACTATTAAAATACTTCGTGGAAACAAACCAACAAAAAAGATGAATTTCACATTATAAATAGTTTGGTGATAGATAGTAAGTAGAGTGAGAGTTCCCTTAAAGTATACGTGGAAAGTATTAAGAATCTTTCAATTTTATTTTCTTATGCTGGTTTATCATGGTTTATCACACATCACTACCTTTTGGCTTAAGTTACCAAAAATATAAGTCAATATGTTTGTGAACTATGTTTTCAAATGTAAAAATAATGTAATTATAAATCATGACCACGGTAGTGATTTAGAGGAATGGTTTTAAAACATGAAAAAAAACTGTCTCATTTTCTTCTTTATTTTTTAATTATAGTTGACGATATTATGTTAGTTTCAAGTGATTAGATATTACGAATTGATCACCATGATGTGTAGTAACCATCTGTCACTATACAGTTATTATAATATTATTGACTACATGTCCTATGACATTACATCTCCATGACTAATTTTATAACTGACAGTTTGTACTTCTCAATCTCTTTCACCTTTTTTGCCCATCTTTCACCCACCTCCTATCTGGCAAACATCGGTTTGTTCTCTGTATCTGTGAGTCTGTTTCTCTTTTGTTTTGTTTGCTCATTTTCACAATTTAAAATACTCCTCTTCATTAAAAAGGCCTAGAAATGTACCAACATAATAATATTAATCATTAAGATATAGAAATATTAGAATCATATGTTTTTTATTTTGAAAGAGCATTAAGAATTACCTGGTCCTTACTGAGGTTGGTTTTAAAACAATCCAGTAGCAGTGGTCTGAGAGGTTTAGGTGGAATAATATTGGTCATATTTTGATAATCTTTGAAGCTGTGTTGGGTGCATGAAATATATTATTCTCCCTACTATTGCATATGTTTAAATTTTTCAATAATAGAAGAAAGTTTAAAACAATAAGGAGGGGATCATATAGGCCTAAATATTTGTAGAACTACTTCAATGATAGTCTAAAATTTCTATCCCAGGATTAAAGGCTAAAGGCTTGAAAACATGTATAGTAGTAAATATTATCTAGTTAGTACTTAAATAATATATATCTTATTTTTTTTTTTATTTACTCCTTAATCTGCATGTGATTGAAGCTTTACTAGTTTATCAATATTGGGGGGGAGCAAAATTTTTTATCGAA
>NW_006442109.1:22906623-22910465 GCF_000325575.1 Pteropus alecto | reverse complement strand
CAGGCGTACTGGAGGAATCAACTGCCTGTCAGTTTGAACACAACTTTCCAAACCTTACGAGCTATATTGAAGTACACCTTGATGTTCTCCCCCGCCATCTCTCTCTCTCTCTCTCTCTCTCTCTCTCTCTCTCTCTCTCTCTCTCTCTCTCTCTCCCCCCTCTCTCTCCCCCTTTCTCTCTCTCTTTCTTTCTTTCTGTCAACATACTTTGTTTTTCCTTCTCTGAATACTTAATGCACAGATAAAACTCTTAGTAAATAAATAATCATTCCCTAAAGCTATGCAATTTAAAATGCTCTTATGAAAGGTTATGGGTCATCATTTATGGTAATAGAGTATGAACAAACAAATTAATTCAAAGTAAAAAGGGAAAAACTGGTTTCAGGCAACAATCATAAAACTTTCAGTCTTTGATACTTTGGTCCCAAGAACGTGAAGCAGCCGAGACAGTCTGCCAGCCACTGGTTATAGCTCACAGCCATGGAACCCCTATAAACCCTCCACTCTGAGTCTTGTTCAGTACTTTGATGATGAGTTGACCTTATAATTGCTGTTTGGGCTTTATAAAGGAGACATGTCAGAAGAAGAAGACGGCAGACACGGAAAAATGATTTTGCCTTAGAGTAAACCATTTCAAAGTAAGGTTTTCAGAAAACTCACTGGATTTATCCTCATTTGCAGTATCCAGGAAAGGTTAAGTAACTTGCTGGAAGACACACCCCAAATTAATTGCATAGCCAAAACTAGATTTCAAGTCTACTAGTTTATGTGCAGCAGTTTTTCAGCTCCTGCATGAGAGTGAGCAATGGAAATGGATTGGATTCTGTACTTATAAATTTACTATCAGACCTTTACAGTCAATAGAAGAAATATACATTTGAGGGTTTTTTTCTCCTCTAAATATATTTAAATATATTTAAAACTTTGAAACTCTAGCAGGTTGAACATATTTACCTAAGGGAAGGTTGAACATCCTACAATGACTCTATTTTTGAATAGTTCAGAAAATTATTGCTTTACTAATTTCAATATATGATGATTTTCCTGACACGCCCTTATAGAATATTCTTTTTGCTTTCTATTATGATGTTCTAGTGATAAATTGAACTATTAAACTCTGACAAGAAGGGTATTTATCAGATAGAAATGTTTATTTAAGGGGAAATTTTAAATACCCTGTACATCCTTTGGCCAACTTTGTAAAATGTTTTTTTACAGTCGTTGATATTCTCTTTAATCCAAATCTAAGGGTCACAGTTACCATCAGAGTTCATAAGAGAGCAGAGCAATTTCCTGGACCAAACCCTCAAGTTCAGGTTTAATCATAAAACATGGGTTTTATTCCCAAGACTGTTTTTAAAAAGTAAGTGATTAAGATTTTGTCTCATGGGATCCCCAGTTAATCCAGGAAAGGAAATTGCTTTCTCTCTGAATGAATAGCTGCTCATGGTCCCTGGCCGTGGGATCTTTTTGTTTTTTAAGCATATTAACATTTAAATAAAATTTTTAAAAATTAATTTATATTCCAGTTACAGTTGACATACAGTATTATATTAGTTTCAGTGTACAACATGATGATTAGACATTGATATAGCTTATGAAGTGATCACCCTAAGTCTAGTACCCATCTGACACCATACATAGTTATCACAATATTATTGACTATATTCCCTATGCTGTACTTTACATCCCTATGATCATTTTTATAATTGGTAATTTGTACTTCTTAATCTGGCCATGGGATCTTGATTAACTGGAATATTGACAATGTAAAACATTTTTCTCAAATTAAGTCAAATAAATGAATCTCCTAACCAAATAATCTCTTCAACATTCATGGACATTTTAACACACCTCACTTTCCTGTTCTCATTGATTTTCCAGTTGTAGAAAATGAAGCTTACATTTGACCCACTCAACGCCTTATGAAGATAGAATCCTTGCAGAAAAAAAGTAGATTTTTAATTGACTGGAGAACAACCTCAAATGTTTCATCCATCTGTAATTAGCTGTATTATATAGAGATGTGTTATCCAGTATGGTAGCCACCAGTCACATGCAGCTACTGAGCACTTGAAATGTGTCTAGCTTATATTGAAATGTGCTGTCAGTATAAAACACACACTTCAGAGACATGTAAAAAGAAACGTAAACTATCTCATTAATATTTTTATATCGATTATATGATCAAATGATAATATTTTATATAGATTCTATTAAGTAAAATACATTATTAAGACAGTCTGTGATTTAGATTTCTCCTACAAGGTGGAGTGCCACCACTGCTAATGAATATTTACATTGCAAATATTAGAAATATGATACTCTACAGAAATTAAATATATTTTTTAAATTTAAGGGCCTATATCTGGATCCACGTTATTTCACTAATTTCTTTTTAGTTTTTAAAAAGTAGCTACTGATAAACTGTGAGTTACACACATAACTCGCATTCGTGGCTGGTATAGAGCACCAGGTTCTGCCCTGCTAGTTCAGCCTCTATTTTCATGGATTTTATCCATATCTTGCATTGATATGAACATATGATGTTAGCTTTCAATTATCTGTGCAAATGGGAAGTGAGGATGCTTAAGATTAAGACATACCTCAGGTAATTCAGAACTAAATTTTAACTATTAATTTGTTCCCTCTGTCATTTAACTTTTTTCCTCAGTGCTGTTGGAAGATAATAAAATAATCTTGTTTTGGATTCATTTCCTTCCTCACCCTTTTTAAATGTGAACTGCACAAAGGAAACAGTGAGAAATGAAATACCCAATAGGGAAGGAAGAGAAAAGAAACAGGAGACAACAACGGCTAAGAAACTAGGTTATTGCTCTTAAGTGGTAGCGATCAGGTGGCCTTCAAGTCCATGTTATGGATTCGATGCTGTTTATTCGTGGCCTGCCGTATGACAATCTCTGATTGGAATTGAGGAGAAGTAACCCACCATCTTCCTCCAATTTAGTTGACATACAGTGACTCATTGCATTGTATTTCATTGGTTACCTAAGTGTCACAAAAAAAGTCATGTGGGAACAAAGTTGGGAGAACCACTTACCTGCAGAGAGAAGTAGAACATGTTGAAAGAAGGACACAAGAAGTCAAAGTCGGTTGGAGTAAACAGCCCAAATTAGGATCAGTTTATAGTGGGTAGGATGGTGGTACACCAAAGCCCCCAAAAGCAAAAATCCTAGAGCACGGCAAGGACAAGAACTTTGTCCCCAAATAAGGCCTTATAATAAATATAGAATATTTATTTCACATCAGTCCCATTTTAGAGGGGGGAAAAATGCCCTTGTCAGAGATCTCTTAGCAAGTAATGTCAGAACACATAATTCTATGCTTAAACCAGTTTAGACCATTTAAATAAGATAAAGTTGTTCTTTAATAATGGTAATTAAGTGTTAAATCTAAGAAGCTTCCTCAATTGTCTCAAAACCCTTACAAAACCCTTACTGGAAAAGATTGCTTTTGGGGAGCTCAGTCGGGTGTAGTCTAATTAAAGAGCCAGGTAAATGCCAGATAGGCTAAATTAACTGGATGTATCTAAAATTAATAAAAGTCATACCAAAAGGAGAAATTAGAGAGTTGTTTTTTGAGAGAAACAGAGCCATTTCCCCTCCCATTGAATTCAGAGACTATCTCACTGACACTAAAGGTCTTTTTCAAAATTAGGCCACAGGGAGGAAAAATACAAAATAAGGTTCTAACACTTTTTATACTACTTCTTATTTCTCCTCAACTTATCTTGCTAATTGTAAGACTTCTTTCCTTTTGTATATAAGGAAAGAAGGTACATAAGAGTTACATTTCTCAGGGAAATCTAAATAAATTTTCCC
>NW_006442109.1:22883937-22906452 GCF_000325575.1 Pteropus alecto | reverse complement strand
CAGAGATATCATTCTTGTAGCTATACAATGTCTTTAACCTTTTTATTTTTTAAAAGAAAACACTGATGTGAAAAAGATACTCTGATGTGAGTAGAGAAGTTTTATCATTATTATTTCAGAAGAATAAAATGAAACCCAAAGAGAACAATGGAAAGAAGGCCAGGTACTCTGCATTAGTGAGGAAAGTTAACTTTCCAGCCCTCTAACCAAGCCTTCTCAAACACCCTCATTCACTATTGTTAGACTTTCCTCCCTTTGTTACATCCTTCCTTCTCCCTTTTGTTTTTTCTGTGTTCTAAACAAATCCAAATCTGGCCATTTTCCCCTAAGGTAATATTCTCACCAGTAGAACTGCCCAGGTTCCTTCACCACCCCTGCAGTCTTGGTGCCTAAAATCAGAAAACGAAGCCATCAGCTTTCCATGGCAAACATTAATTATCTTATTAAAATGACTAAAGTTTTTTATTTGTCTAAAGTTTTATGTCAATTGTTTTGATTTGCCTCTGAAAGTTTTATGCAACCATGTGTTTGCTGACCATGTATTGTGTTTTTGCTATCTGTAAAAATGCAGAATGTGATGGTGGCCCCAGGTTCAGCTGACAGAGTTGCTAATGGTGACAGGATGTCTGGAGATGAACAAGCTGAAAACAAAGAAGAAGAAAAATCTGGTGCTGTGAAGTTTGGATGGGTGAAAGGTGTGCTGGTGAGAAAGCTCCTATGTTTATACATGAAAACAACCCAACACTAGTAGACTGAGTGTTGACAAGGCCTGAACACCAGAGTTACAAAGACCTGAGTTTTGCCCTCTATCATTTCTCATCTCTTTCAATACTCCTTCAATCCACAGGTAAGATGCATGCTGAATATCTGGGGCGTCATGCTCTTCATTCGCCTCTCTTGGATTGTTGGAGAAGCTGGAATCGGTAAGCATTTTTTCCTCTCCTATATAATTTTCTGTGTATGTTATAAACTCAATAATCAATTTGGTTTCACCATTAATGCTGAATGTGAGATGAAGGTCACAGAAATAATCTGCACTTGAGTTTTTAAACTTTGCCTCTTAGACAATGTTTGTCAGAGAGGAAAGGTGAAGCGTTGACTCCTGGGAGACTGGAATTTTCCAGCTTGCCAACCAGATAAATGCTTAAGGAGATATTCCTATCTTTTCGTGGAGTTTTAGGTGTACAGGTATATATAGACACATTCATTTTAAATAACAATATTAATATTTGGAGACATTGACATTTATCATAGTATCTCTCATAATTTTTGGCAAAACTTCATTAACTAAAAATAACTTGTGCGAAAACTGGTGAAAATGTGACCTGATTAATAAAAATTCTGAATTGTTGGACATTTTCCAAAGAAAATAATTGTGTTACTTTCAGATACTCACAGTAAGAAAATAAAGTTTAATAAAGTATTGCTTAAAATAATAGATAAAATGGCTGAGATAATGTATATAGCTATTGCTAATTTTTCTAAATGGAAAATGATGTTGAAATTATTGTGCTTATTTAATGTTTTAAATATTATGTTCCATTTGAGGTATTATTTCCTGTGGCAAATCTTTTCTTATTAAGTGAATATTAATAAAATTTATATGAAAAATTTATTTAAATTTTATCATAGGTACTGATTTAATGTGATAAAAATTAATGATGTTCTACTCTACATATGGAAAATATATTATAGATCCACTTTGGGGGAAGACTTATAAATCATTAGCATCAAGAACATAGAGCTTAAGATGTGCTTTCAGATATCATTCCAGAATGTATCTCGATTCACACTCGGAAGATACTTGGTCATTATTTATTGTCTTTGCTCCTCAAAACACGTTTAAAATCACCAACAGACTAACCCTGAAACAGAAAGAACTAAGTTATAAACTGAAACACTGGTACCAGTTCCCATAGCTTTTCCATGTTTCGTGTTTGGCAACTGCTGAGTTCCTGACAAAGGGCTGCTTGCTGGCTTTATGATGCATATCAAATGAAGGCTTACAGCCGCAGGGTCCAAAATAAGTATATGCAGTTCCACGGAAAATCTGCATTTTAATATTGCCAAGTTTTTGCTTCAGGGTTTCATGCAAAATTAGGTTTTTAAGGGCAGTTTAGTAACTTATTGAGATCATCAAGAAACATTACTTTGTTTAGAGGTGTGAGTGTAGCCAAGGGCAAGAGTAATTCTTTTTAATGCAACTTATTTAACATCCATATGTTTGGGCAATAATCTGAACTTTAATCAGATCTTACATTACTCTTCACAGTCAATCCAGTTTCATGTTTATTGCAAAGTTGTAAAGTATGAAGAATCCTATCTTCTGCTAAACTTGTTTATTGTACTTTCAGGCGTCAGAATAGTTTTAATAAGAACCTTTTATTTAAGTTATTTAAGTAGTTCAATCCTATTGTAGTAGAGTTCTATCTAAATGGATGTTCAATAATTTTTTTAACGGAATTTTTTTTCTTTTAATTCTTAGAAGAGAGACTTTTAGTGAGTAGTAGAAACTTATTATCACCCTTACTCAATTTTACTTGCCTTTGCTGTAAACTTAAAGCTAAATGAGTTGATTAAGTCACCATCTGGGGCCCATGTGGGACCATTTATTGGGTAAGAAAAGAAACAATAGTTTGAGAAAGAAACCTGAATACACTGTAAGCCCAGAACCTGGGAACAAAGCCAGAAGGAAGCTGGAGTCAGGAACGACAGTAGCTATAGCCCTTAAGTAACCATTCCGAGGCCATGAGTTTTGGCTGTCTTGGCATTCTACCAAAAGCAAATGGTAGAATGAGCCAATAACTCATATAGCTGTTTTACTCTGTCTTGGAGACTTTGGCTGGGCAAGATGATTTCTAATAAATTTAACCATCAGGCAGAGAAGAAGGATGTGAAAAGCAGATATGACCTGAGGCAAGTCATTAATACTCCTTGAGTTTTACTTTTTCATCTGAAAATTAGGAAGCTAGATTGTTTCTCAATTAATTCTTTGAAAATAATGATAAAGAACCTCGCCGAATAGGCAGACGCAAATTGAGATAGACTTAGGGTAGTGCAGTGGTCTTCAGACTGTGAAGTACATAAGAGTTACAGGGGAAGTTAAGCTACAAACTTGCAGAATCCAAGGATTCACTTTGAAAGAGCCAAACTCAGTAGGTCTGGGCATTTTTAATAAGTACCCTGGGTATTTCCTGAAGTATGTGTTTTAAGGACCACACTTTGAGAAAACTGTGAATTGAATGTTCTCTAAGCTGCCTTTTACCCTGGGATTTTGTTTGATTGGCAAATCCCTCACTGTTTAAATGTGTGAAATTTTGTTCTAGGATTTCATATGGTTTACAGAAATATATACAACACAAAAGGATGAATTAAAAATTGTTGGAAAAGTAGAGGCAAGGGGAAAATAAGCTAGAGAAGTAATAAAGTCAGAGTAGGTTAAATGTCCTGAAATGCAAAGTATATGGTCCTATGCAGTTGCTGGGGTGAGCTAAATATTTGATATCGAACTTTCTCAAAACAAAGGCAAGAGCAAAATAATGTGCAAAAGATAAAAGAAATCACCTTTGGGGGTACAAAAGACTGAAGCCACATATAATGTAATAATACCCATCCCAGGATTCCTGCAACAGAAATGAAGAATTTAGGGCATCTATTTCTTACAACACCAAACTTTAAGAGTCTACAGGGGCTGAGGCAATATGGTTTAAGTCTGCACATTGTGTCTACAGTTAGCCTCTTCCTATTACACTTAAAGCTGTAAAATTAACTAGAGACTTCTGCTAGAGCCAAGATATAGCTGGGAGCATCAAAAGAGCCAGCCTCCAGTACCTCATCCACATTTCTATCCTTAATCTCCCCCCACTTCCCCTTCTCCCAGGACATGGATAGAGAGATCACAGCCTCTCTTGGCCAACTGTTCTAATCATCCTTGAAACAAGAGAGCCTGCCAACAACAATTAAGAAGCATCCATTTTATGCAGGGGAGCAAGAACATTTTGGCTGGAGCCAGAGTGATTTCAGCCCCACAACTTCTCCCTGAATTCTGCGTTGACCTCCATTGAGGAGAATATTGTAGGAGAGGAAAAACTGTTTTCCCACTACCCATAGTAGGCTCATTGGTTAAAGACCTATAAATTAGACTGACAAAAGACAGATTAATAAGAGAAAAACAATCAGAAGTTTTATTAACATGTGCAGTGTGCATACATATGGGAAGACAGCAATGAGTAACTCAGAGAGTTGGTTTGAGTTGGGCTTATACAGCATCTTAACAAAAGAATGATACATTTTTAGAGACGTGACAAGACAAAGGAAAAGGACTGAGTTTCTAGCGTGGCAAATTGTAGGAAGGCAAATATATAAGAGAACTAACGGAAGATAAGGGTAGTTTGTTACATAGGTTCCTCTGGTAACATCTCCAGCTGCTAAGGTTCTAGAATTGTTACCGGAGATTTAACTTCTGTCCTTTCTGATATAGGGGAAAGGGGATACACCTTTACAAATTTATGTCCTGTTTTTAGGCAAATACGACAAAGTATCTGCTTCTTCTCAATTGGCTTTAGCTCAAAATAATCTTTATGCTAAAGTGGCATATTTTGGAGTAGCATATCCTGCCGCTCTTCTGTATCCTCCTGGCTGTGTATTTCCTGAAGCCGAAGGCAGCCTTGCCTTCCTTCAAATTTTGGTTTACCACTTTCTCTTTCTCATAATCATTTACCTTCTGCAGCATAAGATTCTTGAAGGCAGTTTTTTTTTTTTCATTTCATTTTATTTGTTCCTTGCATTTCTCATGATACCTAACACATAACTGGATATATAGTAAGTTTTTAATAAATAATAGCTATTTTGACTATTAGCAATGCCACTGACTCTGTATGGTGGTCTGTGCATTATGCACTGTGCTAGCCACTTTACACACACATTCTTTTTAATTGCATTGACACTTTTGGCTCACAAAATAAGTAACTTGCCAGAGGTCATAGAGCCAATTAGTGAAAGTTGTTCATTTAGATTCTTTCCACTTATCTGCCAGATGAATGATTTGCTATGCTGTATATAACTTTCCACTCCTACACAACCAAATGTACATCAAAAGATAGTTACCTGGAAAGATGAACATTTACTCTTTAGTTATATTAACAGCTTGGTATTGTTTCGACCAATTATTACGTTTATAGGTATCTATAACTTCATAAAAAATTGGGTTCACATCAAATTTTGACCAGCCATAGTTGCTCAGTCATGTGTAGCTTCTCATGCACATCTTAGCTCTAGAATTTATACTACCCTAGGCAAAAAACTTCAAAGCTGAGCACTTAGTCTGTGGTGATTTCAGGCCAACTTGTTAACTCAAATGTGGTCCTTTGGTGATTACCTTAGACTTGCTGGTTTTTATGTAAACGATCTAATGAATTGTTCTACCGATTAATTGCCTTTATTTTTCCTCTCTCAACTGAGGTCTTGGTGTGATTATCATCGGCTTAGCCGTGACAGTGACCACTATCACTGGTTTATCCACCTCTGCTATTGCCACAAATGGATATGTCAGAGGAGGTAATTAAACTTGTGACCCGCACTATCATTTGTAAGGTAAAGGCAACACAGACTCAAATAGTTCACCACTGACCTTTCTGGAGTGTTTTCAAAGGTAATCTAAATTGGTTCCCCGCCTCCACTCCCGTCTAGGCAAGAGAGATGCAAGAAGAATGGAGAAGGATTTAACCTTTGTCAAACCTCCAACTTTCTCATTCAGGTTCCTCTCAAGCAAGAGAGAAGGTCAAATGTCATGTTTTCTCTTTTCACAGCCAAGGTAGTTTCTCTCCCAGGACACCATCATAAGTCAACTTTTCCTTTCCAGGGCTGCATTTTAGAAGTTTTCGCTTCATTGTAATGAGCGGTTCTCCAACCTGAACTTTATGCCAGGCAAACCAGTTTCTCCTTAGCACAGAGCAACTACATTGGGGCTCACGGCTTGGACGTGAAGACTTAAATTAAAGGCAGTATAGTTTGTGGCAATAAGAAATCCAAGGAAGAAAAGTAAAATGCAATATCTTTTATCTTTCATTGCTGACAGGTCTTGGAGTTCTCATAATTCTTCTTTCCACCATGGTAACTTCTATTACGGGGTTGTCAACTTCAGCAATAGCAACTAACGGGTTTGTTCGTGGAGGTAAAATTTCTAAGATATCTAATGGTCTCATCACTTGCTACTGGTAGGCAAAAATATTTTTTATATATTTCTTTTTGATGGGAACAAGAACATAGCCCACTGTTCTTGAAGTCTGGCTAATGCTTTGGATGAGCTGGATGCAGAAGGAAACATAAGGTACTGTGAGTACAGTCCTGGACTACTTTGGTCAGCTGTGGTCTCTTTTCTAATGGATTTCTCTGGCGTATTGCAGGTTATGGTTTCCAGATTTTCACATTCCTTCGGTAAACGTTTTATTTTTCAGGCTAGTCTGTATTCCTCTCATTGGTGTTTCTTGGAAAATGACCGCTGGACATGGCCTCGGTTTTAAAGTTTAGTACATTTCAGGTGCTTCCTAGTCCTTCGTGGAATGGGATCTTTTAGAACATTTCAGGTTTTTCATGGGGAGACTGATCCTCTGTGACAAGATTCAGACTGCTGTCTCCTGAAGCACTGGTGACGTCTAGAACCAAACACTTTTCTTGGGGAATTTTGCAGGTCTCGGAGTGATCGTCATTGGCCTGAGTGTGGTAGTGACAACACTCACAGGTATTTCTATGTCTGCTATTTGCACAAATGGAGTTGTAAGAGGAGGTGAGCCCATTCATTTACTTATGACTACAAACTCTGGTTATGCAGTTATGTTTAGAGTTGGTTTAATGTTGGAAGTAAGAACTATGTATTGATAATTAGTCCCCAAAGCCTTAAAACAAAACAAAATAACCCAAAATTTAAGGAGTAAGGCAAAATTCTTCTCAACTAAAATTAAGAGATCTCCAGAAAAGATTTTTTTTGACCCATTTCCTATGATTAAACACGCTTATAAAGTAGAGAGTGACCAGGTGTCTAGAAAGAAGGCATTTCTTTGTGCCTTGAACAAGCCCTGCTGTCTCTCTCCCAGGTCCCTTCCAGTGCCCCAGCTGACACTGCTGATACTTTCTGCTCAGTAAGTCCTCAGAGTTCCCCACAACCCTATGCTCCCATTGGCCAATAGCCATGAGAAGAGGCTTTAAAAGAAAATAAAAACAAACAAAACGAAGAGCTTCTTTCGAATCATCTAGGAACAAGCAGACCTAAGCAGAAAATAAAGTGTGTGAAGTTCATCATTGTTTAAACTTCCTTTCTTCAACTCTCTTACTCTGCTTTGGCTCCTCGGGTCTCTGCTCAGATACCTTATCCAGGTCTCCCTACCCAAGACCTTCTAAAATGCCATCCTACACATAGCATGCCTCCTTTCACAATTCCTACCTGTCTCTATTTTGATCAACTCTAAGTAACTGGCTAGCTCGTTTATTTAATGTAATATGGACAAAGGAAACATCTAGTTTTCTTCTCAACATCTAGGCCTCTCAATGTCTAGTCTTTTTTACCTTCATCAATCTACTCTCAGTATCCTCTAGGTGGTTAATTTGTCCAGCTCACTCCTTTATGTTCACAGAAGCACACAACCATATGTAAAACTACCTTTTCAAGGTCCAGAGGAGAGACAATCGTTCCAAGCTCTCCCTCTCTTTTCTTCCTATTTTCCACCTTCATATACAAATGGGTATTTGACAATAACCAAGGAGTGGATAATATATAGCACTATACAGATATCTTTTTTTATATAGCAAATGTGTACCAGAAAATTATACCAGAAAAGAAGTTAGTATAACAATGATAAACTTCACCCACTTCATTTTCTGCCTAGGCCTGCCTACTTCTGGAAATTTAAGATATAAAATTTTCTTTTACTTTTTTGATTTGAACTCTCCGGTGATTTTTTTTTTACAGAACAAAGTTTTTTCTTTCTTATATTTTTTTGGTAAAGTTTGCAATATTCTTATTTGTAGCATTTATATGATTAGGTTTCAATAAATTGGATTTTATTAAGTCAGGAAAGTTCTATTGTAGATTATAGAAAATGAACAGAAAATGAACAAGGGCTAAGTTATTCCTTAAGGTTACACAAGATTCCTAAAATTATTAGAAATTTATAATATTTTTATTAGAATAATTAATATTTCAAATGTTCTCAGATGTTCAAAATAATTTGGTTTTATAAGCTAAATCCCTTCACTGTTCCTTAATGTAAAGTATGTTCATTTCTTGTTTTAGGTGGGGCTTACTATCTTATTTCCAGAAGCTTAGGGCCCGAGTTCGGTGGGTCTATAGGCTTGATCTTTGCTTTTGCCAATGCAGTGGCTGTTGCTATGTATGTGGTAGGATTTGCTGAGACTGTGGTAGACCTTCTTAAGGTAAGTAAAAGCTTTTCTTCAGCCAAGCAAATAATTTGATTCAATTTGTTTTTTCAGGGCACTAGGGCATATCATTATGGCGAGATGAGAGGAAGTAGATTTATTCTGGAGAATGTGGAAGCTGAAAGAGCCTTAAACTTGGCATTAGAAATGGCTTGGAATTCTGGCTCTCACATTTACCAGCTGAGAGATTTTGGACCAGTCGCTCTATTCGTCTGAAACCTGTTTTCCAAATCCATACTATGGGCTAATAATACTATTCTATGTGTTTCATAGAAACTTGGTACTGATCAAATAAAATTATTTATATGAAATACAAAACAGATAAATAATGAGTATTATTATCAGCCGTAATTCTATAATTCCCCTTTATCCACAAACGATAAGCTCCAAGACCCCTGGTAGATGCCTGAAACTGCAGATAGTACTGAACCCTACATATTTATGTTTTTTTTTGTTTTTTCCTGTACACACATACCTATGATAAAGTTTAATTTACAAATTAAGCACAGTAAGAGATTAACAGCAATAACTATTAATAAAAAGAACAATTATAACAATATATTGTAATAAAAGTTACGTGAATGTGGTCTCTCTCTCCCAAAATATCTTATTGTACCATACTTACATGTTCACTTAAGGGAAGCACTTTACGGTTTCTCTTTGGTATATCTAAATTGCCAGCACCATTACTCTTGTGCTTTGGGGCCATTATTAAGTAAAATAAGAGTTACTTGAACACAAGCACTGTGACACCATGACAGTTGACCTCATAACTGAGAAGGCTACTAAGTGACTAACAGGTGGGTAGCATATACAATGTGGACAAACTGGACAAAAGGATGATTTATGTCCTGGGCAGAACAGAGTAGAACAGTATGAGATTTCATCACTCTACTCGAAATGGGACTAAATTTAAAACTTCTGAATTATTTATTTCTGAAATTTTCTATTTAATATTTTGAACCACTATTGACCATGAGTAACTCAAATCTCAGAAAGCAAAACGGCAGATAAGGGGGCGCTACTGTATTACTATTATGGTTATAGATTTCCAAAGGGAAAGAAAGTTCGAACATTAGAATAACTCACTGCAGAAAACTAGATGTTTTCTAGCTTTGGTGCCCCATCTAGATGTTTTATATCTCAGCATGTAAATTAGCTGGTACACAAACTAACATCTGTACTCTTCCTTTTGTAGTAGTGATAGCATTCACTGAATTCAATTGGTAACAGTACCTCCATTTAAAAATTAGATGAATAAATGAGTGGATTATATAGTTCACAAGGTATGTTATCTTAAAGAGATGCATTATCTGGTTTGTGTAGTTTATTCTTTAATTGATTTTCCAATATTTATTTTCCAATATTCATATTGGAAACCCACCCATTTTTGTTCCTCTAAGATTTCCTTGACACACAAAAATAACTCATCATTCTTCCAAAACAAAACATGATATGTGTGTGGACACATACTTTTACTTAGTGCTACAATAGCTTCAAAAGCTTTGACTAGAATGAATCTCTAATATTTCCAACTCCTAACCTTGGCTATCAGAGGCCTATTATCATAGGAGAAAATAATGTTAGTTTCTTCATTTTCTCAAATTTTATTTTTCTATTACCTTACATGTCCCCAGACATTCACAGTATCACTTTTTACTATTAAATGCTACAATAAGGTAGGCAGGGAGAAAAAAAAGTTCCATCGGCAGCCAGAAAGAAGGGGGGTTGGGGGACTGGGATAATGGGGTGAAGGGTTAAAAAAGTATAAATTAGTAGTTGATAGATGGTCATGGGGATGGGGAGCGCAGTAGAGGGAATGCAGTTAGCATTAATGAAATGGCTAGGTGGAGGGCTAGAGGAGAGAAAGAGCAATTAGAGGGGTTGTTTTATAAACTATATAAATGTTTAACCAATGTAATTTGTTCTTAAAACTAATAATAAAATAAATTTTTTTAAAAAAGCTCCATCTCTAACCATTTTTGTAAATTTTTTTTCCAGGAGAGTGATTCAATGATGGTAGATCCAACCAATGACATCCGGATAATAGGCTCCATCACAGTGGTCATTCTTTTAGGAATTTCAGTAGCTGGAATGGAATGGGAAGCAAAGGTGAGTTTCTCAAAATGAGGTCGTCAACAACTATTGATCAGGTTCTAGAAGAAACCTCATACCCAAAGAGAACTGCTGTTATTACTTGCTATGGAAAAGTTGCAGGTGGAGCACCAAGCCCTCAAAGCATGAGGTCCAGGCAGTCATGACTCACACACAGCACATGTATCACATGATCAGACCTGTGCTTTGTTCTTCTTTATGTTATCATCACAGTGACAAAATCACCAAGGTTGCTGTCTTCACCTCACACGGACCCCTTATGATCATAACAGTGGTACATGCTAGAAGCCTGTCTCTCTCAGTTATACCCTGGTGTCCCCTTTCAAGGTGGCTGTAGGTGCTGAAACCCAAACGAAATAGCAAGTGTGTTAGGAGATGATAGATCCAGAAACTATCATTCTCCTCTAAAAGCCAGTACTTCAACAGCAAATATGAAGACATTATAAGCTGTGGAACTAAAGAACATCTGGATTTAACTAGTAGTAAAATAACTAGTAAATTTCTGAATGATGGGGAGCATGTCTTTCGCCTGCTTTGTAACTCTCTATAGTGACTGGCACAATTGAAACTGATACCATGTGCCTGGAGATGTAGAAACTAGGTCTGAAGTGGTCACCAGAAGTGGAAAGATGGCCAAAGGCTTCCACTTATAAAAGGCAATAGGAAACAGTCCTACATGGCACTCTCTTATGGATTATGCATTCACACATTAAACAAAAATTGATTAAGTGCCTACATGTGCTAGGCATTGTTCTAGGCACTAGATATTTAGTTGTGAATAATACAGGCACATACAATTTCTACCCTACTTGAACATATGGTCTATGAGAATATGAGTAGTAATCAAGTAGATAAATAAGTAAATGTAAAACGGTAAATTGTAAAAGTGCTATGAAGAAAATAAACAGGATTCTGAGAAAGAAAATAATGGAGAATCTACTTTTGATGACTTTATTCCCTGAGAGAGGTAATGTAGTTTCATGGCAGTACAGGGTAGAATTTAAAGCTCTAGCTCTGCCATTAGGATGCCTGGACTTGGACCTGGTTTAAATCTATAATGACTTTTAGTAAATTTTTTAAGCTATCTGTGCCTCAGTTTCTTTATCTTTAAAATGATGATAATAATATTACCTACTTCATATGGTTCCTGGTGGTATTATTTATCTGAAAGAATACTGGTAAAGTTAAATCTGCATCTATTATATTGTGAGCCCTTGGTGAACATAAGCTGTTATTATTTAGATTCAGTGGTCAAGAAAGGCCTATCTGAGGAGGTAACTAAGAGTTAAAAGTGAGAGGAAGGAAACAATTATGCAAAGAGTAGGAGAAGTGCCTTCTTAACAACATAGGGGAAGCCAAGCACCCAAAAAACACCACAAAATATATGGAGAATTAAAGAAAGACAGTTCGACTGGTCAATATTGCATACCACTTTTGCTGGGCACACGTTGGCAGCCCAACATCAAATGCACTAAGTGTCAGGAGAATTTTTGAGTCATTCTGTGTTCTCAATACTCCTGCAGTTAGTACTGGGAAGGGGAGGAATCCATGGTGCTCTGCCTGAAAAGGAAATAAACTCTTTCAGTGTTAAAACTTTGGGTTCTGTTTATATTCCAAGGACACTGCAGTTAGTTACCTATCTAGTACTTGGAATGTTTTTGTAATGTCAAGTTCCGAAGCACGTGCTCCCATGGAAAATGCAACATCTACACTCACATCAAATAAGGCTTATTAAGATGCCATTCCATAAGGACACAGGTATTACCTAATCTGGGTAGTAGAATCTTAACTGGAGTAATCAGTCTTTCTTCAGTAAACATGTAACTTTTATAATTATGTAAAATTTATTAAATAAATCTAATTTGGTCTCTTTTTACTTTGCCATTCCAGGCTCAAGTGATCCTTCTGATCATTCTTCTTATTGCTATTGCAAACTTCTTCATTGGGACCGTCATTCCATCCAACAATGAGAAGAAGTCCAGAGGTTTCTTTAATTACCAAGGTATGTGTGACAAATAAGTTGCTCTGCAATCAATGGCTCCCCATTGCTTGCCCCATCACCATTCCTGTGACCACCACACCAGCCTTGGATTTCCAGTGTGAGCCAGGGAAGAGCCTGAGGTTCGATTCAGGAGAGCTCGAGTGAGTAGCAACCCTACTGCTTCCCAGCTCGACAGGTCACCTAACATATTTGGGTCTCAGATTTTCCTGGTAAGCTGTGCGTGATCATAGTAACTTCCTGAGGAGATTTTTAAGATAGTGAATGTAAAAATGTTTTGAAAACAAAGTGTTATACAAATTGTTCTTGCTGTCAAAAGAATAGAAATGGAGTGCACCTGCAAGGAAAGAGAAGAAAGCTCACATCAGTTGTTCAACCACTGAGAGCACTAAAGCCAAACAGTGTCATTTTCCTCCTAGACATTTTTGGTTCTTGCTTTTTTTAAGCATTGCTTAGTTAAGCATCACTGCCAGGTTTTCAGGCATAAAAGACTGTAGAAGTTCCTTAGTGTAGCATCCTGTGATAATGTCAGTGAGCATGAAATATGACTTCTCTCCCCTGTTCTACGCCACCTGTAGAATCCACTGCTGAGATTTAAAGAATATTTCTCTTTATTTACTCACTTGTCAGTATTCATTTCCTTTTTATATCATATCACCTCTTCCTTTCTGATTCCTTTTCTTTGTAAAGATTGTATTGTTTGCTTTGCATGTTAATTAATTTCCTTTTCTATTCTTTTCCCTTCTTCCACCTCCTGTTGTATGTTTTCTGATGATATAAATTTTTTTCCTAATTTTTGTGTTATTCAGGATTTTTTTGTTCACATTTTTCTCTCTTTTTCTTACTTCCTTTTTCTTTCTTTTTTTTTCATCTAGATTTTCTTTCATTTAAGTAATTTGGTGACAACCTGTGGGGTAGTATTATTTTATGACCAAATCTCTTCACAGTATTATTCTCCCATATATGAGAATTTGGTATAAAGATTTAGGATTCAATCTCTGGGAGCAAGGAGTGTAGAAGTTAGAATTTTAGTAGCAAAATTTGTAAGGTAGACTCACTGACAAGGTTCTCCTGTGATTAAAGAAAAAGCATAGAAAAGCAGTGTGTTGGTTAAGGTATTTATGCATGTGATAATGTAGTTGTATGTATATAGGACAGTGTACGTGTGTAGTATAACTGTGAGTCTGCCAGTATGATTATGAGAGAATTCTCCATTTCCTCCTTTTTTAATCTTCCAAATTTAAAGTAGTCAGGTGGCCTGGGTCTCCACTGGCACAAAATTTATTGATTTTTCAGAGCTCTTTCCTAGAGCTCTAAAACCTTGGGATATATTTTTTGAACTTTGACAAATATTAGCATAAGGTTTATCAGAAGTACACCAACATATTTGAGTCCATTCTGTTTAGATTATAGGAGCCTATTTGAATTTAAGGCTCTAGAAGCCAAAGGTAATTTTATCTCCTACTCTGTGAGGAAAGTTTACATGATTATTTTCTCATTATTTGTGTTGCAGCATCAATATTTGCAGAAAACTTTGGGCCACGCTTCACTAAAGGTGAAGGCTTCTTCTCTGTCTTTGCCATTTTTTTCCCAGCAGCTACTGGGATTCTTGCAGGTGCCAACATCTCTGGAGATTTGGAGGTATGTTGTTTTCTCTGCTTTTATAGTATTGTGTGTGGTGGTTGCCCAACAGTTGTTGGGCAAAACAAGAACTCGACAATGACCATGCTTTTCTACATATTTCAAAACTATAAGATTTCTATTAACTTTCTTGATTACTTAAAAATTCTCTTTTTATGCCAAATTTTAATGCCAAACTATCCTATACCAGATAGTTCTTCCAAAAGTCTTATTCAGTTATATCAGAAGGGCAGAATATAATGACAGCGTGTCACATTTCCAACAAAATGAACATAGTTCAGTGAAAAACATCAAAACTACCCTTACTCTTTTAAACACAGTGAACAAGAACATGGAACATTCAAGAAATAACAAAAACAAACAAAAAAATTCTTTATTACTGAACACTTATATCATTAAATTCAGAGATGAATTCACTCACTTGATAGGTATTTACTAGCACTTGCTCCTATTATTCTATGTTAAATACTGTAAGGAGCATTGTATTAGTTAGGATATTGGTTTGAATGTTTTATATAAGACCAGTAACCGTGACCTAAACAAGATAGAAGTTTGTTTTTCTAGTACATAAAAATTCAAGCTCATGACCATCCAGCGGAATAAAAAAGATCACCCCAAAAAGTAGCCTAAGAACCCAGAAAACCTTCCTCGTTTTACCATTCGCTTGGGGTTTGCCCTCAAGGTCCAAGATGACTGATTACTTCCAAGATCACAGTCTAGTCCATAGGAAAGGGAAATAAGGGGAAGCAGAAGATAAACAATTCCTGGACCTTGCATGTATTGCTTTTATTGACATTCCATTTTCCAGAATTTAGTCTGAGACCTTACCTCATTGCAAAGACGGCTGAGAAATGTAGTCTCTACCTGGGCAGCCATGTGCCTAGATATAATTTTAGGGGATTCTGGTATTAAAAGGAGGAAAGTGAGAATGTATATTTTAAAATAATAAGCAGTTTCTATCACACACATAAAAAAGTAAAAGACACAGATTTTACCTCAATAAATTTATAATCTACTTCGGAAG
The DNA here is from genome assembly GCF_000325575.1 of Pteropus alecto. Lineage (NCBI taxonomy): Eukaryota > Metazoa > Chordata > Mammalia > Chiroptera > Pteropodidae > Pteropus > Pteropus alecto. The sequence continues at coordinate 22,891,243 of NW_006442109.1, read as the reverse complement.
ACAGAAACATTTACAGGAGCCATCAAGAGATATAAATAAATGAAAACCGTATGTATTGTTCAAATAGATTGTGAAATAAAAATAATGAACAAATAATTAAGTTAAGGATTATTTCTTCAAGGAAGTTAAGTTTTGAGTATGAACTGAAAGCAAAGGCTAAGAACTGACTATTTGTGAAAAAGTATATTACAAGGAGAAAGGACAAAAGAACAATCAGGCACAGGGAAACTGGAAACAGTAAAGAATCTCTCACAGTTTAACTGGAGAAGCCCTCGTGAAGCCAGATAATCTTATAAGGCAAAGAAAAACAGCTGCTGGAGGGACCTAAGTGAGAGGTGTTTCCCTATAATATAACTCTGTGAAATGGGAACTTTGCCTTTGGTTTTGTTCATTTCTGTATCCTTGGAGCTAGTAAGGCTTCAATAGATATTTATCAAATGAATGAACAAAGGCATTTAGATTTGTTACATTAAGGACTACAGTGCCATGGTAAATTCTTGAGCCTAAGAAAAGATTAGACTGAAGTTCAGAAAAATGAAGTAACTTGTTCAAAATGATTCAAGTAGTATAACTGTTTAATGAAATTTAGTTATGGATGTTGAGCTTCCCATTTCTCAGATTTGGGAAAGTATTAGCTGTCACTGATTTAAATTTCTGCAAAATGTAAGCACACATTTAATTTAAAGAATATTGTGCTTTTCTTAGATTCCTTAAAGACAATTTAGAGTTAGATGTGTAGAAGTCAGTTCAACTCGGCCAGCACTTACTGAGTGTCTTCTTACACCAGGCACTGGGGAGGCAAAAAAAAAGCTCAATCCTTCCCATAAACAGGTAATGGTCTACTCTAATTGAGTCATAAGAAGCAAAAAACAGATCATGTGCAAGAGAAAGAAGAAACAGTAATTCTCTATCTCCAAAGAAGTAAGGGAAGACTTTCAGAGGAGGAAACACTCAATTCATATTTCAAGGGATGTATAGAACGTTGAAGACAGGGAGGGTTGGAACAGATGGCATGGAGTATAAAGAGGCACAGAGAAAGATGCAGCTGATGAAAATTATTTTATGTGCAGAGTGAGGCACACAAGTAAAATATTTTCATAGATATATTAATAAACATATTTATAAAGGATCTTCTATGTGTCTTAGGTACTCTGAGAGTAAGCAAAGAACTAGACAATATCCCTATCTAAAAAGGCAAAACTTACCATTTCTCCCAAGATAAATGCTAACTTGATTTGGGGGTGCCATGTTAGTAAAGTATTTTACTTATCTATCAATCTGTACTATGAAATCTCTGATTTTGAGATTACATGGAAAGAAAATGCAGAGGATATCTTGTCATGATTTTCAGAATACAAGCTGTCATAGTATTGTTGCAAAAAGTTCGATTCCTTTCATTTAAAAATATTTTGGTGATTTTACAGTTAAGCTTAACTTTTATCACATACACTACTATATACTATTAAACAGAACTCAGAAGTCCTTTAAACTACAAGCAATGGAGTTTGGATATTATCCCCAAATTAGTTAGAGACACTAAAGAGGTTAGATCAGGATTAGACATGTGTGTTACAGAGAAGCATCTAGTAGTTTGTGAAGGATGGATTAGAGGGTGGAGGGTGATAGGAAAGGAAACTAGAAGCAAAAGATCAGTTAGAGCAGCAGTTCTCAACTTTTTTGGCACCAGAGTTCACTGCTCCTATGAGAATCTAATGTCTGATGGTCTAAGGTGAAGCTGAAGTGGTGAAGCTAGCACTGAGGAGTGGCTGCAAATACAGATGAATGTTCACTCATCAGCCACTCACCTCCTGCTGTATGGTCGGGTTCTTAACAGGCCACGGACCAGTACCTGGTCAGTGGCCCAGGGGTTAGGGACCTCTGAGTTAGAGGATATGACAGTAGTCTGGACAAGGGATGACATTGGCTTGAATTGAGGCTATGGCAGGGGAAATGGATCAAAGGGGTCAGCTTTTCTTAGAATTAGGAGAGGAAACGAAATGGGTGTTTATTTTTACTATGATAGGCAGTAAGAAAACATTATACATCATAATTGATAGCCTTCTGCTATTTTCCCTTACTTCTAATATAGAGAACTATATTAGTTCTCTTCTACTGTATTCTTTTAATGTTGGTTGCAGCATACTGAACTGATTCCATGGTATAGTAGATGAGAAAAAGAGAAACTCAGAATTCGCCGTTGAGGTTGAAATGACCGAAGAACATGAGGGTGGAGATGTCTAGTGTGTAGCTGGATTCATGTGTCTGGAGCTCTGGAAAGGAACTAGGGCAGGGCTGGAAGCCATGGCATGGATGAGTTCGTCCAGGTCTGTGCAAGAGGGAGGAGAAAAGAGGACGAAGGCAGCACCCAGGGAAACAGACATTCAAAGTGTTGATGGTGGAAAAGAAGTCCATGAAGAAGAAAGAGAAAGAGCTGTCTAAGAGGCAGGGGAACCCAAAAGAGAGTGCGATCAGAAAAGCCAAGGGAGGAGAATGCTTCAAGAAGTAATAATTCAAGATAATAATTCACGTTAAGGACCGAGGGGTGAAAGCTGGTTGGGAAATGGCCAGGAAACTTTAGTACTTATCTTTTTCTAAAAGTGAAACTAGAAATGACTAGAACATAACAGATTCAGTTCGGCTTAGTAAACATTTATTTTTTTACACACTACAAGAATATGCAAGGTGCTATCTTTGCTTACAACCTCAGCATCCCTCTCAAGATGACACTTCAGGCTGCCAGTGACAGTCATGAGAGTTGGCACAAGGGGATGCTACAAAGTTTCATCCTGAACCTTCTATTCGTTAACACACTTGTTGATGATCTGTATATATGTGCCTGGGAGAAGATTTGGGAGTGACCCAAGTCTAATCAAGAGAGTTAAGATGCAGTTTCAGAGATGCAAAATTAGCATGTATTTGACTTCCTCCAAAAAAGCAATCTAACAGATTGCTTGTATTCCATCTTGAAAAAAAAAATAAAATATTTAATGAAGAAAGGTGAAGGAATGTTAGATTTGGGGTTACCACTAGGAGGATGAACATTAACTTTTAGAATGAAAACCAAGCATTTATTAAAATCCTAAATCCTGTCTAAGGAAAATGTATAGACCAGACAACATGATTATACATATATATGATTATACATTAAGAGATTGGCTTCCTGATTTATAATGAGTCAAGTTTGACATTGAGCAGATAGTTTTAAAAAAACTAAGTTTTTGTGTTCTAGGTACAGGACTGTCTTCCATCTTCACATCTCTTATCCTTACATATATTTCCTTTCTTCCCACTTAAATAAGTGCTTCACATTTCACTCAGATTCCAAGAGATCCTTGATCAATACAATAAATATTTAAACATAACATGAATTGGGAGATGGAGTGGGACCATGATTGTCTTCTTCCTTCTAAGTTCTACTCTATTTCACACACTTGCCACATTCACTTTTGAAGACAATAGCTTGGAAGAAAGAGGCTGGGTATGTATATATAGAAAAAACCATGTGTGGAAATATTCCTAAAAGAATAGGAAGGGGTTAGTGATCACAGAGTGACTCCGTGGGCATGGCTTACTCTCATGTAGGGACAAATTTGCTTGGTTTAGTTATCATTTTTAGCTGTCAGGTTGAGACTACATTCACCATGAGTTCACCTTTCCAATGGAGTTGATTAGCAGACTTAAGGTAAAACAAACAAACAAAAACAACCTCACACTTTCACTGCATTGATTGCTTATTTGTATTGATGAGTCTCATGTCCTCTGATGGGAGAACTAACACCTACTGAGATTGTGCTTTCCCCAATTCAATATTTATTGACTCTGACTATATCTCAGGCACTGTCCTGTATAAGCGATGATTACATTACAATCTTTAATAATCCCTGTTAAGTTGAATTTAATTATTTAGAAGTTATGCTGCTTGGAATTGATTATGATATGATTTAGCCCCCCAAATAGGATGTAAAGACTTATTTATATATGATGTGAGTTCAGCTCAGTGAATTTATATATATTTATAAGCAAGAAAAAAGCCCATTTTCTGGTATAAGCTTAAATCTGCCTCTTCCTTTATGCCCGCTTATGGAAATTAAATATCTCCTATTGCAGTCATTCTTGACCTAGATTCCAAATGGGAAATTTGAGAGACTGGAGAATTTAGCAGATCATCCTTTTTGCTCAGTCAAAAGTGATTTTTTTAAAAGGCAAGCTTAAGCTTACTAGGTCCAAAACAAATACACACAGAGAGATATCGTCAATGTGCCGGGTATGGTTGTATATTTCTCCTAATAATTTAAAGTCTAGTAAATCTGCATGAAATTCACAAGAGATAAAAGAGAGAGAGAGAGGTGTTAGTGAGTGAACTAACTAGTGTACTTTTCTATAAAAACTCCCTCCTGGACAATTAGAGATCTCTTCTATTCAGCGGAAAGTTCTACAGATTTCTTTTGTCACTCCAAGCATTTCATCCTTGTCCCAAAAGTACTTGAGTGCACCATTTTGCCACTTGTTTGATCTCTTCTTTAGAACTTGCTTCAGGAAGGGTGGCTTAAAAGTTTGAAAATACAGAAATAACTCCAAGCGATCTCTGTTTCTTATTCTACCCTGTCTCCTCGTATATCCACATTGTTTTTTCAAAGGATCCCCAAGATGCCATCCCCAGAGGAACCATGCTGGCCATTTTCATTACCACCGTTGCCTACATAGGAGTTGCTATTTGTGTAGGTAAGCTGTGTAAGTCTGGTATCAGAATGCCACATTTTCAAGGGGCCCAGTAGATCTTCAGGTCTAGTGGGCTTTCAATGGAACATAAATAAAATGTTTTTAAAAAGAAAGCAATTTTAATTCTCTTATTAGGTGCTCTAGGGGTTTGAATGCAATTAACCTACATGTAACGTGGGTGTCTCTGAGTCAGGACTAGGGTAGAGGTAATCAGATTGTCATTTTGCCTAACACAAAAGGGTCCCATTTTGCTACTCTAGATGATAATCCCACTGTCAAGAAAACCACCATTTCCAGTCTCCTCCTCCCTTGACCTAATGAGGCAGATGGGGAACAGAACAAGAGGAAAGAAGCCCAAAACAAAAGAAAACAAAACAAAACAAAACACCAACAACAATAACAACGAAAGCCTTAAGGAAGTAGAAAGATGGAGAATTGATGACTGCGTCTGCTCCTTGAGCTGTTGTCCCTAATATGTAAATGTCACTGTCACTAAGAGGCAGGAAATCAGAATAAGACCCCTCTACCAGCAAAGTGGGTGACCAGCCCCCATAGTACTCACTGAGCAAAAAACGTGTGGATTCTCCTGCTATTCTCACGCTGACTTTTGTTCCACCTGCTGCCTATAGCCACACCTCCTCCAGGCTGGGGGTTGGTCACTTCATGCTTGTGCCGTTATAGGAGAGGAGCAAATGTAGACCATTCAGAGAAAAAAACTCTTTTCTGCACACATTCAGGAATACAGCTCCAAGCTGAACCACTGCGGAAGCCGAGGTGACCATTTTACCAAAAGGCACATCCCAGTTATCCTCTTGTTTACTATAAAGTACATATATCTTGAGTTGGTTTCCAAAGAGAAAAGCAAAACAACCTAAATTCTTGTATCTCTCACTGCCCCTTAATTGTGAAAACTGGATAATGATGTTAACTGCATTGTTGTAGCATTTCCAAGTTTAGCTACATGTAGAGAGATTTTATTCCAATGCTTTAGTAAATCCACATATTCTTAAATGACATTGAAATCACTTAAATTTTAATTTCCCAAATGATTTTCTTTCTCACACAAAGTAAAAATGAAGGAATGAGTAAAGTTATAGACCTGATTTCAAAGATTCTTTTAGTTTTTGCCCTGGGAGTAGAAAAATCTGTTTCTATACTTTTCCAAGGTGGGAAGATAGTGCTAGGACCATAGCCAGTCCTTTGTGTAAATAATGGCTCATGGCTTGACTTCATGGCTGTTTGGGGAGTTCTATTATGCAGAAGTTAAAATACATGACTTAGAAAAGTCAGCTAAAACATAAATGAACAATGCAAACAGGTAAAGTCTGGAGTGGATAGTTTTTCTTGGTAACCGACACTTATAATTCCAAGTGGGTGAGCTGAGGCTGACAGGCTACCTCTTAGGGTTATACAAAAAAATTTTTTACACTGATTGTTTTAAGTGGTTCTTTTAACTTGAAGATTCCATGATTTTTAAGTCTTTCCAAGATGTAAAAAAATTTAAATTTGTGGCTAAAATTGAGGGTGCTCATTAGTACCTGTCACTGGGATCTCTTGTATAGTTACCAGTAAAGAATGAGAACTCACCAGGGCTGGAGTTTAAAAAGCAAAATGAAGAGTTTTATTGCTTGGCGTTAGTTTGTAAAGTATTTATCCTTCAAGTAGTTCAGAAAAGTTTATATATATTTCACACCTGTGTTCATATATTTCAATAATCTTATCAAATACATAATGGCAGAGATTATAGTTGGAAAAATTCATAGGAAATGTCAGTGATTAAAATGTAGGTCAAAGGTCTTTAAAAACATCATAACTGCATTTCTGGGAAACTATCCTAGAGAAATACTTTGAAATATAGGGGAAAAAATGATGCACAAAGATGTTTATAGAATGTTTATAATAGAAATAACAGAAATACCCAAATGTATGAAAATAATGAAATAAACTGGGATAAATATTTGATAGAGCATTATCTAGCCATTAATATTATGTAAGAAGTCTTCATATTTTATCCCGAAATATTTCAATATTATTTAAACCATTAAATTGTATATTAAGTAGAATTATAAATATTTAAAATTATGCAAGGAATATCATTAAACTAGAGTTCAGTTCTCTTAATTACTCAAATTCAATATTGCATCCCTTGACTCTCTCATAGATGAGAAAATAAATCCTATTTGAAAGACACCTAATCAGTAGAACTAAGCCAGAAATATGAATCGAGTATATACTATGTGCAAAGCACTGCTGTGTGCGTTTTCAGAGATCAGAAAGTAAGGAAATCCAGACCCCCAACTGTCTTACAGAGGCAAGAGAGCTAGGATGGAAACCACTCAAGGCAGTAGAAGTGGCAGCCTGTTAAAGTAAGAGGACACTTCTAGGCTTCAGAGGATGGAAACCTCCAGGTACCATGCTCCAGGAAGACAGGATAGCCAGTGGACTCACTCAGACTCAAAGTAAACTAAGCGTGTTTTCAGAAGAAATCCAAAGGAACAGAACTTTTCATGTAAAGAAATGACAAGCCACTGTTGTTTGCCCAGGGGCCTGCGTAGTCCGAGATGCCACTGGAAGCATGAATGACACC
>NW_006442109.1:22882226-22883915 GCF_000325575.1 Pteropus alecto | reverse complement strand
TCAGCAGCCTGTGGGTTGGGCTATGACTTCTCAAGATGTCGACATGAGCCATGTCAATATGGGCTGATGAACAATTTCCAGGTTTGAACTGTGATAATTATACTAATGTTTATTGCCATTGTTTTCATTTTTAGAGCATCACGTATAATGAAACTTCTAACTCTGCAACTGATTAATCATTGATTGATTTGAATTCAGCAAGGGACAATTGGTGTGGGAGGGACAGGAATCATAACAAGCATTGTATGGTAGCAAACCCTGCGATTACATTTACTGCAGTGGGGGAAAAAACAGGCACTTGTATGCATTGTGTCACCACTAGGAAAAGGCTACCACCTGACATTATGTATATTCCAATCAACTGTGCAAGATTTTGAAGTGGAGAGGAGAGACTTAGATTAGTTAGCGCTTAGAATGCATTTCACGCATGGGCTTCAGTTTAGGAAGAGCTTCTGTGGTGGTCCTGGAATCCCTGGAAGACAAGGCCAAGTGGGAAATCATGAGAGGCAGAAGGGGAAGTGAATGAAGAAGAAGGAACAAGGGAAGTTGGGAAAACTGTAGGACTTGAAATGCATTAATTTGTCTGAATGATTGGTGAGAAGAGAGAGAAGCAAATTTGTTGTGAAGGCTTTATTCAGCTATTTTCATAACCAACAAAGAGAAATTAACTCAGCTTAAGTCATTATTCCAAAATATGACTTAAATGGATAGAATCTCATCATGGCTCAGATCTAAAATTATGTTTAATGAGCACAGAAAAAGCAAAGGTTTGAAAAGCCTCTACATGCAGTGAGAACAAGAAAGGTTAATGCCTTTAAAAAGACTGTTAGAAACAGCTGAGTTCCTCCCCAAACCTTATTAAAATACTGCTTTTTGTGGGATAGAATTTCCCATCATGAAAGAAACATATGCCCACAAAGGAGAGAGGGAAGAGATGTCAAAATCCTTGAAATCTTCCTTCTTTAATCTTTTCAGTATCTTTTGGATGTATTATGGTGAGCATTTATTATTTTTATAAATAATGAAGTCATGTTTGTTTTGCAAAAAACAATTAAGAACTTGAGAATAAAATGGGAAAAAAAATCTGGTTAGAGGCAATTAGCTTATAAAGGAGATTCCAAATTACAGAAAGAGGAAAGGGAATCATTTGCATAAAAATTTGGCTTTTTTTTTTTTTTTTTTTTACTGTCTGTTGGATGAATAGTCTCACTTGAACCTCTCTTCTCAAGGTCATGAGCATGGTGTCAGGGTTTGGCCCCCTCATCACTGCTGGCATCTTTTCTGCAACGCTGTCCTCGGCCCTGGCCTCCCTCGTCAGCGCTCCCAAAGTTTTCCAGGTGATATAGGCACAAGAGGATGTGCTTCTTCCTACTGCTGTTGCCACTGAACATGGATCACGCTGAAATATTCATTCTCACTAGCAATCATTTTCCATCATTTTCTGAAACGGTTTAATGTTTGCATCTGGCTCAAACGCTATGTCTGCCACATAGTCAAGATCGATTCAAATAATATAGAGAATGATAAACTGCAGTGTTAACTTGTGCCTCATATTGTGTATCACTTCATCTTTCTTCAAATCTTCTTGTTTGAATCACCTAGGGAAAATGACTATGCACAGATATAAATGAAAAATTTCTTCTCTTCTTTCTCATTAGGCTCTGTGTAAGGACAACATCTACAAAGCTC
>NW_006442109.1:22866092-22882173 GCF_000325575.1 Pteropus alecto | reverse complement strand
CAGAGGATACATTCTCACTTTTGTTATAGCCATGGCGTTCATTCTTATTGGTGCGTAGTTTTCTTGATGTTATTGAAAGCCAAATAATTCTTCTGATTACTCACAGGTCTTCCTTTTAGCTCGAGAAATTACCTGTTTTATGTTTAATATTCCATTTGGGAATATCGAAGTCTGCCTAAGAAGGAAATGAGAAATCGTTGTGTGTAGAGGGCCTTTGAAGACTTGAGGTAGACTTTGGACTTCAATCTCTTCTTTGAATCTAAATGTTGGAAATCTATCCAACCAAATGTAACTGAATGCTTCCTCCACTCTGCCTGATGTTGCCTAATCCCAGAGTCTTCCCCAGCTGCCACCTGTCTTTAGATCTCCTGGCCTGGCAGCTAGCAGGAGAGTTGAAGTGTCTATTCTCAAAATGTGGTCTGTTGACCACCTGTGTCAGAATCGGAATCATCTGTGGATTTGTTACAGTGCAGATTTTTCAGGCACGACCCCAGAGTTAGAAGCTGAATCTCTGGTAATAAGGAATCTGCATTTTACAAGTTCCTCAAGAGATACGTAGACTACTAATATTTGAGAACCATTTACCTAGACTTTAATCTCTGGCTCCGTCTCCCTAAATAATATAGAAACAGCTACATAATCTTAGAGAGTTACGTGCATCCACTATAGCCAGCATATTCCTCTCTGTTCTCTAAGGCAGCACCTTTGCTGGTGAGCCTATGAGAAGATAAAAAGCAAAAGGTGAGGACAGTCTTAACTATGCATAGATGGGCAGAGCCTTCCTCAGCACCATGGTGCCCAATAATGAGGCCTACTCCTCGTCACATAAACTCAGGAAGTGACTATAATTCATGAATCCTCATAAGAGTTCCATAGGTTGAAGATATTTGTTACAAGGAGCAATGTTTGTTAGATTTTTTAAAAAATTAAACAAAACAAGCAATGATTTATATACGTTTCAAATAATTTAAGCTTTAAGACTTCAAATCGTTGTTCTATGCTGCATTTAAGTGATGAAATAGACAAACTTTTAAAAAATTGTACATATAAAATAATATCCTTAAAAATCACTCTTTCAGAACAACATAGGTTAGCTTCACGGCACCGGCTGTGTGGCAGTTATTTTTGCCTACTTCCTTTCCGGCCTCCATGTTCTAGAATCACAGCCAGCTGCCACTTGCATTTGCATAACTGAGGTTGATCGAAGTCTGACCTTCAGAGAAATAGAACTATCTCTAAATTATTTCTTATATCTTCTACTTCACCCATAGATCAATTCGGCTGGGATTAAATCAGCTGGGTATTTAGCTACTGAGTTAAAACCTTTTTTGGCAGATCTTGAGAGGTAGAACTCTCTAGAGATGTAGAAAAGTGCAAACGACTAACAAGAATTCTAAAAGAGAGAGCAAGTTGGGTACATGCAGAGAGATTTCCCTGTAGGCATTTCTGGTGCACTGGTATTTAACTAATCTGTCACCCTGCAGAGCCTTTTGATTGTATGCATAGCAGATAAAGAACACAGGATTTGGTGCCTCCAGAATAGTGGCAGGGGAGTTTATCATCTACCCAATACCAGAACCCTCCACCCATTTTCACTCAAATACTTTTCAGGTAGAGGTCTCGTTTGCCTGTTTTCTGACTGGTAGGTTTTCTTGCTTTTTACTTTATTGGAAAGGAACTCTGGCTAAGAATAGATTTTTTAAATGAATGCAACCCCAAAGAAAAATTACTAACTTCTTAAATTTTGACAGATGCTAGCTATGTGTTCAATTTTCAAATAAAGTCAACTTTTCAGGCTATAACAGCTGTTCAGCCCCTGTTCTCATCACTCATAAATGCACATGCTCACTTCTGCTTTGTTCACAGCGGAACTGAACACCATTGCTCCCATCATCTCCAACTTTTTCCTGGCCTCATATGCACTTATTAATTTCTCCTGCTTCCATGCCTCTTATGCCAAATCTCCAGGTAAGCTGACTTTCCAAAACTAACTAAGCCTAAACTAGCAGTCATGATAAAAAGAAATGTCAGTGAAAAGTGCTTCATTTGTGTTTATGCGTTTCCTTATATCCTAGTGGGCAATGTAATCCACTTTATTTTGGTAAGTTGGGGGATGGCTTCTGAAATAGAAAAAGAATCATTTGAGCAATGGCCTTTTTGACCAACCGTAAAGTCAATTTTCTCCTGCGGCAATAAATTATTCATTGCAAGAGAAACCACATTTATTTCAGCAGTAGAAAAACACCACTATTTATTTCCAGGGTGAAAGTGACCACAGAAGTGGAATAAATGTATGTATTTGAAACTTCCTTACTATCAATTTGTTGCCTGCCCACGGTGCGGAAGAGAAGGATGAGTAGCTCCCATAATTACCTGCTGAGCGTAGTCAATGCAGATTCACACCGAAGCTGCTGACATCCCTGCACTCTCAGGCTATGGTTTAACATGGTACAAAATTTCACACCAAAGAACTTTTCCCTACCCAGTCACCTCTCACCTCTCCTTTGCTTCCACTGGCCAATAGAATTTCTTGTGCCTTTCCACCAGATTAGAGACTTGTCATTATCAATCTTGAGAAAATTCTTCATCATGAAGACTTTTATCAGAGATATAAACACATTTCCACTTTTTTAAGATCTGCCACAATTGAGCCTCCTTTGGAAAAGCTGCTGCCAATTAAACGAAATGTAGATGGAAGGGGAGCCTTCATCCACCCAAGGCCACTAGGCTCCAGAAGCTACTGAAGACTTTTTATTTCTGTTTTATTGTCTTCTTTTAAGCAAAACAGAAGGTTCTAGGTCAGAGAATACAACAAATCATAAAAGTATGTGCCCGTATGCCACGTTATGTCCATTTTTGAAAAGCAATGTGAAGTAATAGAGGCGGGCATGGGAAAGGGTGAAAAGAAATGAGGGAGAAATGAAAAGAGAAAAAGAGAGAGGAAAAATAGAAAATAGCAGGGGCCACATAGGTACACAAACTCATAAAATAAGAAATGAGATTCTCCCTCCCTCCTCCTCCTCCTCCTCCCTCTCTTTCTCTCTCTCTCCCTCTCTCTCTCTCTCTCACACACACACACACACAGAGAGAGAGAGAGAGAGAGAGAGAGAGAGAGAGAGAGAGAGAGAGAGAGAGAGAGAGAGAGAGAGAGAGAGAGAGAGAGAGAGAGAGAGAGAGAGAGAGAGAGAGAGAGAGAGAGAGAGAGAGAGAGAGAGAGAGAGAGAGAGAGAGAGAGAGAGCCAGACTCAGAGAAAAATAAAGGCATTTCCTGTGATGTTCTCGAAGTGCTGTTTCCATCTTGTGGCCGTTCAGGAAATTGCTCTAGAAGACTGAAAGCTCTGTTGTTTCGGCAACGCAAAATTTAAAGTGTACTTCACCCACAGACAAAATGTGCCCTTCAAATCAGAGCTTCTCCATCCTGACCATACTGTCTCCCAGCTTCTTTAATTTCAAGGAACTAATAAAACATGAGAAACCCCATACACATATTAATCATCAGGAATTTTTTATTGCAAATGCATAAGATATTAATGCATCAGTTCTAAGAAGACGTCGCATGAAAATTTCTTCCTCTTTTCCCATAGATTATTATTTCTGAAAGAGTAAGCATTGTCCTCTTAGGGTAAAGAAACAGCTAGCAGAAAGCTAGTGGATTAACTTTTGATGACTCTTTGCCTTTTCCATGGGAACAATAAACCCATTCATTGTCTTAACCTTCTCCATCTTGGGCCACCAAGAAGTTCTTCTCACCCCTCCCTGCAAGACCCCATTTTTTCCATCCCTCCTGTCTCTTTTCAACTCCTAATGGCATATATACTAGATGCTTAAGGTTTTGTAGTTTAGGAAAACAATCGGGGGCATGTGGGAAGTGCGGAGGGGCCGTAAGTGACACATTTTCTATGTTTCACAGCATCCTTATTTGGTATAATGACACCTTCATAGGCCAGGGATCCAAGGTCACAGAAAACTATTAACAGAATTAGAAACCTGACCTAAAAGTTCTGATTTTTATGCTAGGAAAAAACACATTACTTATATTCTAATAATATGCAGTGGCGTGGTGGTGATAGAGTTTTTCTTGTGCACAAACTTTTTTTTTTTTACTTGCAGGATGGAGACCTGCGTATGGAATTTACAATATGTGGGTATCTCTTTTTGGAGCTATTTTGTGCTGTGCAGTTATGTTTGTCATCAACTGGTGGGCAGCTGTCATCACCTATGTCATTGAGTTCTTCCTCTATATCTATGTGACCTATAAAAAGCCAGGTAAGATAAAAAGGACTGTGTAAGAGGAAGGTTCCAAAGCGACCTCTAACTACTCATTCATTCAACAGTTGTTGAGCAGCTTCTGTGCACTTAGGTGTGCCATGTGTATGGTAGATATTGATAATACAATATAATATAAATAATAGTTAATCTTGTTGAGCACCTATTATATACCAGGCTCTCATTTAATTCTCAGAATAATGCTATATGTTAAGTATTATTAGAACTATTTTATAGATGAAGAAACTGGACTTAACTATAACACATTATAATAAATAACATGAGAGTGATATGAATGAATTTTTGAGAGAGAGAGAGAAATGGATGGACTGCAGATGGGAGAGGCTAGAGACCACAGAGTGAGGTACTGAGAGTCCGGTCTCAGGACCTCGAGCCACCCACATACTCCCCTTACCCTTACTCAACAAGTAAAACAGAGAAGATAGTAACTACCTTGGAGGGGTTTCTTTGTTGTTTATCTGTAACACTTCATGTATTTTTAACATCAGGTATAATATACATATGGTAAAACTCATCTCTTTTAGATGTATAGTCTATAGGTTTTAACAAACTTACACAGTCTTGTAACCACCACCATGATCAAGACAGAGAACATTTCCATCATCACTATAAGATCTTTTACACTCTTCTATAGTCAATCTCTTCCCTCCAACTTAGCCCCAGACAACCACTTTACTGATTTCTGTCCCTATAGCATTGCCTTTTCCAGAATATTATATAGAATCATATAGTATGTAGCCTTCGCGTATGCTTCTTTTCACTTAACATGATGCCTTTAGATTCATCCATGTTGTTGCATGTGTAAGTAGTTTGTTCCTTTTTGTTGCTGGGAAGTATTCAATTGTATAAATACATCTCAGATTATTAAAAAATGTATTCCCTAGTTGACAGACATTTGGGTTGTTTCCAGCTCGGGGTGTTCATATATAAAGCTGCTATAAACATTTACACGCAGAACTTTATGCGGACCTATGCTTTCATTTTTCTAGGAGTGGGATTTCTGATGTTTTAAGTGTATATATAATTTTATAAGAAACTAAACTACCAAATTGTTTTCCTCAGTAGCAGTATTATTTTCCATTTCTACTAGCAATAAATGAAAGTCTTAGTTTCTCCACATCCTTCTCAGCACTTAGTATTGTCAGTGGATTTAAAAGAACACACAAATATTCCAATAGATGTAGAGTATATCTTACAGTAGCTTGGTTTGCATATTCCCAATGACTAATAATGTTGAATATCTTATTTGCCATCCATATATCTTCTTTAGTCAAGTGTCTCTTTAAATGTTTTGCCCATTTATTATTATTATTATTATTAAGTTGCAGGAGTTCTTTATAAATTCTGGATGCAAATCCTTTAGCAGTATATGTTTTGCAAATATTACCTACAGGTTTGTGATTCATTTTTTCATTTTCCTTGCAGTTTGAAGAGTAAACATTTTTAATTTCTATAAATTCTAATTTATCAGTTTTTTTTCTTTAATGGTATGGTTTTTTGCTTCTAATCTAAGATATTATACTTTAATCCAAGGTCACAAACTACTAGAAGTTTTAATGCTTTAAATTTTTAATTTATGTTTATTATCCATTTGAGTTAATTTTTGTTTGTGACGTGAAGAATAATTCAGGGTTCTTTTTTTTTACAAATAAATTTCCAATTGACTAGTAGTGTTTTTATAAGAATAAAATAACTTAAGGTATGCTAAATGCCTAGCCTAGTCAACACTTAACCAATATTAATCTTCTTTATTTAGAAATAGTTATCCCCCACCATTTCCCCCAACTCTTTCAAGCAAAACTGGGGATATGGCTCTGTCTGCATCTGGGGTAAATCTGTACATTCCTATCAGGGACTTTCTACTTTAAAATTTAGAGAATCCATCTCATATTTAATTTGGTCCCCCAAAAAGGCAAGGGACGATAGTGCTTACCTCTCTTATTATGATTAGATCCTAAAAGATCAAACTAAAATGCTTGATAAAAATTGATCTTCTTCATGGACACCCAAAAGTAAGAATTTCTTAGCTATTCAGTTTCACTATTCAAAATCTAAAGATTGCTGCACATTATCTGTGTATATAGGAATGCCTCTTCTCTTTTTAGCTTAAGAATTTGTGAAGACCCCTTGAATTTATTCAGGGGATAGCCATTTTCCCATCTATTGCCTAGGATGTGGTTATCACACAGGTTCTCCGCAAAGCAAGATATCTGGGCTGCAGCTTTAAAGTCTGATCCTTAGCTGGAAAGCAAGAGAGGTCTCATTTCTAAGAATTCACAAAGTGTTCATAGAAGGGCACAACGCTCCTTTTAGTCACTCATCATGACTGACATAACCACTGTAGTCACTGGCCAGTCATCACATCCAATCAACCTGAGGTTCAATCCCACCCACTGGTGTGCAAACAGAAACCAAGGCCCTACTATAAAGGAAAGCACACACAACTTACACAAGGGACACACCTGAAACACTGACTCAGGTGACCAGGGAAACTGCCACTGTGGCCCACAGGACACCTATTACATAAGACCACTCTCCTCAGACCAGGAGACATAGCAGCTCTATAATATATAGAAACAAACACAGGGAGGCAGCCAAAATGGGGAGACAAAGAGACATTTCTCAAATGAAAGAACAGAACAAAGCTCCAGAAAAAGAACTAAACAAAATGAAGACAGTCTACCAGATGCATAGTTCAAAACACTGGTTATAAGGATGCTTAATGAATTTAGGGGAAGAGTAGATAAAATCAGTGAGAATTTTAATAACGAGATAGAAAACATAAAAATGGAGATAAACATAAAAAAGAACCAGTCAGAAATGAAGAATACAATAACTAAAATGAAGAATACATTGGAAGATCGACCGTAGATTAGACGAAGCAGAGGATTGAATTAGTGATCTAAAAGATAAGGTAGCAGAAAATAATCCAAACAGCAACAAGAAAAAGAATCCAAAAAATGAGGCTAGTTTAAGGGGACTCTGAATGGATAAGTAAATAAGACCCATACATATGCCGTCTACAAGAGACTCATTTCAGATCAAAAGATGCACAGAGACTGAAAGGGATGGAAAAAGATATTTCGTGAAAACGGAAGTAAACAAAAAAGGCTGGGATAATGACACTTATAGTAGACAAAGTAGACTTTAAAACCAAGGCTATAACAAGAGATGAAGAAAGGCCTAGTAATCCCACTTCTAGGTATTTATCTGAAAAATCCAAAACACTTCTTCGAAGGGACATGTACATCCATATGTTCATTGCAGCATTATTTATAATAGCCAAGATCTGGAGGCAATCTGGGTATCCATCAATGGATGAATGGATAAAGAAGAGGTGGTACCTTTATACAATGGAATATTATTCAAACATAAAAAATAATGAAATCTTGACATCTGCAACAATATGGATGGACCTACATGATATTGTGCTGAGTGGAGTAAGTCAGACAGAGAAAGACAAATGCCACGTGATTTCACTTACATGTGGAATCTAAAGAACAAAACAAACAAGCAAACAAACAGAAACAAACTCATAGATACAGAAAACATTTTGATGGTTGCCAGATGGGAAGGGGGTTAGGGGTATGGGTGAAAAAGGGGAAGGGATTAAGAAATAAAAATTGATAGTTACAAAATAGTCACGGGGATGTAAAGCATAGCATAAGGAATATAGTCAATAATATTGTAATAACTATGTGTGGTGTCAGATGGGTATTAGATTTATCGGGGTGATCATTTTGTAAGTTTTAAATGTCTAATCACTCTGTTGTACACCTAAAACTAAAATTATATGCCAAATGTAAATACAAAATTTAAAAATTATTTAGAAAAATTATTCACGGTTTAGATAGGGAAGGTCAATACTTTTTATGTCATATCCTCCTTCATCTACAGATGTGAACTGGGGCTCCTCCACACAGGCTCTTTCTTATGTGAGTGCTTTAGACAATGCCCTGGAATTAACCACAGTGGAAGACCATGTGAAAAATTTCAGGTAAAATTGGCTTCTCAGTCATGTTGGTGTTGTTCTTTACAGGAGACAAATGTACTACAGTTGTTATACACTTTATGGGTATATTCTAAGACCACGTGGTCATGTAAAACTACCACATTTTCATGACAGCTCCTCCTGTTAATAAGTGCTTCTCCTTTTCCACTCTGAGCTGTGCCCATCCTCAGCTATAAACCCTCAAAGTACCAAGGGTCACCTTCCATGAGTGGGGATAGAAGTTGATTTAAATGATGTGGTTTCAGAAAGATGTCCCCAGATCCCTGCAACCTTAATCATTGGTGCTGTCTCCATTCAGCTTAAGGCTTTTGGCTTACTGAATTTTCTGAGGAAGAAGTAATACTTTAAGCTCTTTGTAAGGAGGATGAAGGAAAATAGCATGAAAATACTGGTCGGAGAAACTCAGGCTCTGTTGGAATCTGGGATAAGAATAGTGTCCAGAGGAAAAAAGACAGGGGAAACCGAAGACCACCTATACCTTACTTCACATTTTTGCTGACACTAACTAAACTAAAAATACAAAGATGGCAAGATGAACAGGCTGGATGATTTAAGACTTCTGGTGAGAAACACAAGAAATATTTAGAGGACACATTGTCCCATTTTGCACGCAAAATTTCTCATGGCCTCAGGGAACTTGCACTCTGTCACTTTAGAGGCTCAGTTTTCACATCTTCTTTTCTTCACTTCCAGGCCCCAGTGCATTGTCTTAACAGGGGCACCCATAACCAGACCAGCTCTCTTGGACATAACTCATGCCTTTACCAAGAACAGTGGCCTTTGCATCTGCTGTGAAGTCTTTGTGGTAAGAGCTGCTTCATCCCAGGAAAGAGCTTTTTTCTCCAGCTCACCTTGTATTGTTTTAGGTGAGCTGAACGGGTACATGCAATGATAGGAGAATGGCAAGGCAGTTTGGACAAGAGCCCTTTTCCTTGATTCATATAGCAAAGAGTAGCAAGGGCCCGTGATCCTGAATTTAAATGAGTGGATAAAACGAGTTTTCAATTTCATAGGAGACCAACTAAAAGTAATAAATATTTCCAAATGATGGCCTTTGAGTCAAAAAAAAAAAAAAAAAGAACTGGCTCAGAAATAAGTAAATAAAATGAAGGCATTTGGAGTGATAACTGTCCACAGAAATATAAAAGGTTGAAATGAGCCAGAGAGTGCTATTATACAGATTAACTGATAAGGAGAGAACCAGACATAATGGCCTTAAAGGACAGCATATAGAATTTAGATTAAATATTTGAATAACTTTGATAACACTATAGATATCTGGGGAATTAAACCAAGTTTTCCATGTCTTAGATACACATTTAGAGCTAAATGAGTTCCTTTTTGTTCAAGAAGTATGTGATAGACTAATGATAACTTATTGGTGGTTTTTCCCAGGAGATATCAAAAGTAGACACTAAAAATGTTGCCATAATTATTGACTGATCACCAATCTCTAAAGTGAGGAGAAAGCATTAAAATTATAACAAAATAATGTCTAAGTCCTCCAAACCGGTCTACCTCCATTGTATTCCTCTCTCTCGATTCCCCTCACCCATCTCTCTCTGTCTGTCTCTGTCTGTCTCTGTCTCTGTCTCTCTCGCTCACCACTCAAAATCCTCAGCTACTTCAATGTATTTTTATAGGACTTACCTATTCTTCAAAGCATTTTCCTACAGTTTTTATTTGATCTACACAACAGCTCAGTGAGACAAAAAGAAAAAAGAGAAGACTTGTTCTCATTTTAATTATTGGAAAAGGGAGATTCATGAAAATTAAGTTATTACACAGGGTTATATGACAAGAAAGTGACAAAGCCAGGATTTCAATCCAGGCCACCTGATTTTTCTGTAGTATATCATAAGGAGAAAACCTTTGCAGACTCGTATCTAGGGAGTGCTATCAGAATCGGGTACAACTACTTAGATGTCTAGTACCTGCCAGGGAATAGGGTCATTTGGAAGCTGTGTAACCCTGGAGCCAGTCAACTGTGCCATCATCCAGGGATTAATTTACCACATGTCATCATGACTAGCACTTAAGCATCTTTTTACACTTGGCGATGCTCTAAATGCTATATAAAGCCAGCTGGTCATATTCTCTTTTCTCTCAGTGTTTATATCATAGTAACTCCAACAGTATAACTCAATGAAATTATCCTGTAGGGGGTGGAGGGGATCCTTCTGACTACATAAGATTGGCAGGTTAGTAATGACCAACTGTGACTCTAGAGGATTTTTTAAAATCTTATCAAGGGACCTTTTCTCATATTATCAACTTTGATGCCCTGGATTAGTGGATTTTATTTTGGCCAATATAATGCAGCAGTGGATTTTGATGGAATAAGCAGTTCTGGGTGTTTTTCTTCTCTAGCAATTTAGAGAAAACTTAGTTTAGCAGGCCGTAGAATATCTTTAAGATAGGAGAAATGAACTGAGAGTATAAACAGTCATATATTGGCAAAGGAGAAAAGATCTTTTTACAGAGACAAAAGATTTTGCTTTTAATTAACTCTTTGCTGTTTTAACTATAATGAAAGAGTATGATTCTTCAGCATCATTTCATGTGAAATGGATACCTAAGTCTGTGCCTCCAACAGTCCCGGTTGTTTAACATGTACATTGGACCACATTATACATCACTGTGTTGGTCTCTCTGAGTAAGGCCCAAGAGTCTTACTCTCAGGTGCCAAGGTTATCTTGGGGACTGAAAACAGTTACTTCATTAGTTAACATTTTTTCGATTAGTTACTTTCTGTGCCCTCCTGGGGCTGCAGATGCTGTCAGCATTTTTCAACTCCATATTTAGTCATCAATCATCTTTGCAAAGAAACAGATGGAAGGGGATGTGGGGAAAGTCGACATACAGTTAGAATTTGTTTACCAAAAGCACAGTGGTTGGTGGTTAGGCTAACCTTCTGGAAAAGGTTAAATTAGTAATGGTGTTGTTAAGGGATGACAACTTAATTTTTAATTCTAGGAAGTTGGCGCTCACAGGCTTTTGGAGACACATAGTCAAGATCTGAATCACTGTTTTGCCATCTATTAGCTGCAGTCACTTAGGCACATAGTTTAGTCTCCCTATGCCACAATTTTCTCAGTTACAAATGGAAATAATAATAACACCTATGTGATAGGGTTGTTGTGAAAATTATGTAAAGTAAGCTTTCTAGTGCTCAGTTCAGAGTCTGTCAAATAGTAAAAGCTCAATCGATTTTAGTTGTTATTGTTGATATTGATATTATCATTATCATTATATAGTCACTACTTTCATTTCAAAAATATACGCTCGTCAGTAGAAACCTAAGGCACTTTCTCTTAAAGAAACCAGGTCCAAACACTGTATGGATCTTGGTCTTTTTAGGTATTCAGCAGCTTGATCATGATGGAATAGTGAGATACGGACTCGCGCCGGACTAATCACAGGATAGGAGACTCTGTGCTCTGGCCCCCTGGTGGCCTTCAGTTATTTGAAGTGCTAGCTTGAAGTACTTGTTACACTACAAGGAAGGAGCAAGATTCAGAGCTCACTGACATTTTGATGCTGATGGATAAATAGAAAGCATGTGGCTACAGCTGCCATTTCCTGCAACAGAGGCATTTTTAAAGACTAGACGTCATAGCCCTCAAAGCTGCTGAAACTGAAATTAAGAGAGTTATTATTACACTATAGCCCACACTGTAGCCTTCTAACTATCCAACTAACTGTCACACCATCTTTCACTCTCTCACCTTTTTCCTACTCAACCTAAAGATTTCAGATGAGGGGTCCTTCAACAGGACAAATTTGTGGATTCTTTTTAAGGAATCCAGCTTGGTAACTTAAAATAATGTATATTTTTCTCCTTTGAATTACCGTATAATAAATCAGTGACATACTTATGTTCTAAGAGGCTTTACATTCTTCTTTTCCTAATGAACAACCTTTAACTCTTTTGTCATACATGCTTCCATTCACTATTAAAAGAAAATAAACCATTACAGATCAAGCTAAAGTCCCCTTTAAACCATTCACCTTTAGTCAATGAGTCTCTGTCATAATGTTAATAAAATAGTGACATGACCAAATACAAGAAAAATGAAATGACTTACAAATAAATGGGCACTAGGATGCATGGAGAGATGAACTATGGACAAATCAGAATGGGAAAAACTCTCTTTCCCACTGTTCCAACCAGAGCAGCAATAAAATCTAAAGCAGAGCAATAGGACTCTCAGTGTTTTGAAAAATAAAAGTTGGAAAGAACACTGCACTTGGCCCAAATTCCTCTATGTAATCCTAATGATATTGAAATTCCTTTGCAAATTTTTTTCATAATATTCATTTATTTAAAGTAGTGTCATATCAACTTCTCCAGACTAAATAATTATAATTTCTTTACCCCTTTCTCAATCAATGTCAAAGTTATAACATATTCAAGATTTTTAGAGCTTTATTGTTCAAATCCTGAACTAATTTATGCTCTCATATTTTGGATCCTAACTGAGCTAATCTCTATAATATTTTAATTGGATGGTAAAATTTATTTTTTGTGACTATGACATATTTGAATGTTGAATAATTATTTTCCATTATGTCTTTCCTCTTTGTTAGTTTGCTTTTCCCTTACTACATTTGTATTGCAGCCTTGCCTCACATTAATAAGTGTGCTAAAAGGATATTATAATCATTTTTAGCCAGGAGAGATTCTGCATGAAATATTTTTATGACTTCTCAATATGGCAAATTTAGGCATTAAAGTAAATCTCTCTGTCACAATTAATGTTTAATCTGGATTTCTGTATTACAAATAGACAGATGTTACACTGCATTTATTTAAATAAATGCCAATTTCCCAGGGGTTCACAGTCATTGTGGTACAACTCAGTATATTGATAGCCCAATACCTTTCCTAGCTATTGGTTTTTGTTTTATTTCATGGCTACTGTTACCATTGAGCTACTAGAATAAAATATTCCTTCTTACTTTTGTGGTTGATGGAGTCTAGAATACCCAAGAAGGACTAGTAGTTCAAAGTGCCTCAACAGTCTAGAACCCTGAGCAAAATTTGACCCATAATGACATATCTTTCCTTAGGCTAGGTCTAGTAATAACTATCCTTTTTATATATTTACCTTCTTCATCTTCACTGAAATTTCTTATTTTTAACTTTAACATAAGTCATCTAAACTGTTTTGAAACGTTACCATGTTCTAGAAAATATTCTAGTAAAAATAAGTACATAAAGAATCTGATCCAATTTAAACACAGCTTTGAAATGGAAGGGACCCCAGAGATCATCTAGTGCTGTGTAATAGAAATTTATGCCATAAGTGTAACTTAAAATTTTCTAGTAGCCAATCAAAAAGTAAAAAGAAACAGGTAAAGTTAATTGTAATAATACATTTTATTTAATGTAATGTATCTAGAATATTATCAATTTGAGTATGCAATCAATATAAAATTATTAATGAGATGTTTTACTTTTTCCGTACTAAGGATTCAAAATTCAGTATGTATTTTATATTTCCAGCACGTCTCAATGTCAACCAGCCACATTCAGATGCTGAATAGCGACATGCAGAAAAGCGCTATCGTCCTGGCAGTGACGATCTAGACAATTTCCTTATTTTTATAAGTATATAACCCACATCACAAGAGGACAAGTGGCATACCCAGGGTATCAGCTAGTCAGTGCCAAAGGCCTAAACCCAACATTCTGATTTCCAGTTCAGCCCACTTTCAGCTCTGCTATAGAGAAAACACAGTGGTGGAACTATGTCCAGAGCTTCAACGAGATTGTGAGCACTCAGTTAAGATAATAAAAATCAACTTTAGATAAGCAACTACTATATTCCAGGCAGTTTATTATGACTACTTAAAACAATCTTGCAAGATAAGATTTTATCCCTTTTTTCAGAATAACATATCAAAGCTCAGGGATTATCAATTACCTCCAAAGTGGCTAAGCTTAGATTTGAAACCGGTTCTGTCTGACTGCAAAGTCCTGTATCTTTTTCACACGTCCAAAGCCCTTTTTCTCCAATCTAAGACCCTCTAAGACTGAGTCTCCAAGTATTGTCTGAGAATTAGCAGCATCTGTGTCATCCAGGAGTTGTTAGAAATGCAGAATCTTAGCCCTGTCCCAGACCTCCATTCTGCATTTTATAAAGATTCCAGACAAACTGTAAGAAATCTAAGACAATTCAACAAAATTCCAAGTCTCATCATGAATTGAAAGATTTTCCAGGAAAATAGTAGATATGTACCCTGTCAGCACATGGTAGATAATACCTTTTGGACTGATTTGAAACATGCAAGGAAAAGAGCTAGCTTGGACCTTTAAGGTAGGAGAAACAAGAAAAAATTTTAGTTAAAAGTAAGTTGCCGCAACTCAAATCTTGAAGTTATAAAATGCTTCATCTCATCTACCACTACAACACCTGCTTCCTTCTCTCTTAATCACATCTATTCTTCCCATGCAATAGGTATGTGAAGTTTAATTCCCACCAAATTCGCTAAGTGAATGGGAAATGTTGCTTTACTTAAATGGGAATATGTCAACATTACACATGGAAAAGTGGTGCAAGGGTATCCTTACTACACACAGAAAGCAGAGATGGGCCAAATAGAATCGTCAGGATGTGGTAGTCCATGGCAGGATTTGCAACTCACCATGCTCTGGTTCCCAAGAGCACAGTCCATTTCTTGCAATCAGGCTTTAAGATTTCCTTGGTGTTTTCAAAAGTGGCTCTCGCTATTAAGTCAAAGGTTGACTGTGTATTTATCCCGAACTTCTTCAGTCACATTTTTAGTATTTTCCTCATGTGCCATGATGCCCTCAGATCTTTCTTTTATTCAGCATGAGGCAGTTGATTAAGCAGGTATTAACACATTTAGACATTCTGGGTGGAAAGTGAATAATGTGAGCAGCACAGGTCCTCTCCCAAAGGCTGAATCTGCATAAACCCCATTTAGTGAGGTGTTTTTCCCTTTCCCATTTCTTAACTCAATGGGGCATTGCCAGCTATTTTTGTCCTTTAGACAACAACAGCAGTGTGGTATAAAATAGCAGAGCTTCTAACCAATATTTCATTGTGTCACACAGGGACCGCGCAAGCTGTGTGTTAAAGAGATGAACAGTGGCATGGCGAAAAAGCAGGCCTGGCTTATACAGAACAAAATCAAGGCTTTTTATGCTGCAGTGGCAGCAGATTGTTTCAGAGATGGTGTCCGAAGTCTCCTTCAGGTAAGGCTGGCATTGAGGAAATGAATACATAGGCAAAAGACAATTAGCACTCCATGTTAATGAAGCTCCCAAAGCGAATGGTTCTACTTAGGCAGTCCAGCGTCAGAGATCAATGCAGATGGTTAAGAAAGTCATTTTGAATTCCTGGAGATAGGCAAAGCTAAAACAATCGGAGAGGTTCTGTTACAATGAATTATGAGTGATACACTGGAAATGAAAACGAGGTTGCCTTTGGCCAACAGCATACATTCTGTCCCCGTGTTTATTGAAATGCAAATTTGTTCTGATGGTTGACATTCAGGATCTTATTAAAACTTCCAACTATTATTTTTGCATCTCATACTGCATGTGTAGCAATGCTCAAGTCGGGCATTCTTTCCCTTTTTTCTTTTGCAAATGGTGTGAGGGCAGCTGCTAGACTAAATAAAAGCATCGCGATCTGGGTGGAAAATCTCCCTATCCTAAATTATTTCCAGAATGTTGAATAAATTGTGATGATCTCTGCGGTTCAACACCAAAGCCCACAGTTCTTTCATCTTTTCTCACTTATCCTTTCT
>NW_006442109.1:22857244-22866021 GCF_000325575.1 Pteropus alecto | reverse complement strand
TAATAATTACATAGAATCTTTCCCTGGTTCTGAGCTTCATAATTTAGTGTTAGAGTTTTCTTAAAACAATCCAAGAGCCCCTTAGAAATTGTAGAGTTTGGCTTTCTAATCATTTTGGCTTTAATTTGGTTGAATGCAGCCCTACTTCTACGTACACCAAATGACGCATTTAGCTTTCAAAGTTGCCATATAGAGGAGTGTCAAAATTCAAGACTGCATCCACATAACTGAAGCTCATGTAGGCAAGAAAGAAAAAACATATTGATTAAATTGTAGTATTTTGTAGATTAAGAGTATTTGATGCATGCATGTCTAACATCCCTGAAGAACATTTGCAAAGTAGCTGTACATGCAGGGAAACCATTTCTGAAAGTCTTATTATACTCAATGAACCTCTTTTCATCTGTTAATTTGCTAAACTACGGAAATAAACGTCATTGAAAGATGCTGATTTTTCTTTCAGCAGTGGGTTAACTTTTCAGTATCTCTTTGGTTCAATATGTTGGGAAAGTTACACATTTAATGTAAAATTATCACAGAAGATCAGAAAAATAATAAAAATTTCAGCTTAGAAATAGAGGGCAAACATAGAATAAGAACAATGAGAGAAAAGACATAACTATGGGGAAAAACTCATATATTAATCCAGAATAAATTATTAGAAAGAATTGACAATGCATAAAGCTCGTGCACATGAGTTTCACCAAAAAAAGAAGGTGAAGTACAAAGGGGTCACAACAAAGGGCAGGACAGAGTGATTATAAAGGGAGGCACTAAAAATTATATCATTTTGGATAAAGCCTTCTTTGCATCTAAGAAATTATGGTATGAATGACCACATCCCAAAACCATGGTCATGGAAAAGATTACATCCATGTTGCCATGTATCTGCCAAGGGCCAAATGAGTTATTCTGTAACCTGTACATTTCTAAGTACAATACAGCAAATGTGATGGAGGCAAAGTTTATTTCAGGAACCCTCTATTCATGCCTATCTTCTTCTATTTGCTAGTGTCCCCTCTAAAACGTCCTGCTTTGGTCATTTGTTTCATAGTTTCTATGACCTGGAATGTCCTTCCTTTACTCCCACTGCTATTCTTATCTTTCCTTGATGACATCTAACCAACTTTCAAGATTCAGGACAAATTCCACCTCTCCCATGAAGCCACCCATGAATCCTCAACTGGAATATAAGGCTTCTTCCTTTATCCTTCCAGATGAGTTTCTACTGCATTAGCACTCGATTATAATTATTTGTTTAGATTTTCTTTCCTCTAACTTATTCTAAACTCCTTAAGGCCAAAGAACATGCCTCACCACTGTCCCACAGCCCCTACCATAGTACTTTGCAATTAATAGGCACTCAGTAAATTGCTAGGTTAGATTTAATTAATTAGAAGCCATATCTTGTTATTTAATGGAGGGAATGAAACTTCTGATATGGAAGATAGCTAATAATGACTCTGTCATATAAGAGAATTAGGTCATGGAAACTTAGCTCAGTTACTCTTCAATAAATAATATAAGTAGAAGTTTCAGTGATCCTCATATATAAGATTTTTCCAAACATGGATTTTACTACTAATGACATGAATATAACAGGTAGAAATGAGCTTTGAACCACTAAGTTACAACACACATACCAACAGTTTAGCCGACCCTCACTTGATTTTAAATTATTCAACCATTTTAATGAGAGTGTCAAAAAAAATGCAAATGACTGCTAATTTAGAAAAGCTACATTTCTGTCATCTAAAATCCATTTATGGCTGAGATAATTTAGAATTAATCTTTCTATTTTATGCTTGGGTATGGGCATGAAGGACATGCGCTAAAATGTAATCTAATCTTCAGAATCATCAGAACATTACTTCAGTGCTCTTTAAAACATTATTTTTCATTTGCAGTGGTAGTTTTCTGGTATGGTAAGGATTGCCCATGTGTTTATCTCCTCTGTTTAGGCCTCGGGCTTAGGAAGAATGAAACCAAATACTCTGGTGATTGGCTATAAGAAAAACTGGAGGAAAGCTCCCCTGACAGAGATTGAAAACTACGTGGGAATCATACAGTAAGTGATGGTTTTCAAGATGTATTCTTGTTTATAAAGCACTAACCAGAGAAGTACATAACTGACAGTGTTATAGTAGATTAAATTGCCTGAGAAGAGGACATTCCCCTGGTACTCTGACTTCTTTACCAAAGTGAAAAAACTACTGCCAGTGATAGAACTTGAGGGAATCATAGTGTCAGAGGAGGGAGAGTGTCAAAGAAAAAGGTAAATATTAAGAGTTACAACCTTAAAACCTATTTATAAGATTAAAAGCAAAGGACAATTAGATAAGGAAGAAATTTTTCTTTCAAAACATCTTGGATTGGCTGGTATGCTCTATTCAGTCATTGTCCTCTTCTGGGCCTTGGGCCAGGCAGTCACTACCCCAAAGCCTCAGGTCTCTCTTTGTAGACATGAGGACCCCATATGCTAGCTGCCTCTGCCATGTAGCAGTGTTGGTTTATACACAGAAGGTGAGTTTTAAATGGTACGTAATATCTGATACCTAAATATTGGAAGAGTCTTGGGATAAAGGTAATCACGATAGTCAAAGCATAAGTAGGGACCAGCTAACGCCCTTAACACAAGTTACCTCATTTAATACTCACAAGAAGACTCTGAAGTAAGCACTACTGTTGTTCCTATTTTATAAGTAATGATACAGATATAAATATTAAGTAACAAGCTGCAGAAAATGACAGGGTTGTTTAAGTGACAGAACTGAAACTTTAGCCCAGGACCATCCAAATTCAAAGTTTAAACTCCTGACCACATGTTTTACTGCCTCCAGAAGTATATATATATACCCAAAGTATTACCTGGTTTGGTTCCATCCATTTCATAAGAGAAGACAAATTCTACACTTACTGAAAGGCACAGGATGTCATCAGTGACCATTCTAGAAAACTGAGCCTTTCTTCCAGGCTTGAAAATACTTAACCAGATTCATTTCAAGAGGAGACAATATAGCTATGCCCAAAGCCATCTTTTGTGTCAACAGCTCTGAAAATGAAAGATATCCTCAGCCCAGGGTCTAGCTTCACTCTGATTTCATATCATACGGTAGGGAACATGCCCTGAGAGGTCTGACTGCACTTAAAAATCCATAATATGCAAGGAAAAAAATCTTCACCCATCGAAACAAGCATATATTCAGTGCTTCTTATACCAAGCCCCTGCTAAAATGAGCATCAATTTATCATCATTTAGGGGAGATTTAGGCAACATAACAAAAGCATTCTAATATTAATTCTACTGAAAGGAAGCATAAGAAAATAATTTTCATCTTTTGAAATCATATGCATTACTGACCAAACAGAAATTCACTTAGTCTTCCTACCATGGAAACCTATGCATTAAACGCATTCTCCTGAATTGCGTTCCCCAAATATACAAAGCCTAGATGCCATGTGCCACCATCTGGCTCCTGCTGGTGCTCTAAATTCAGTAAGTTAAGGCTAAGCCAGGTGATCAGGGTCAGAATTTTGCCAGGCTCAGCAAACAGCATTTTGATGTGTTTAGAATCACAATCAGTTGCTGACCAGACCTCTTGGAAGTGAATTAGATCTGCTCTCTGTTATCCAGATTCTTCAGTAAAATTTCATCTTTACCTTTGGGGAAAAAGGGAGTGGAGGGGAAAGAAATTTCATCTTCGCTTTTGGGAACAAAGAAGGGTGAAACAAATAGGAAGAAATATATAAATCTTCAGTCACAGCGTCCATTATTTAATACAAAATTACCTGGGATCATCTTCAAACCTCCCTACCATCTCAAACATTCTAGAAATTTTCTAAAAATTCAAAGGAACCAAAATAATGAAACTTAGTAATATTAAGCTAAGGAGAATTAATAATTGGTTTTCTTGGTAATAAAGTTCAATATCAAGGTGGCTCAAATTTGTACTAATGTATAACTTATATGACTTGGTAAAGTTAAATGACTTTACTATCATAACAACGGGGTCATTATAGAAGGAAGACGATCACACAACCATATCGTATGGTATTTCCCTTTCTAACTTTTTTGTTTTGTTTTGTTTTTTGACCTAAAATGAAGCACTACTATCATTATCATAAGGATACTATTATAATAGTATAGTACTTTACTGTTTTTCTTTGAACATTTTAAATATAATATTCTTAAGTATGGTTTAGTTTTAATTAGAAGCCGTATTAGCTTTTGTTGGCTGCATTAACAAATTTCCTCAAACTTAGTGGCTTAAAACAATACAAATTTATTAGCTTACAGTTGTGTGGGTTGAAAGTTTGACACTATCTCACTAGGCGAAAATTAAGGTGTGGGCAGGGCTGTGTTCCCTTCTGGAGGATCTAGAAAAGAATTCCTGGCCTTGCTTCTTCTAGGTTCCAGAGGCTGCCCACTGTTCTCAGTCCCCTTCCTCTGTCTTCAAAGCCCTTGAAAGGTCAAGTCCTCATATCTTATCACTTAGGCCTCCTCTCCTGCCTCCCAATTTCACTTTTAAGGACCCTGGTGATTACACTGGGCCTATCTAGATAATCTCCCCATCTCAAGGTCCTTAATCATATCTTCAAAGTCCCTTTTGCCATGTAAAGTAACTTATTCACAGGTTCAGAAGAGTATAATGTGAATGTCTTTGGGGGTCCAAAATGATTCTGCCTAGCACAGAATTCAAATTTTTTTGTGGAACACATTGTCTACCTTTTATAATCAAGGAAAATTAGAAACAAAATGTATTGGGAATTTACTTTGCAGCAACTTTTGCTAGAATGGATCTATTTTGTTAAGTGAAATAACTTATGATTTGAATTTTGAATGGATATTGATATTATACTGAACTTATTTATATCAGTATTTGAAAATTCAAGATGACTTTGGCTATTGAAAACTTGTTTGCATGTAGTGAGATAATCACAAACTTCATTGTTTCTGAGGGAGGACGACCCCCAAAAAAGAGTCAGGGCTTCAGATCCATAGAAGATTGAATAAAAAAACTCCCAAAGAGAAAGTTTTAAAATGCACTCAAAGTTCTAATTGGTTTGCCCCATATTTAGAGGCAGAGAAAAACTATTTTATAAGAACAGAGATAAAAGAAAGAGAGCCTTTCCTTTTTCTTCTGGATAATCTAATTTCATTGGGCTGGGTTTAGAGAAGACACAACAGCCAACTTCAACAGCATAGGGTTGCCATGAAAAAGCCTTGCTTCAAATGGTCTGTCAAAAGTCAATGGTAGAGGAACTGAAGACATTTTTAACTGGGATTTCGATTTCAGCTGTGTTGTAGGATTTCTCCTTAATGGGTAAGAGTTTTGGCTGATCATTTCATAGGGTCTCTGCAACCTAGAAACTCTCCATTCTAAATATTTAGGTGATTGTTTTGTTTACATTAGAAAACAATCAACTTTTAAAAGTATGTAACAAATCCTTAATCAAATTTCCAGTTGATAGTATTATTTGAATAAATTGGTTCCAAAGTAAATGAGTTAGTTGCCTTAGATACTTTCACTCACAAAACATTTTTTAAAATGCATAAAGGGAGGACAGACCAACAGAAAGCCATCAGCCCTTGGTTGTATTCTGAAGTGAATTTTCTTAATTACATTAAAAATCCTATAAGCATGTTTAATATTAGTCTAAGGCTTGAGGATTAAAGGAGCCATTTAAATCACTAACCAGTTTGCTTCCACTTTTAGCGACGCGTTTGATTTTGAGATTGGTGTGGTCATAGTCAGAATCAGTCAAGGATTTGACATCTCTCAGGTTCTTCAGGTGCAAGGTATGTACTTTCTTTACTTAACCAACGGATGTTTACTAAGCTCCTTACTCTATGCCTGGCACGAAGCTCTACGTGCTGGGGATAGAGCAGTGTACAATATAGGCAAAACCTCTGAACAACGGAGCTTACGTTATCGTTGTGCTGGCCTGAGCTTTGTACACTTCCCAGTGTTTTCCCCAACATTAATACAAGTGGCCTTTGTCCTGCTGACCAGAAATATAGAATAATCCAGGATAGTTATCAATTATTCTTCTTATCACAAAACCGCAAAGCCAGCATCATTGAAAATAAACACCTTAAGTAAATTAACCGGCCAAATTAATTTCTGCAAGATGTTTCAGAAAATGAAGATTAATTCTTTCCTCAGAAAACCATGTATTTGTTTTTAAGAGTCTATGATCTAGTTTACAACTAACATGGAAATGAGCCCGAATGTATCATGCTATGAATCACTAATCTAACTCAGAGGCAAAAACACTAATTCAGATTAGTGACTCTGCTTTTTCCCTATAGAGTATAGCAGGTCCATTTATGCAGGATTTTTTTCAGTTGACCTTTATAGTTCAATTGACCACAGTTCGTCTGAACCTCAGTTTAAATGACCAGAGCAGTTCAAACCCAAGTTGTTTAAGAGTAAACTATACTTGTTTAGTCTTAGAGTTTAAACATACCCTCCTGTGTATATAATAAACAACATGTCTAAAAATTCACTGAAATATTAGAACAGGACACTAATCCATGACTTACCACTTTAGCTGAATTTCACAATAGAATCCACTAATTAGATGACACTAAAACAAAGGACATTCTGGGGTTTCTTCTTATGTAGCAGCTGTGGTGTAGGTGTCAGTTACGGGTAGACCAAGACTAATAAGAGTCTGCCTGTGTCCTCAATAGACTCATAGCATAGTAATAGAAATGGGTATATTATTAATGTCATAAGGTATGATGAGAAAGAGAGGAGGGACATCTAACTCCAAGAAGGCTTCCTGGAGGAAATTACCTTTGATTTGAGATCTAGCAGATACGTAGGAGCTTACTAAGCAATGTTGGAGAAGAGAAAATGAGAGTTTGGGGAATAGCATTGTTGGCAAAGAGGAAAGCATTAGCAAAGGTGTGAGGACATGAGGACATAGAAGTATGGAGAAATGCAATATGTGGGCAACCAAAAGCAGATTAGTATTACTAGAGTGAAAAGTATGAAGCAGACAATACTGAAAGATGAGGCTGCTGATACAAGAGCTTCATTTTAAAAGCCTTCATTTGCCATATTAAAAAATTGTAGACCATATTCTGAAAATGAGGAAACACTGAAGAGATTTAAGTGAGAGAATAATGTGATCAAATTTAGGTTTTAGATACTTTTTCAGCTACAGTGGGCATTGACTCAGCTAGAACTAGAATTGAAACAGGGAAACAAATCAAAAAGATTTTTATAATCATCAAGGCTAGAGAAGGCAACGGCCTGAACTAGAGCTAGGGGTGGAGAAAAAAGGACAGAAGTACTTTGGAGGTACAAAAAGTAGCATTTGGATGTTGGTTGGATGTGTGGAATACGGGAGAGGGAGAAGTGAAAAAAGATGACTTGGCTGACTATATTAATGATGGTCTACTAACAGAAATGGGAAACACAAGAGGAAGAATAGGTTTAATGAAGAGATGCCTGCTTCAGTTTTAAACAATTTCCTGTGGGAAATGCTGCTGGAAATGTCCAATAAGCAGTTAGACAGTCCTGATCTTAAAGGAGAAATGTGAGCTGGAGATGTAGATGTAGATGTAGATGTAGATGTAGATGTAGATGTAGATGTAGATGTAGATGTAGATGTAGGAGATATTATGAGCCAAATTGTATCCCCTCCAGAATTCACATTTTGAAGCCCTAACCTCGGATGTAACTGTATTTGGTGATAGGGTCTTTTAAGAGATAAATAAGGTAAAATGGGATAATTAGGGTGGCTCCTAATCCAATATGACTGATGTCCTTATAAAAAGAGGAGATTAAGACACAGAAAAACACAGAGGAAAGGGGGAAGATGACCATCTACAAGCCAAGGAGAGAAACCAACCCTGCCAGCACCTTGATTTTGGACCTCTAGTCTCCAGAACAGTGAGAAAATAAAGTTGCTTCTTAAGCCACCAAGTCTGTGGTATGTGGTATGGTAGACCTACCAAAATAATATAAGAGACAGTATAGTTAAGGCAAAAATTGAAACTGAGACACTGGAAAACATAACCCAAAGAATATGTGTAGAGGAGTGCTGTAAGACACAGGAAAAGGACCCCAAAGAAGGAGCAGGGAAGCTGCTGCCAGAAAGGTAAAGGAACCAGAAGTCTGCAGTGTCGTAAAAACCACGGGAACGGAGAGCTTAAAATCAGGAGAACCATCAATATTGTCAAATACAGCAGAAAATACCAAAAAGATTTTGAATGAAGTATAATTGATGCAGCACAGATAATCTTAGTAAGCACATTGCTCTAGAGCAGTGTCAACAGAATCCCAATTGCAGTGTGCTGAGGAGACAATATGAGATGCTGAAGCAGAGAATATGGATGTGGCCAACCATTCTGAGACGTTAGGATGCTGAGGAGAGGAATGAGCTTGAGGTTAGGGAGACCTCTAGACCTTAGAATGGGAGAGAAAGGCATGTTTTCAGCCTGAGAAAATGAGCCCAAGAGAGTGGGGAAGATTAAAAATGAAGGTAGGAAAAAAAAAAAAAAAAAAGGATGGCCCATGGAGTAAGAATCTGGAGGAACAAGAAGAAGTAAGGAATGGATATGGATGGAAGAGCTGTCCTGAAGCAGAATAAAAATGCTTCATCTTATAAATTTCGAGCAAGAGAGGTGAGGATTGATGACGAGGTATTCAGTTTTATAAGAGTGGAGCGGTAAATTGGGGAAGACATGCACAATAGTCTCAATTCTCTTTGTGAAGTTGGAGCAATTTCTCTAGTTGTCCAGTTTTTCTCTCACAGCACTT
>NW_006442109.1:22854807-22857197 GCF_000325575.1 Pteropus alecto | reverse complement strand
AGCCTATAGCCTATGAGGAATTTGAGACCCCTGGTGCTTGATTGGTCCAGACTCTATCTGGCCATTTTGGATTGTTTCCATCATAACGGAAGGGGACATAAGTGGATTAGGTGAATTTTCTGATGCAAACCATTCTAATGTATTGTGAAGAAGGAAGAGAAAAAAAGAAGAAACTAGAAATCAAGTGTTCGTATAAGATAGAGGACCACTATCAGATATGTACACTGTATAATTATGTATGAAGAGCTTTAAAAAATAAAATTGAGAGTGCAGTCCATCTTGTAAAAATTGTAGCATAAAGGTTATCTTTGGTGTCAACAGTCTTCCTTTTTTATGTTACTTTTCTCTTTCTATGGACCTTTTGTATTTACAGACCAGATATACTAATTCTCTCTCAGTGTTCATGATTAATTTATATTCCTTCCTAGTAGAGCCTAATACATTAGTAGCAACAAGAGCTAACATTTTGAGTACCTATTATGTGCCATGTATTATGTTTCAAGTTCACATATATTATAACATTTATCATCCCAACTACTCTATGAGGAAAGTACTATCATTGTCCTCATTTTACAACTAATGAAATTGAGGCTTACCCAAGATTTACAAGGCTAGTATGGGTAAAGCTGAGATTCGAGCATATGTCTGTTTGAAGCATTAGTCTACCTTTCAAAGCTAGAGAAGACAATGACTTACATAACGAGAAGCAGTGGTAAAATCTGAGACATGGGAATGGAACAAGGCTATCTCTACCTATTGCCTTTAAAAACCCAACATAAGAGCTGCTTGTCTATTGTAAGAGACACAACATCGAGGACAATTATAAGAACCTAATATTAAGAGACCCATTCTGTTGCTAACTTTCTATATTTTGTCTGCCTTTGTGCTGTAATGTTTTTCCATCTAAACAGTGAGGATACAAAATACAATTTGTATTTAGATTGCATATTTGCTTTGTATGTTATGTTGATCTCTTCAAGCTGAAAGACGTGATGTAGCTGAAAAATACTGCTCCGTCCACCAAAATGCACCATCAATTTAGTTCAATACAGAAGCAAATTCTGTAGTTATTTCTGAAAGAATCCTGGCAGTGAACTGCATCCCCTTTTAATTTCCCAAGGGATGTATCTGATTTATATCAACTTTGATGTTTGAAATATTTCTGCTTCTTAGTCAAGAAAGGGAAAATACAGTTGGATGCTAATAAAATAATTATAAGTACCAATTATCTAGGGTAAACAAAAAACAATGTTGCACAAATACATGAAGAACATGCAGAAAAACAGTAGCGTAATGATAGAAATTAACTTTACGCCACATTTCCATGCAGTGTTTTGAAGTTTATGTAATTTGTGAAACAGCCCTCATATTAGATTTTGAATTGGAAGAAATAAGCTTGTGTTTCATTATATTATACTGTAATATAGGGCTTAATAAGAGCCTGATAAATCTTAAGTATTGCATTATACTATGTTAATGATTGTCATCATAGCTTTTCCAGCATCAACACCACAGTGTCATCACAAATTATAATTTAAAGGAAATATTAGCAATTCAGAGTGCCCATATACTGTAGTTAATAAAGCAGTGAATAGAAATCAGCTTTAAAGGTAATTTACCAGCTAATGACAATTATTTCTATACTGCGTCACAGGCTTATGTGAGGAGAATAACTTTTTATATAAATAAGATCAATGCTCATAACATTCTAACTTGTATACTGCAGCAAATCATCTAATACTGGTGACTGATAGTTTCTCTTAATAAATTAATTTACTGCCCGACAACACAAAAAACACAATATTTCACATTGTTCAATTCGCCGGGGTATTTAGCAAGTTTGCCAACTTCAACAAAGAGTCCAAATTATACTGGTAGGAATAAAATGATGAAATGTGATTTGCAATTTATTGCAGTCAAGTGTTCCATGGAAGTACTGCACGATTTATGACCATCTCAGAGAACGGTGATTCTGCTGTGTCTGATGAAGTGGCTTAGCAAAATAAAGACAGATGGCAGTGTAGTAAATAATTACTTGATTGGAAGGTGACCACTGCAGGATTGCTTCCTGCCTTCAACTAGACTTCACCTGGGCTATGGCTTGTTGATTCATGTGAGCATTTACAGCTTTGAGTTGATTGACCAAGGAAAGAAGCATAATTTAATAATTAATAAAGAAAAAAAGATGCTGTGAAGTGGGAGGGGATGCAATTCCTCCATGGGTTTCCCTGCTCTCTCTTCTGTTGTCAGATAATTTACTATTCTTTCTCCTTAAGATTCAAAATGAATTGTAATGTGTAGACTCCTGCCTATTTCTGAGACATCTTTTGTAAAAAAAAAAAAAAAAAAAAAAAAAAAAAAAAAAGGCAAAAAAAATCAAGGGCACTTTT
>NW_006442109.1:22834515-22854717 GCF_000325575.1 Pteropus alecto | reverse complement strand
AAAAAAAAAAAAGACAGGCTAGAACATTCAAGGCGATCTTGGCAACTGAACTGAATTTCGAAATATGGTCACTCCAGTTGGTGACCATACGATCAATTTATAAAGCACTCGAAAATAGAGTAGTCAAGTGGTTTTGTCATTTGTATGAAGATACGGCTCAGGATGCACTCTTTGTTCTTACTATGAAAACGGTTTGGGGGTATGTACGAAGAATTGTTTAGAAACCTCCTCAACCGAGAGAACCTAAAGTCTAAGCTTTTTAATCCAGCATTAGAACCTCAGCAAGTCTCTTAATCTTGGAATAAGAGAAGGGCAGGGTTTTACTCTCTCTCTCTAGCATTTTGGCTCTGTAAATCACGATAGACTATGGAATTACCTAACGTAGAAGATTAAAACTCCCACCTGATGCCCAGGTGGTGGCCCTTTCCAAGGAAAGGACCCCTTTCCTTGCCTCTCATTCTTCTGATTAATCCCTCCTGTTTCACCTTCTGTCACATTCCAGCCTGGTTTGTACCATCAGTCCCGATAAGCCCTTCTTTTCACACCTCAGCATATGGCATTAACTCTACTTCTTTTAAGCATTGCCTTTTGTACCTCCTCCCACCCACATACACACATTCCATCCCTGACAACTATTCACTTATTTTTCCTCCTTTATAGAGACAATGCTTTCAAATGTATTGAACCATGTTAATAGCACTGACCTGTCCTTTTATTTCAACAAACTATTCTTGGGTACTTATTATGGTGGTAGACACTAGCAGGGAGGTATGGACCCAACCAAGAATGTGAGAGGGAGTATGTAGAGTCTAAGCATAGGCTTTGGAATCAGACAGACCTGAGTTCAAATCTCAGATTGACACTTTGGGGCTACATAACCTTAGTCAAATTACTCATCCTCTCTGTGTTTCATTTTTTATGCTTTCAAATTAGAATAATTATAATACCTACCTTACAGATTTATTATTTTGCATTAAAAGATATGGTAGCTGCCAAGTGTTTGGCATTGTACTTTGCACAAAATAAACTCTCAATAAATGATGGTAATGAAATACAACGTAAGTTATCCTCCAGGAGTTTGCAGTCTAGTGGGGATAAAATAGACATGTATCTTAAAACTCCATTCCGTGTCCCACGGTTGTAGTTACCAGATTAAAGATTGAAGCAGAGTATTACGGAAATGTAGAGCATTATATAAATTTCTCTGATTGGGAAATTTGAGGATGGTTTCTTCAGTAAGTGCAGACTGAGTATTCCTTCAATGGGCAGTATTGGCAGTCGGAGCATATCACTGAAGGATGGTAAAGAGGGATGAACACTAGAATTGAAAGCAGAAGACTTGGGTCACCAGCTGTGGAACCTTAGGCAAATCACTTGAACTGTCTGAACCTAAGTTTCCTTTACATTAAAATGGGGAGACTATTATTAGCTCTGCCTGTATCCCAGTATTGGTGTTGGAATCAGATAAGAAGCTGTATGGAAAGGGCTTTGTGAATCCTGAAGACCGCAAATGTAGTAGTGATGGTGGTGGTGGTAGCAGTGGTGAAATGAGTAGTTTTTATTGTCAGCCTTATGGAAATCAGTTTATATCTATCTATTTATTCTACTTTGGCTCACCTGCCTTGTGCCTAACGGTCAGCTAGCCAGTACTACTGGTGAAAAAATGTTTTGACAAAGTCTTCTCCTGGTTTTCTATGCAAACAGAGGCAAACGGTACATCAGTTAGATAATTCAGTACAGAGCAACAAAACATCACTTTTACTTAAGGCTGAAATGAGAAAAGGAGAAAGTGCACAGAAGGAAGCCTTAGATCACCTACAAAGTGAATAATTAAGAATTAACCCTAATGAGAATGTGCAAAATTACTGTGCAAGTGATCATACCACTGTGTGGATCTGAAAATCTAAGATGGCCAACCAAGCAGATTTTAGCCTTTGGAACAGACTGTCTGTCAGCCTCTGTCTCTGTTGTCTTTGAGGGACCTGCCGAATCTGACTCATGCAAGCAAAGACTGATTTTGTCTCTCGGGCCTGGGATTTTGCAGTTTGCTCTGGCTGGGATGGGCTGTGTATATACCTTCAAGCAAATTGTTGGAGCAGCTCCCAGTGCACTCAGCCAGCTGATTCTGTTACAAAGGAGGATTTATCTTTTTTTCTCCTTTGTCCAAACTAGAGGACAAAGAACATGGCAACTACTGGCTAATCACTGGAGTCGGCCAAACGAAAAGCAAAGAAACCCTCTTCCCACTGTGGCCCTTGCAGTTGCCCCCAAAGAAGCTCACAAATATGCACCTTCGAGATGACTACAAATAGCAATAACCCCACAGCTCCCCTCCTGCAGCACCCCAAAATGTGGATAATAGCTGGGGGACTACCACCCAGGGCTGAGATGTTGCCAAAGTTGCTGCTCTGGGTATCCTGCCATATGTACCTGTATCTTTAAGGTCTTCCCTTTAAAATGACATATTTGGGGGAGGAGGGGGGGCGCCGTAGTTTAGAGGAACTAACTTAGCATTATACCATGTGCCTTAGAGTGTTTAGTTTCCTCTGATAATGAAGAGTTGGAGATTAACAAGACAACTCTGAAATATTCATAAGCCAAAAGTAAAAGGTCTTCCAAGTGGGAAGCATGTGGGATTTGGAGCCAAGCAGACCTCTTTGTATTTGAACCCTATTACTTGCTGAATGACATCAGACAAGTTACTTAAACTTTCTGAGCTTCAATTGCTTTATCGGCAAACTGAGGATAACCATAGTAACTATCTTAGAGTTGTTTGGGAAGGAATAATATCTCAGACACCCTGAGAGTATGTAATAAATAGTAAATGCTAGAATAACTTCCAGGCTTCTCAAAGTACTCAATTTACTTTACACGACTAAGCCCATTTCCAGGAGTTGAATAAATACACTGCCTATAAAATGTACCCATTGCTTTGCTCTTTAAGGGGCTCCAAAGCACTATGCAAGACGTTTATTCTTTCAGCAATGCTAGGGCATGTGAAGGGTTACAATTTTCCATTTCACAGATAGGAAATCAGAGGCATAGAAAAAGTCAATGACTTGCTTAATGTCACATAAAGCCAGCGGCAGAGCTATAATAAGTCATGACCCCCAGTGCGATGCAGCTTGGGTTCACCTTTCAAAAGTCAGGGGTAAGCAACTCAGTCTCATTTCTCAGATTTTCTATAGCTGCTTATCTTGAGAACTTTTGAAGCTTTGGGGAATTCACATGGGTGATTTGACCTTAAATCTCATGCCACTGGCAAAAGATTAATTGCTAAAACCTGGAAAGGGGCCAGACAATTCTGTGTAGCTGAATAACAGCACTGTCTAGGGATGTGACTGTCCTGACAGATTTAGTTAGTACATAATTGATAGATCTAGAGTTTGTATAGCTTTGCTTCCCAGATAGATAAGGCGACAGGCTCTGAAGGCTGACATTTACAGAAGCCCTACCAGTGTTTTGTAACACTGAATCTAGCTTTTCCATTCTCTGCCTCAGAACATTGCTCATTTTCTAAGGCTCTGTTCTCAGCAGGCAAGAAGATGAGGGGATCTGACAAGAGGGCCACCTTGCCCACTGTAAGCCAGAATGCCCATCAGTCTCTAGCACTGTCATCTGACTGATTTTTAAAGTCTTTATTTACCCTGATCCAATGCAGGCTGAAGTCAGAGAAAGATGCAGCACATTACATAGCAGCTAGGAATTTTTCGTCACTATCAGAGTCCAAAAAAGATAAATGGCAGCCAGATACAACATCAAAGTTTGGATAGTGGGTCTAAACCCTGGATGGGAAATTTTACACAATTTGATGCTTATTCCAGACTCAGCTGTCATGAGACCCTTTTCAGCAATTTGAACTCTAACAGGAACACAAAAACCTCAGCTTTTATTTCTTTCACTTTAGTCACTCACTCCAGAAGTATTTTGCTGATGGGAAAGAATTATTGGTGAATATTTTTCACTGTAATTTGTATTCAGAGCCCATATAGTTTACCATAAGATTTGGTTATCTTAATTCTTATTCACTAGTTTTGTTTTGATTCAGGAGGCGTTGTTGTGTGCCTGATATGTACCCAGTACACTTCTGTGATTTTGTCACTTTCTCTCGTAAAACATCTGACCCAGTAGCTTAGGTCAGTAAATTAGTGGTTTTCAGTGTGTAAGATCTTATGCACAGTGGATCTAGCTTTTTGGTTTTTGTTAGAAGTGAATAAAGATAGAATTAAATAGCCTTCCTTGCCCTTACAAATAAAAACCCAGTGACTTAACACATAGAGATATTTTTCTGGGCTAGTTACTACTTTCTAAATGTAATTTACTGACATACATTACTTTATAAAAATCATTCAGAAAAAAATTTTATTATAATCATTTTATTTCATGTATACCATTTTTAATATTCAAATAGTGTATGAGCATTCCTGAAAAAGTTGCCACTCTGAGTTAAGTGAGTGATTTTGTCTTCTGTCATCAGATGAATTAGAGAAATTAGAACAGGAGAGGCTGGCTCTGGAAGCCACTATCAAAGACAACGAATGTGAAGAAGGAGGTGGAGGCATCCGAGGCTTGTTTAAAAAAGCTGGCAAGCTGAACATTACTAAGCCAAATCCTAAAAAAGGTAAGTACTTTTAAAATTTACAAGAAATATTACCATATGAGCTGCTACTTGAGTTTCTGTAAGGGTCAGAAGTAGGCGTTTAAGATGTTGGGAACATTGAGTAAGGACTGAAAGACTTTTTTTTTGAGAAGGTAGTATGAGTAAAAGGTAGAAGCTATTGTCATTTATCAACAATGTTAAGCCCTTTGTAACATCTCACTGTAAAATCTTTATTTTAAAATAATATTTTGTTTGGGATCAGAATGCATGCCAGAGAATAGAAATTTCTTAGTTACAATGAAAAGGGCACAAAAATTTAATAGCCAATAGGCAGCAGGTTTATCTGTATCCTCCCACCACACACACACACACACACACACACACACACACACACACCCCTTGAAGACATTTCAGGGATTTGAAAGTTGATTAATACAGGTGAATGAGGGATCCAGCTAGAACTCAATTTCAAAAAAAAACATCTTTGTCACAAACCAGAATTCTGGACTTGGAAATTTATTGATACTAATTACCTGCAGATTTTGGCTGAGTGGTACAAAGCCACTGAGAGGACAAAAAAATGAGAAATCTTGTTATAAATTTTATAAACAGGTTATTCAAACATCTGATTTTTTTTTAAATTGCTCTTTCCAGAAACTGCAGTTTTGAGTTTAATGAGGTCCACAGCGACCTCTTCTGGTAGAAAATTAGAATGTTAACATTTATTTCTGTCATGCATCAGAATCTTAACATTATTGGTCATTCACTGGTGTGAGGCCCAAAAAAGATAATTTCTCTGGGAGCGTCTCCAAACAGCAATATCTAAACCGAGACTTCGTAGGCTTCTAGTCTAGTTACAGGATCCAACCTTTCAAAGAGGCTATTTTCTACCTTGGAAAAGATGTGGGTTTGTTTGCTTGTTTTCTTACTATGGCCCAAGGAGAAATTTCACCTGTATATAATATTTTTATATATTTACATAGAATGATGGGAAATTCAAACCCTTCCTCTTCAAATACTAGAGGTACTCTCGGGTACCTGGATATTCCATGGGCTATTAGGAAAGCCAGCTATGTACTGTCACCCTTAAAATTACATTTTCTTAAAAAACGAAATGTCTAAATCTAAAACTGGGTACATCGGGATTTTCAAGGTGTAAATATTGGAATAAGACCATCTTGATGCTAACTACTATCTTCTTTCTTTTCCAATTATTTGGTTTATTTGTGAGAAGAGTTAACCATTCATCGAATCTGGTCTATTCAATGGTACAGTCTGAAAAAGCAATGAAAAATTCAGAAGTCATAGCCCATTACTATTCTTTAGCTGCTGGGGAGGGGGGAAGCATTAATGTTCTTATTAATGAAAAGGAGACTCGTTATTTTTTCTGGAAGCCTATTTCTGCATCACAGTATTCTTGGGAAAAATGTGCTACATCAACATGTCTCATTGTTCAGGAAAGCAAAATACCATTGTTTTATTTCCAACACCTGAAATTTCAGACCCAGCTGTACAGTAGGCCCTTTCACTGCTCTGGGCTTTCATGAGTTAACAACTCTTTTGCGTTCTAGATCTGGACTAACTCTGCCTCCAGACACTCATACTTGAGTCTACTGGATGCTTTGATGTGCATGTGGGCAAAGTTTGGTCCATTTTATAAATATATTTACTTTCTCCCTCAGCAATCCCAGGGAGATAGAAACAATATAAGATAATTGCTTCAGAATAGGCAGGCCCAAAACATGGGAACAGCAAAAGACAGAACAAAGCATCTTTAGAACCTCTTAGATCAGAGAGGAAGCTCTGAGCGGCTGTCAGCTCTCCTCTAAGCACTACACTGACACCATCTCTTTGAAATAAGCAATAAAGTCACAGCTTTCAAAGAGGTGGAAATGAGAAATAATATATACAGTGTAGCAAAGAAACCCCTACTAGCAATAGGAGCAAGGATCCAATTCAAACACTGGCCTAGTTCCCTGGAACACTTTCATTGTTTCCATGTTAGGTTGGAAATTGCATTTTTAAAAAAAAATTTTAAAGTATTTTATGTGCACCCTTAATAATAACTCAAGTAAAAGAAGTTTGTCTTTCCATATTTCCTGGCTTTTTCATCGCATTCACCGAGATTTGAAGAGCTTCACAAGACTTCTTGAAAAGAAAGCAGAGGAGGGCCATAAAAAGTCGAGATGCACATGGTCTCTAGCCACCTTTACAATCCAGACATTCATGGAATTTACACCAAAATTGCACTCAAGTGAATGAATTGTCTAACAAAGGAATACTTCTGATTCTATTGCTTATCTCCAGAAAAATGATCACATGTTCTACTTTCAAGTCAGTCTGAAAATATAATTAAACTGACATCTGAAATTTAGAAGAATCAGGATTTTTTTTTTCAGATAGTTTAGCACTGTTATATATCTAGATAATAATTCTACTCAGAGACAGTTTACTAAAGACCTGAAAATAATCCACTGCTTTATAATAGAAACTAATCAGAAAACCAATATCAAAGTTTTGAACTATTGAAGGTGATCTAAACTCTATGGATTCAACTTTTATTTTTCTTTTGCAGAGACTAGAGCTCTCTATTTATGTGTAAGTGTAAAAAATACTTACAAATTCGTGACCTTTCCTCTATTTTCCTGAATAGATTTATTGGAAAGTTATTTTGTTTCTTTCCTCAAAAGACGAATGACTATACTACTTTCTCTTTCATTAAAGACAGCAGCATTAATGCAATCCAGTCCATGCATGTGGGAGAGTTCAACCAGAAACTGGTGGAAGCCAGCAACCAATTTAAAAAGAAGCAAGGAAAAGGCACAATTGATGTTTGGTGGTTATTTGATGATGGAGGTAAAATTTTCTAGAATATACACTAGGGAGCAGAATTTCTGTGTTGATAAATTTAACAAACAGCATGAGAAGGTATATGAAAACGCTTTACAGTTAAAGAATAACATTTCTGTGTTCTCCAAAGACTTTAAATTATTAAGAAGCTATGAATGTGGGAATGAAAAAAGACGTAAAGCCATTCCTTTCCTTATGGTTAGATATACTCATCTTTTCTGTCATAACTTAGTCTTTTCTTTTTTCAGGGTTAACACTCCTTATCCCCTATATCTTGACTCTCAGAAAAAAATGGAAAGACTGTAAATTAAGAATCTATGTTGGAGGGAAGATTAACCGCATTGAGGAAGAAAAACTAGCGTAAGTAACTTATCTGTCACATGTTAGAACATTTTGGATGTTTGTTGTTCTAATGCTTTAATTTTAAGAACGTTGTGTCTTTGAAGTACAATAGATTTAAAGACAACCCCGCCATCATAGGCGTCATGTTTACTTCATTTTCTGGTCAATAAATTGTCTGTGTAAGTTTTCTAATCACTGTTTCCAAGTCCTTTTATCCCCTGCCACAAATCCTTTCAAAAAGAAGTTTGGCACAGCAGCCTCATCTCAAGTCTATCTTGTATAATGTTCATTATGTTCTGACTAGTAAGTGCTATCCAAGAAAAAAGGAACCTGAAGGAATTAGTGTCCAAAAGTTTCTTCTGGAAGGTTCAAACTTGTTAATTCCCAACAGTCACTCTAACACAGCTCACTTGGAGTGACTGCACCTGGTCCTAGTCTCGGCCCTGCCACCAAACAAGCTGCAGGACCTTGCAACAGTCACAGTGCATGTCTGCTCCC
Source organism: Pteropus alecto (assembly GCF_000325575.1). NCBI lineage: Eukaryota > Metazoa > Chordata > Mammalia > Chiroptera > Pteropodidae > Pteropus > Pteropus alecto. Next base: position 22,846,427 of record NW_006442109.1, on the reverse strand, counting down.
TTCTCAGAAACTACTTCCAGAAATCACAAAACAAGGATGGGCTTTTATGCAGTGATTTTTCTTCATACCTTCTCCTCCTTCTTAAGAGATCATTATATATTTAATTCCTCTTAAAGAGAGCCATGTATTAAAATGTAAACAAATGATATCTATAACAATTATACTTTCTTAAAGCCTCCAGTATCTTATTGGGACAACAGATGAAATTTGCAAATGATTGGTGGATTAGGTGATAGTATGATATCAATGTTAAATTTCCTGATTTTAAAAATTGTACGCTATTATGTAGGAGAATGCCCTTGTTCTTAGAAAATACCCACTGAAGTATTTAGAGATAAAGAAGACCTGATATCTGCGATTTACTTCAAAATGGCAGATCGGTAGGTAGGTGGACAGGTAAACAGAAAGCAAGAAAGCAAGCAAAAAAAAAGAAGAAAGAAAAGAAAGAAAGATGTATATAGATGTAGACATATATAAAGAGAGAAAAAGAGAATAATAAATCAAATGGGACAGAATATAAACAATTGATGAATCTAGGATTTCTTTGCACTGTCCTTGCAATTTTGAAATTATATCAGAATTTTCAGTTGCCAGGGGAAAAAAATCTCTAATATGTAATGACATTATATATAATAATCATTAGTGTGTCAGTGCTTTGTCAGTAAACTATAAATGTTATTGGCAAAATAACAGTCAATAAGTATTGAAACTTGTTCTTTTTTTCAAATGATAAAGCAGCTTAATTGGCTCTACATTATCTTCCCTGAAAGAGGAATGCAGAGCTGGGTTTGCTATTTCCAGTGTCTGTACCTGTAAGAATTTCTTTGCCTTCAGCGGAATAGCTTGGCCACACTTAATATATCCATCAAATGCTGTGATGAAAATCAAACACTAACCCAAGGCTTTGTCTGAAAGCTAAGCTGAAATAAGACATGATTGCTTTTCATATCTTAAACACAAAACTCTTTGATTGAAAATAGTTAAATATGCAATGACAGAGTGTTTTTCTCTTTTATATTTTCAGAATGGCTTCCCTCCTGAGCAAATTTAGGATAAAATTTGCAGACATCCATATCATTGGTGACATCAACATTAAGCCAAACAAAGAAAGGTATGAAACATTTAACAAGGTCTGTTGTTCATCTGTGATACTCTCTCATCGTCTTTTGTCTTGATTATCAAAGGGTAAAAATGTTATGTATTTACTGCAGTGACTTCCTGATAGGATATAATAAAAAGGGACTTCAAATAACCATGACATAGCACTATCAAGTATTTCTAATGGAAGGAAACAGTTTTATGTTGACGATGAGCTTGAGAGGGAGAATTGTTGAAATGCAGTTTGGTTAGCATTTTAGAATTGCCCTTCATGTTCTTGGTGTCTATGGTGGCAAGAGTAGCAGGAAGTAAAAACTCAGATGATTCTGACCTGAGCAGTCAGGGCAAGTTTTCATTATTTAAAGTTACCAATGGAGCATCCTGGAAGGGGAGCTCTGGTGGACATGTGGAAACAGCCTGTGTCTTCTTGGCACAATGACAGTGCCAGCCCTCATGGCCATTTTAGCTGTTAGGCACTAAGGATTCAACACTTAGAGTCTATAAGGGCCCCCAAAGAGGAGCTCTAAAACTATTTGAAGCCTGGCAAGGAAATCTATTGGCTCTAAATTTTAAAAATGACAAAATTTAAACAATTGTTTAATTGTCTTCAGAATGACATCATTTGAACCCTCATTAATTGTTAAATTTGTCAAGACTAGATATTTGAAAACAATTTGTAGGTTAGATCTCCCCAGAAGTTCCCTGAGGTACAAGAAGATTGTCCGGAAATTATAGCTGATTGTAAATTAAGTGAGCTACGTAGAGCAATAAGTTAACAATTACAAAATGTTCTCAATTGTTTACAGTCCAAAATCATGTTTACTGTTGCATCTGGATGCAGTTTTATGCATTTGATTTGGCATGGAATGGGGCCTCCAAAGATTAGAGAGTCACAAAGGTCTCAGTGTGGCTTATGTCCTTGCTGGACTGCTGGACCTCTGTTGACCATCATTTCTCCTGCAATTCTCTTCAGGTTGCCATTCCACACTCAAGTCTTCCTGCTCTTCCCTGATTTTAAGTCATTGTCATCCTTTATGAGCTCAATAACTAACTGAAAATCATCCAGATTTAGGATGCATTCTTATTTACCAAACAACAGCCTTGAACTTCATGCTGTTTGATGGTATTCATGATTCCTCCAAGGCTATGGGTCAGTGAAAATGGTTTCAAGAAACACCTTAACTGTGATAAGAAAGTTATATTTGCCAGGGTCTACCTAGGTTATTACTATATAATATTTCCTTATATCATATATGCCATAATGCTTTGCATTCCTATATTCCTACAGTTATAAATACTTAAGAAAAATTAAGAACAGATTTATAATTCTCCTTGGTAAATGAAGTTAACATTCTGATATGATCATTGTCAGGCAATAATCTTTGGTAGCCTTCCACATTTCATTTGGAGAATTTTAATTCCTAAGTCTTTGCCTCTTGACATTTGCAGTGATGTGATCAAACGAGTTCATCTTATGGCTCTAATTGGTGGAAATGCATAATCCTTCAGAACACAGCAGGTCCAATGATGCCCTGGTACATGACACTTATCAACAGGCTAGAGCCTGACAATGCTCTGCAGGTATAGGGCCATTTACTGTTGTCTAGAGGGCAGTCACAGTGTTCCCTACTGACTTTTGGATTTTTCTATAAGCCCTGGCTCAGTCCTTGGTACTAATCAGTCTACTTCTTGTAGCCGAATTCTTCTTGCTGTTACTTGTATTATCAGCAGCAAAGAACTGTCTGTGCTTGCTGATTAATTTGTTCTATGTCCCTTGCCTCTTTACCCATCAATATGGCTTTCTCTACCCAAGGCCTTGTTTCCCTATCTTTCTTTCATGCTAGTCTCTGCCTAGCTGCCATGGTCACCCACTGCACCCCATCCTTTTTGTCCTGTCACCAAGGAGAATGTCGATGTATGTCTTCTACTGACCACGCCTCTTCATTCTTTGAGCACCTATCATAGTCTTGACACTCTTCATCCTACTACCCCTGACCTTTGTGCCATGGTTTCTTCTTCTCTGGGAGCAAATTCTATGGACAGTAGGAAGAAACAAAGGACCCAGGCATTTGTGCTTTTGTCTTAGTATCTAAATTTGATTTTAGACACCATTTTATTTTTTATTCTTTTAATTACAATTTTTTTATTATGGTGACATTGGTTAACTAAATCTAGTAAGTTTTAAGTGTATAATTCAACAGTTAGGTATAATATGTTGCATCATGTGCTCACCACCCATAGGTAGCTTTCTTTCTGTCACCACATATTTGATCCCTTGTACCCTGTCTACCTCTCCCCTCCTCGCCCACACTCTGGTAACCACTAGTCTATTGTCCATGTCCATGAGTCTCTGTTTGTTTGTCCTATTTGTCTGTTGCTTTTAGGTTTATATCCCACATATAAGTGATATCATGTGGTTTTCAACTTTTTCTGTCTGGCTTATTTCACTTAGCATGGTTATCTCAAGGTCCATCTATGTTGTCGCAAATGGCAGTATTTCATCTCTTCTTATGGCTGAGTAATATTCCATTGTATATATGTACGACATCTTCTTTATCCAGTTATCTATTGTAGGACACTTCGGTTGTCCATGTCCTTTTAGATACCATTTTAATTTGGAGTTTCTTAAATATTCTCATCATTCTTCAATGAAGAGATCTACTTCCCTTTCTCAGAAAAAAAAAAATGAATTAGTTTTCACGATTTTGGAGATTTTTCTCTCTGATACTTCAAGGTCTTAAGGAAGACACAGGGGAAAAATCCATTCTTACTGGAGTAAAAGAATTCTTACAGCTAATGAACCCTGGTGTGAAGACAAAAGGCCACCAGGAAAAGGTGTGCTGGAAGTGCCATCCTCCTCTCTTCATCCTCTGCTATAACTGAAGCCATATTCCATTATAAAATAGCCACGTATCTGATGTTGGCAATGGCTGTCCCAATATTTGAAAATAAATTTTAGAACAGAGAAAGGTCATTCAGTAAATCTCTTACACGGCTACTGGTAGCACATTTGGCACCTTTGTGATGATTTTAAAAAGGCAACTCCTCTGAGTAGTTCAATTAGAGAAAGAACTCTTCCTCTGGGCTGATGTATCCCTGGGCCCAGAGCCCAAAGCTTAGAGCACTGGCACAATTTTAGCTCCCACATGGGCCTTCTTGGCTGGGCAGCCTTTATCTACCATTAACAACTGTCTTGATCGCTGTTCTTTCCTGGTCACTTGGTGACACACAATGTCAAAAATAGTTTGTCAATGATTTTCATGTTGGAGACTAACGTTAAATGCCCTTAAACTGCCTTTAATAAATCTTTTAACAACCCATAAAACATCAGTAAGTCTTGATGAAGACATTTTATCATAGAAACATTATCCATAAATATGGTAGAGCAAGGGTGAAAAGGAGTTCAAAAGCAAAGTTAATGAAAAAATAATTGAGCCAGGAGAAACTAAAAAGCCCTTGTGGTTAAATTTCATTTTTTATCGTATGGACTGAATTAAAAGTCATAGGCCAAAAAGACAACCATCTTTATATAGAAATCAAAGAAAAACTAGAAGCAATTAACTAGATAATTTAGTTTAAAGATGCCGGAGTGGTCACAAAAACAACTAGTACATTAATTTGAGAGGATAAATTTTATATGAGTAGGGGGACATTTTTATGCAATTAAAAACATTTGAAACTTTGTTATTATGAGGAACAAGGATGGGGAAGACAGGGAAGCTAGAAGTTAATTCTTTTAATTGAATTAATTCTCATTTATATTAATTCTCCTTTAATTGAATTAATTCTCATTTAATAGCATGTAATGCTTGGCCTATTCTAGAGTCAATAAAAATACTTATACAAAAAATCACATTTAATAAGACTCAAAACAAAAATCTTGAGCTACCTTTGGATCACCTAGATAGGAGATGGAAAATGCCAGGTTAGGGATGAGGCTTAGGATGAAGAAATCAAAGATGAACATAGACAAGGGTCAGTAAGAGTTCAGAGAAAATAAATGGGTAAATAGAGCCACATTATTTTCTGTGTCATTTAGCATGTTTCATTTGCAAGTAACAGAAAACTCATAGTGACTTAAATAATGGAAATTATTAGGAAACATAACTGAAAAATCCAACTGTATTTTGGCTTTCAGGCAAAGACTGATCTAGAAGGTTAATTTTATTATCAAGGACTAATTCTCTTCCATTCTCTCTACTGTATCTTCCATTACAAAATCATCAAACTTGATTTTGCTTATAAAAATAGGATGACTATCCATAGCAACAAGTACTACATATTTGCTCATTATGTTCAGTAGGAAAGTTTTCTCTTTCCCAGTCATGGCATTCAGTTCATGGGTTCCATTCAGTTTACACCAGTCTAAGCCACTGGGCCCCTCACCTATGGGGACCCTTGCTTTTCTCCCCCCGACCCACAGCCTCCTACCAAGAATGGGAATTGCTATGTGGACTGAAGGTAAGGAGGGCAGCCCTATCCAACTTCCAAGAAGCTTAGTTTATCTTCTACATTAATTCATGCATGTCTCCCATAGAATCTGTAAAATAAACTGATGGAAATTCATTTATGGGCTGAGTGTCTACATTACAACTGTCTTTGACTCTACCATGTAGAAAATGTATCTGCAGAATAATTACTATCTATATGTTTGTGTGTTTATATTGATGATCTATAAGGGAAGTTAACAATCTTCAAACATGTTAAGGCCTTTCCTTGTATAGGGAGGCAGTACTATATCCATGGTTTTACTCATGGTTTGTCCCCTGCAAAGATACTCTTAAAAGATTTGCATGCCATTCAGGTCTGATTCTGCAGCCAGCAGAACCAGTCAAACGTGAAGTATCTGTGAAATAATGAGTTAGTTTCCCACTGTGAGGCCTCCTTTATAAATTCCAATTTCAGCTGGAAAGTCTTTGAAGAGATGATAGAACCATATCGTCTTCATGAAAGCTGCAAAGATTTAACAACTGCTGAGAAATTAAAGAGAGAAACTCCCTGGAAAATTACAGACGCAGAACTGGAAGCGGTCAAGGAAAAGGTAAAGACTTGTCTTCCTTAAGTTTTACTTGGCTGTCTAACTAGCTGAAAAAGAAAACACTGGTTGATTTAAAGATCAAGAAGTAATATATTTATTATAGAATTTCATTATTTAAGGTCCAGGGTTTCTGCATTTTCCAAGTACTTTTCATTGTATTACTGGATATGAGGATTTAGAAAACATTATTTTTTGATACAAAATCAATTCTTTTTGAAAGTTAAAAGAACAGGTTATTGATGCATATTGTGAAGTCTTCTTTCAGATTTAATTTTATGGAACAGGAGACAGACCTATCAGTCTAAAATAATTTAAGTCAAGTCAATATCTATGCAAAGTAGATAAAGATAGATTGTCACAATTTGACGCAATAACAAAGATTTTTAACCTGAGAAAGATAGCTATGAAAAGTATCATAGGGATTTGAGAAAATGTGTAATTAGAATAATAAATATGAAATATAATAAATATGGATCAAGCACATGTTGTAGGATGGATATAAAATGGTGAGCTTCTCTAGAGAATGCAGTAAGATGGAGAGTTACCCCCATGTGGCCTGAGCTGAAGTTGTGCTAATGACAATGATGAACAAGGCAGGGACATACGAATAAGGTAGAAGAAGTGACATCCAAATTGGATTGGGCTTTCAAAGAAAAGGACCACAAGAACCTCTAAACTACAGAACTTAAATAAACTACATTAGGAGCCGAAGTTGGAACAAATTAGAGCAAGAAATACTAAAAGATTTTTAAATTTAGTGGGAAAATTACTGAGCTAAGAATCATAAACTGTGTGTAGTCAACTGCTCAGTTCTAACAAAGACTTTTCGTATAATCGAGCAAGTCACAGATCTGCAATATTATTATATTTCGTTGGATTCCACTGGGAAACCAGTGAAATATAATATTACTCTTTCGTCACTGTAAAATAGTTAGTGTAGTTATTTTTCCAAGTGAGTCTTTCAGTGACTCTTTAGTCTCCTATGCTGATAAAAAATTCAAAGCTAAAGAAAGGCAGACTAGGATATAACCTATACTCTTAGAATATCAAATTGGTATCAAGACTAAGTTAGTTTGTTTCAATCGCAAACCTTTTCCCCAGAATTGGACATCCTCATCTTCTGTTTACTGTTATCCTTGTTGTTTGCTTGTTTTCTCCCCAGAATTTAATAAGCACAATGACAACCTGGTCTTATACTTCACATTTCTAAAATTTCTCTTGTTTTTAAAACACTGTGAATTTCCAAACCTGAATGAAATAATTGTAGAATTTTTAAAAAATGAGCTTTTTCTACTTGTCCATAATTTGAGGTAAGAAGATAAATTCTTATTCATAATTCTGGGAAAACTGCCCTCAACAAAATCTGAATGTCATCCACAGAGTTACCGCCAAGTTCGACTGAATGAACTCTTACAGGAGCACTCACGAGCTGCTAATCTCATAGTTCTGTAAGTACACTGCAGACTTTTAAGAATGTTACAGTGAAATCTCAGAGGGTTAATCAATTTAAAAGCTCACAACTATTCAGGTGGAAAGTTAAAAAAAATTTTGGAATGTGTGGGATTTTAGACAATGAAGGAAAATAAATGCCACCCTGAGACCTTGAAACCTGGGGCCCATGGGCTTTAGGAGTCCCCACTTGCACTTTCCTTCAGACATGCCCGACCTACGGGGCCAGGCAGGGCAGTGCCCCACTAGAACCCCGGCTGCCCCTTCAGACCCTGCTCCAGGAGTCTGACCCTGGCATTGCATGCCCGACAGTCTCGGAGGCTCACAGGCCCCTTCCATGGATAGGTGCTCTGAGGTGTGGAGTCCAAAGCATGTTCACAAAGCTCTTTGCCATGTTGGCAGAGGCTAAGGTGAGAGGAAAAAGGCAGTGGGGCTTTTCCATTTTCACTCTTTGCTCTTCCACCCCCTAAAATGTTAGGGATACACCGGCTGAAAATGTTCTTTTCATGCAGGACAGGGCAAATTTTTCCAAGCTGGGGGGAGACCACGCCCTAAACCATGATAAGAGTGTTCTTTGGCAGAGAATGTAGAAAGAATTCAACACACACCAAAGTTAGGCTCAAAGAGAAAGTTTATTAGAAAAGGAGCAACACTCCATAGACAGAGCATGGTCTCCTCTCAGAGGCAGAAAGTGAGAGTGCCTAAGAGAGATGAGGACAGTGACAGAGACAAAGAGTACCAAGTTTTTAAAGAGTGAGAGGGACTGCGAAAAAGAGACTGGGAGTAAAGGCAGTGAGGGGGACCTCGAGTGTTCCGGAAATTGAGTTTATATACCATTCTTCAGTTCCCGCGAGTTACAGTTTGAAGACTTTGTTTATCCATTTCCTTTGATATGGACGTACAGTGAGGAAGGGGAAGGGGAAGAGTATGTATGTAGTGTGAAAAGGTAAGAATATGTAGCATGAAAGGCTCACTGGAAGTTCCCAGCCTTTATTCCATACGTTTCCTATGGTTTTAGTCATAGGGAATGAATGATTTTATTTTGTGTAGTGTGCTACTTAATGACTCTGGGTTTTTTTGTTTATTTGTTTGTTTTGCTGTTTCCCCTTTCGCAGGTGTGGGAAATGGGTGGTTAGCAATCCCAGCAGAAATCTTCCTTTGTTCTGCAGGTGTCCTCCTGGCCTGGCTGCAGAGCTGATCAGCATATTGCAGTCTCTGAAAGTAGCTTGATTTAACATTTTAATTCTCTTACCGCCTCCCTACGATACTTTGTTTACCTAAAGATTGATAGCTAATTTTGAAAATCTCCAACTATTTCACATTTATACCTTATGAACTGACTTGTATGTACAAAGATAATATGTCTTCAACCAAGGTCTAGACTGGAGGACTATTCATTGAAGATGTAGAATGGTTTCCTGAATTAGGAGGTTCAAATAAATGATTTTTGAGATTTCTCCCAAATATAAGAGCTTTAAACTATTGGGAAAAATTATTTCTGCCATAAAAAGAAGTATTGGTTGATCATATTTTCTATTTAAAGAAGAATGAAAATTTATAGTTGTGTTTTGTCTCTATAATGCCTAAGCCTATTTTTCTGGGTATTTGTATTATCTGAGAAATACATCAGTGTAATATTATCTATATTCAAAATAATTTCTGTGCTTTCATATTTAGGGAGAAGAGTATAAAAGTTTCAGACCACTGCTTGTTAAATAGCTCAGATGTTACTGACCATCGTAATTGTCACTTTTGTCTTCTATTTTCTTCCATCCTTTCAGGAGCCTTCCAGTGGCAAGAAAAGGAACTATATCAGATTGGTTGTACATGGCTTGGTTGGAAATCCTCACGAAAAACCTCCCTCCTGTCTTACTTGTTAGAGGAAATCACAAAAACGTCCTGACTTTCTATTCTTAAAACATGAAGAATTCGAGAAACGTTCCAGTACTTTATATTGCAAATCTGACCTATGGTTGTGCAAACCTCTGGAGACTATCCTACTGGGATTCTCTAACAACTTTGTCATTATTTTTTTTATGAGTTAATAGAAGCTGTTTTTTTCTATCAGCTTAAGGGGTGTGTCAAAGCCAATGCCACCTCTAGGAAAACATCTTTGTCATTGCTGTTGATAAACAAGAAAATTAAGCAGACCCATGCTGACTTATGCTCAAGAAAACCACCAACTTGATTGTAAGCTTCTCCAGGCAAACCTAATCTTTTGTTTGCTTCTAAGCCCCGGTAGGGGCCTCAGCCCCACAGCAGGTTCTCATTAAATGCTTATTGACAGGCTGGCAGAGTAACATGGGTGGTTATCAAAGGAAAAGACCAACTGGGCAAGAAACCTGATTAAGCTCTCCCTTCTGAGAGGCTTATATCTACAAAGAAGATTTGAAAATCAATAACTGAAAACTTTAAGAAGTACTCGAGTCTATAAAATGTTTAAAGCATTTACCTAAATAAGGTTATTTAATGTAACCCAGATTATATACTTAGAGTGATCTGAGCGATCATTGATAATATACAGCTTCAATTTGCTGCTGACTGAAAAGTATATTAGTTGGATTAGAAGGCAACATATATTCTAATTAAATGAAATATATTCCATTCTTAATACATTAACTTTTCTCCCTATTAAATATTTTGAAATTTCCATCGTAGTATTACTTTGCATATTTTTTCTAATTAACTGGTTAGCACAAATGAAATCTTTATAGATGTCTAGTAATTGAAAACCAACTACCACAAATTTTCAAGCCATCATAAAGAAATATGTTCTGAATCACACTTAGTTACTTTATATAGCTATTGCATGAATTTAAAAAAATAATTAAAATGTGAAGTGGAGAAACTTACAAAATTTGGATTATATAAGTATTGATTTTTTTCATTTTTGTTAGTATTCCTATAATACTTAATCACATTGAAAAACCAACAAAATTTCATTTTCTGATGAACGACTTGATTTTTTATTTCCTGACATGTTTTGACTGTTTATTCTAATTGATAACAGATAAGGGAAACAATGAACCTGAAATAAAAGCACTGAACTTCATTTGCTTTAGCCTGGGTCATGTTTTTATTTTCAGTCACAAAGATCACAGTGCAATCGTGTAGCAGATGTGAGCCTAAAAATTGCTATCAGTTAGTTACCTCTTCTGAAGGTTGTCTAGAATTGGGATTTAAGATTAGGACTTTCAAGGCCAGACCCAGCTCAGAAGAATGAGAGGTAGGAAAAGGGAAACAGTTGGCAAAGCTTAAGTGGAGGGCTATCCCCATTTCAAATCTGAGAGCATCTGACTTAATTCAGCCATGGATTAGACCCTCTCTTAGCCCTACATACCTGAAATACAAATGTGTAGGCATGGTGACCAGGAGAAGGTCACCTAGCTTTATCTGGGCTGACTTCCTCTGAAACACTTGGGAGGGTCTCTGGGAAAGGTGAAAAGTAATATGACCTTGGTAACAGGAAAGTCTGGCTCTTGTTTCTTGAGAGGCTGTTGCAGTTTGGGTTCCCTGGGAAACAGCCTCAGAGAGAGTTTGGCACGGAGCATGTTTATTAAGGCGTGCCCTTGGGATCAACACCGGTGAAAGGGAGGGGGAGGAAGCAGGAAGAGTGGAGGAAAAGGTGAGCTGTGATACAGGCCCAAGGGCAGTATCCGCAGACCCCATGAGATGCTCTGGGGAGGGAAGATGCCTTCAGAGTAGCCCCAAACAGGGCTGAGAGGGCCAGAACTTTATTCTCCCACATTGATCAGTCATTGATTGTGAGCTGCCCAAGAGGTGGTGTGAACTTGGATGACAGACACAGTTCTCCACAGCTGCAGCATCCCTGAAGAGTCTGAGGGCTGAAGTCTTACTGCTGACTACACTCCCATCTGCTGAGACAGTAAGTTCTTCATTAAACAAGTGATGTCCCTATGTGGGACATCACCATGCCAATGACAGGGACCAAATAAAGTAGTGGTAAACACACACAGACACAGCCACACACAACTTCAGACTGGCCTGAGTTCAAATCCTGATCGCACCATTTGTTAGTGGTTTGACCTTAAACTAGTTGTTTATTTTTCTGAGGGCTACTGGCAAGAGAGTGACTAAAGTAATGTCCCTTGGTTTCCAGGTTAACAAAGGAGAAGGACATGGACTGAGAGAAAAGGAATGGTTGGCAGTAAAAGGACTGCTGATTTTAAGGTCAAGAGCAACCGTATGAGAGAAAAGGTTAGGGTAGCAGAAAATTGAAGGGATGGAAGCTGTGTTCAGATACCAGATTTTTGTAGCCTTCTGTGTCCTCCCCTAGCCCTCTGCTTCATCCACCTCTAACAGCCCA
>NW_006442109.1:22815691-22834475 GCF_000325575.1 Pteropus alecto | reverse complement strand
AAGATGCACAGTCAAGTGCATTGATGCTCAACTTTCTCTGTCCTCTCACCTTGTTTAAAGTTCTCATTAGCTACTCCCAGGCTTTCTTCACAATGACTTTTGAAAATCTTCACCACTTTTTCAGTTGATGACCCTGCCACTATCGCTATGACGTATCCATGTACATATAAACACAAAAGGTTCTTACGTAAATAAAACCATGCTGGAAACATTGTCTGATAAGTTTTCTTAATACTCAATTTAAGGACTCTTTCAATGGAAGCTTTAAAAAAAAGATTGTAGATTCTTGGAGACTATCATAGGCCTGCTAAATTAGAATCTCCGGGAGAGGGACTGATAATCTGCAAGATTTTGAAACTACTGCTCTAGGCCATCTCTCCTTGTCCAGTGACTTGACTGCTACCACATGCTGATATCTCCCAATTTTTAACCCAGATCTCCCCTAAGCCTCAAATATATCTATTCAGTCACTAATCTTGGTGTTTTGCTTTGAGAGTCCTGCAGACATCCTAAATGCAGATGACTGTATTTTTGTTAAAAACAACAACAACAACAACAACAACAACAACAAAACCCCCAAACCATATAACTGGAGCAAAGGCATCTAATTCTCCTCCATTGTCTATCAGATCCCCCCCTGAAATGACCAAAGAAACATAAAAATCAAAAAGATCTGCATCATAGTAGCAAACTAAGGAAGGATGCCATCCATATAAAACATTTTTAAAAAATACAGTTTACTTGGGAGAGATCAAAGGAAGCTTTCAAAGGTCAGCTTGCAACCAACGTTCCTGAAGGAAAAAAGTATCACAGGAAATCATTACAGGAGCCTTTGGTAGAATTCCACTAACCCCTCCCCTCAGTATGCAGCTGGAGGTGAGAAGCTAGAGGTAGGAGAGTGCAGCACCGAGTGGGGTCTCTTTTGCTGGATGCTGAGAGTATTCACAAATGGCTACCCAGCAAGGTCAAACAGTATGCTTAGTGGGCACTCAAAGAAGACATGGGTGTTGCAGTGAGGAATTTCATGGATGATCTTGAAAGCACCAGAAAGATATCTGCCTGCCATAGAGGCTGAGCCAAAGAGAGAATCAATCCTCGGTGCACAACTTCTCCTAATATAAAGAAAAAAACTTGCAGAGATGAACAATCCTGTCCCTGGGTCTCACTGCTCCTAGGCTGCTGTGGTACTAAACTGGCATTTCAAGTTTGATATTAACCAAGCCTCTAGCTAAGATTAAATGAGATTGTAAAATTCCAGGTGGTATAGTGGAGGTCCTTGTGCCATTCATAGAAGACCAGCCACATCTGTCTGTTTTCAGTGTGATATACAAGACTTAGCACCCACAGGGGCCTTGCTAGCTAGATGTCACTACATAGGTCACTTAGAGCCAGTTCGCACAGATATTTCTATGCTTTCCTCTGCAGAAATTTAGAGGACACACTGACAGAAGGATGAGATCTGTCTGGACTACACAAGGGGAAAAGAGGAGAAATTTCTCTTCGGGTGTAACTCATTTAGGTGTTAAGATGTCCCAGTTGCTGACAGATGATGGCATCCTCATCAGTTGCGGGAATAGCCAAGAGGTCAAACCTGTGCTTCAGGCCCCAGTATCTTACCCAGGCACTCCCACAGAGCCACCACTCTCCTTCACCATGCCAGCCCTGGTCTATAGGTGAAACCTCTCCACAGCAAGGGCGTGCCAGTCAATCTTACATCTTTTAGAATTTCTGATGTTGAAAACAACAATCTCAGTCTTCTTTTTTGTACAGAAAAAGTATTTTCAAACAGAGCATATAAGATTTCATCTCTTCTGTGACACCATTCTAAACACACCATTATTTTAGGTCCCATTAAGGAAGAAAAATCTCTGCCATTTAAATTATGACATAATATTCTATCACTTAGGATTTTTGTTACATTAATTGAGACACCTTTTTAAGGCTTATAAAGGCATAGAATTTTAAATCAAATATGATTTTTGTGCATATAGAAAAGAGAAACAGAAGTAAAATTGATTGTACTCAGAGTAGACGTCTCCAATTTTCCACATGACGGGACTTCACTGCCACCAAGAGCTCTAGTGATGCAGCATTCCTTACAAGGGAAAACCAACATACACTATTTTGTTACTGGCATTAATAATTAGGAAAATTAAAGGTTCAAGTATGATTTTAAAAAAATAGCTTCAATGTGTCTTCTAATGAAATTAAAAATGTATGTAAATTCCAATACATAAAGTACATAAAAACAAGAAAAAAAATCCAAAAACGTAAAAAAATTCTCATTAAAAAAGAAATGATAAAATATGATAGAATTATACGATAGAATAGAAGATCACACATGTAAGAAATAAACAGAAAATATTAATATGTTTATCTTTAAAAATATCAAATTTAATTTAAAAAATAAAATCAAACTCTTTTATCTGCTAGGATCGTATTCTAAATTATATATAAAAAGGCTAAAAACAAAAGAATAAACAAAAATATATAGAACCATTCAAACAAAAAGTATAGAGGTGGCAATATTCAAAATGTAAGACTAAAAGAATTAGGTAGAACAGGATAGTGTCATTTTATATTTATAAAATTTGCATAGCCACAATATAGCTATAATAATAGTGGCACTTTATATAAACAAATAGCATGGTATTGACATAAATGATACAAGAATTGTTGGAAACAAGGAATCACAGAAAGTCAATTTTCTTAGGAAACAGCTCACCTATATCATCATCTTTGACAGATCAAAAATAAGAGAATTCAAACTACATTAAAAAATGGATTTAATAGGTACAATAAATAATACTCCCCCACAGAGAATATACCATGTTTTAGGAATCTATGGTGTTTATAAAAAGATATTATATATTAGATAACTTAGTAAATTCTAAAATGTAGAAATAGTAAATACCATATTTTATCACAATGCAATAAAACTAACATTACTTACAAATATATAAACAGCAAAAACCTTACTCATTGAAAAAGAAAATCTTTCTAAATAACTCAGGTCAAAAAAGAAATAAATAATGCAATTTTTGACTCTAGCAAAAAAGACATTAAGAATTCCATATAACAAAATGCATTTTATGCTGATAAAGCAATACTCAGAGGTAGATTTATACCTTAAGCAGATTTATTAATAAATAAGAAAAATGAGAGTTAACATTCTATTAAAAAAGTTAGAAAGTTAGAAGCTGTGCAAAGTAAGTAACTAAAGGAAAGCACGAAGAAGAAATTAAGGAAGAAAAACAGGGAAGTAAAATTGAAAGCCGAGGTTCCGGAGTCACAGAGACAGAAGTTGAATCTCAGTTTCTCCTCTTACTAGTGGAGGGATCATTACTTAGCCTACTGAAGAGTCCATTTTCTCATTTGTAACATGAGGATTGTTTTAAAAATCTACCCTTGAAGGCTGTTGCAAGGAAATGAGATGATGTGCATTAACAGCCGAGCACAGTACCTGGCTGAGCTCTTTATGGCAAATACTTAGCTAAGTGTTAGACTTAATATTTTCAGAAAAAATAAAAGCAGTACAGCTGATAAACTCAAGTTTTGTTTGTTGCTATTGCAAAAAAAAGAGAAAAAAGTCAAAGGATAAAATAAAAATAAACAAATTTACAAACGAGCAAGAGACCATGAGAACTGCTTTAGAGACGAATGCCCTTTTAAACTCTAGACCGGTAAATTTTAAAATTCCAATAAAATATATCGTTTTAGTAAAATATATTAATAAAATTAATACAAAAAATAAAATACCTGGTAGAATGTAATACTGCAGAATAAAACACAAAGATTGTCAAAGAATTAGCTCCAGAAGGGTATCAACCAAAAGGATTCTTTGGGGGTAGCCTCTTTTAAACTTTTAAAGAAAAGATAATTACCATTGTATTTAAATTATTGTTGAACAGAGCAAAATAAAACACTTACTTTCCCTTCTTCAGGTATTCCATGAAGCTAGCATAAACTCAATGCCAAAACATGAAACACTACAAAAACTGAAAAGTACGTATCACTTTTTTGCATGAATAATTATGGAAAAAATCCAATATAAAATACTAGCAACTCGGTTTTATCAGTCTATTCAAACAATAATCCACCATAATCAAGAATACAGAAATTCTAGGAATACAGATCCATTGTTAGGAAACCAGTTAACTTAATTAATCACATTAGTGAGGATTAGTTATCATTTATTTATTCATAATTATTTGAATATTTATATTTAACTGCATAGAATACCTCTAAAAGAACACGCAAGAAACTGGTAAGGGTCGACTCTGGAGAAGAAAACATGATTAATAAGGGACAAGTGGGAGAGAAAGATTTAATTTTTACCATATACTCATAATAATTACTCAAAAACATTTTAAAAACTAAATTCATAAGTAAATAAAATACTTGCCTGAGAGGCTGTGTGTTACTACTAATTTATGTTTGAAGTGACATATATTGTGAAAGTCATATGTAATAAACTTTAAAAAGTTTTATAAAGCACTAAAAAATGTAAGATATTATACCATCGCTGCATTCTATTGCACTTATTTGTAAAATAAGTAAGCAACTAAAATATCACTTACCTACTGATAAATTTAGTTTTTTTGTTTTGATTTTTAAAAAATAAGAGATTTTTTTTTTAACTTATGATTCTCTCCTAAGTGAAAAAAGTGATAATGAAATGTTAGATTGGATCTACCCTCACAGCCCTGCATATTTTATTTTCTGAAGCTCAGGAATGACGAGTATAATCTTAACAAGTTCCGACGCTTTATTTCCTGAGCTGACTAAAACTCAGAATTGATACTATCCATAGTAGGATGGGGTAATTATTATAATCATGTGATTAAGTTTGGGTGAACCCATGCCTTCACCGCAAGTGAAGCGTATTCTTTTGCTCTTTTAAACACAAAATCCAAATAGGAGGTCATATTTACTATTACTGCATAATAAATTACACAAATTTATCAGGTTAAAACAATACCTATTTATTATCTCATGGTTTCCATGAGTTGAGAGTACAGGTGTAGCTTAACTGGGTTCCTTGCCCAGGGTTTCACAACATTGCAGGCAAGGGCTGTAGTCTCATCTGAATCTGAGGGTCCTCTTCCAAACTCACATGGTTTGGGCCAGATTAATGTGCTTGCTGCTCTAGAACTCATGGAAGTTTGCTTCTTCAAGGCCAGCAAGAGAGAAAACCTCTTAACCTCTAGACCCTCTTTCAAGGAGCTTTCCAGAGTAAGTCAGGCCCACCTGCGTCAATCTCCCTTTTGTTTCACTTACAGTAAACTGATTAGAGACTTTCATTACATATTCAAAACCCTTTCACCTTTGCCAAACATTTAAGGTAACCTACTTGTTGGAGTGGTATCCCATCATACTCGTAGGCCCTGCCCAGCCTCAGGGGAGGAGATTCAAAGGGTATGAACATGACCAGGGCAGGAAGCATGGGGACCATCTTAGAACTCTGCCTACCACCAAAGCTAGCTTACAGTTCTGAAGGTAATATCTCAGATACTAAGATTCAAGCTGGAAATCAGATAATAAGTTAAAAATGGCCTGTAAATATTCCACTATGCACAATTCATCATGTCCATTTTCCAGGAAATCTAGAACCATAAAAATACATTAAAACTGAATAAGACCTCAGAGGTCCTCCACTATTAACACAGAGTTCTCAGACAGAATATTTGTTCACAGTTCTGGTTACATGGTTTTCCAGTCTGTGTTTTCCAACGTGTTAAATAAGCAGTAACTAGCAATAAGTGACAGCAGGGATGATGCAGCAAAACATTAAAAATATTTTTTTAAAAAGCAAATACAAGCCTCAAAAACTGAATAGTTTGAGGTCATAAGTGTAGGAGGCACAGACTCTACATACTTCCCTAGAGCCTGAGGACATTATTTCTTTGTGAGAGGGCAACCTAATGGTGGAAGAGTTCAATTTTGTACCATGCTCTCTGGTTAAGAAAGCAAGAATATGTGCAGTTCATTCTCAGAAAAATTCTTCTTCATTTGGTTGACATCAAAGGATGGACAGCTAAGCTTCAGTTATCTGGAAAATTAATTTACATGGAATGACTCTTCAGTGAAGCAGTGTGCATGGCGCTCTTGCATAAGACTTATAGAATGTATTTTCAAGTTGGGTAGTTCAAGATGAAAATGTGGAAGAACTCAGAGGTTAAAGCCAAGATCCAGGTAATGAATGTCATTGCTTTAAGTGAAAGTGATAAGCAATGACATCTGGAGCAAGGAGCCTTGCTTTCTTCCTCAGCCTGGACCATCTCTCAACAGAGGATTGTTTGGGGCCAAAGTTAAGCAGTGGACTTTTTAGAGAAAGACATGAGTAACTACCGAGCTGCGGATGCAGCTGCAGAGCCCTGGGGGCCAAAGCACGGGCCTCTGTTCTGATGCAGCTCTTTCCCCAATGCTGGTGGCTTTCCTGAGCTTCCGAATGCAGTACATCTACTCTTTTATGCCCAAGAGATCAGGAAATGGATATTTCACATACAGACTTCTCAGTTATTATTTCAAAGCAATTATGTACTTGGATTTTCTAATTTTCCTGTTGTACCTCTTCCAACAAAGAAGTGGTAGAAATATTCTCGGGGAAGTTGAGAAGTTCAGAGAGGTAAGCAATATCAGGTCTTGAAAGATGTTAAACTACTCCAGCCTCTAATGCAACCAGCATATTGGAGAGATACAATCACCAGTTCTATGATTTCCTAATGCTCACAGTTACATTTACAGAATGAATTCTATTTTTTAAAAAAGTATTACTTGT
Organism: Pteropus alecto; assembly: GCF_000325575.1. Lineage (NCBI taxonomy): Eukaryota > Metazoa > Chordata > Mammalia > Chiroptera > Pteropodidae > Pteropus > Pteropus alecto. Next base: position 22,827,694 of record NW_006442109.1, on the reverse strand, counting down.
GCACTTTAGATTTTATGTCTCCAAAACTGAGCCCTTGATCTTCCTTTCCAAGACAGCATTTTTAGCACACTTCTAACTCTCAATAAATGGCAACCTTATCCTTGCTATAAATCTTGGAGTCATCCTTGACTTTTTTCCCTCACCTCACATCCAACCTATCAGCAAATTCTATTGGTTTGAGAATATACCCACAATCTAATTACTTCTCACCATCTTCATTGCTACCTCCCTGATCTGTGTACCACCATCATTTCTCACCTGGATCACTGCATCAGGCATTGATCCTTTCCCGTCTCATTTCGGCATAGCAGCACAAGCAATCCTTTACATGAATTAAAATCTATTTATGTAAACTAAAACAAGCCCCTCCTCTTATCAAAATCTTCCAATGGCTTTCCATTTCACTCAGTGGAAAACCCACTGTCCTTATAAAAGCTTACAAGGCCCTACAACAGAAATCCTCCTCCTTTACTTCTGGGACCTCATCTCCTACAACTATGTACCCTTCTACCCCCCACCACTCTGTTTAGACCACACCAGCCTTTTTACAGGTGAGTTTATACCTCAGGACCTGAATGTTTGCTGTGCCCTCTGCCTGGAATGCCTTTCCCCCACATATCACTTCCTTCAAGTTCAGTTAAAAACCCCACTGCTGCTTCCACCTCATCCCCACACCTGGTAGACAGCAAATTCTCAGGGAGGCCTTCTTTGGCCACTCTCAATAAATCACAAGCTTACATTCCACATCTCGCTCTTCTACTTTGCTTTTTTCCTTAACACTCAGCACTATTTATTTTAAACATTTATTCTATCTACTGTCAGACTAATTTCTGTTCCCAGCTATGTCCCCAAAGTCTAGACCAGTGCCTAGCACATGGTATGCATTCAACAAATATTTGTCAAAAGGATGAATAAAAGCAGATCACTGAGGGGAATAGGAAGTATAAAGCCCAATCTCCTCTGGGTGCTGGTCTCTGACTATCAATGGAACTTCACCCCACCAGTTCAGACCCACACCCCACACTAGGCATGCCTCACATTCCACACACACTTCTGTGTGTCTCTGAACATGTGGGTTCTCCTGCCGAGGATTTCTGACTCTCTTGTTTATCTCGCTGTTAGTTTTATCCTCATATATTTCACTACCAATGAGATGATTACCAGGCAGTTTCTCAAGAGTTTATTGGCCATCTGGTATTGTTTCTTTTGTCAATTCAATAAAAATGTGCCAGGCTCTAAGGATGTAAAGATACATTATTCTAAACTCTTGATATAAGATAACCATATTTATGGCCTAGATAGATAAGTAAACAGGTAAACAAAATAACTATGGATTATGAAAAATGCTGTGAAGGAAATAAAGAGGAAACTATGGTGGAATCATGGAAAGGGCAGTACTCAGATACGGCATTCAGGGAGGGTATCTATGAAAAAATATTTGGTAAGAAGGTACTGACAATGAACTATTGAGTCCTATGCTCTTGGGAAACAGTGATGGTTCAAAAAATCTCCCCAAATCTTCCTTTTTTTCCAATCTCCACCCTTTGTGTTCTAGAAAACAGCTAACTGTAATAAACTACCATTCCCTGCATGGCTTAAATAAAACTTTCTTTCCACTCTTTCTCATGACTCCCATAAGACTTGTAGAGGACTCCCATGTTTACCTATGTATGGCAAGGCCAAAACCAGACCGTTCCTTTTTTGTCTGAATCTGTTGACAAGGTCAGATGCAGACCCTCTAACTTTGCTCTTTGTCTCATGAATAATTAGCAAAGATTATAATTGTTTTTCCCCTTAAAACTAGCTGAACATAGAAATAAACATTTCCTGTTCCACTAGAACTTCTTTTGGTTGAGAAACAATCCCAACTGTTAACAACCTTACCTGTATCTTGCCTGCTACTCCCTATAAAAATCTAAGGTAAAACCACCCTGCTGAGACACATTGTGTTTGGCTGAATAATGGCCCTTGAAAGATACCCAGATCCTAATCCTTGGAATCTATGAATGTTACCTTATATGGAAAGGGGCTTTTGTAGATGTAATTAAAGAGCTTGAGATGGGGCTATTATCCTAGATTACCAGGATAGATTCAAAATATAATTATAAGTATCTTGTAAGAGGAAAGCAGAAGGAGACTTGCCTATAGATAGAAGAGAAGGCAGCCATGGGATGGAAGCAGAGAGAAGCAGAGGCAGAGAGAAGGTGCCTCTCTGGTTCTGAAGATGGAAGAAGGAACCACGAGCCAAGGAATTTGACTTTAGATGTGGGAAAAAGCCAGGAAACAGGCTTTTGCCTAGACCCTCCAGAGGTAGCACAACCCTGCGAATACCTTGATTTTAGCCATTAAGATTCATTTTGGAATTCTGGCCTTATTATAAAAGAATAATTTTCTGTTGTTTTAAACCACTTATTTTGTGGTTATTCGTTACAGCAACTGTAGGAAACTAATACACCCTCTTATCTTGAGATCCGGGGTGCTTTCACTATTGCAATAGCCTGAATAAAATCTATCTTCTTAGTTATTTGGTTTTTGTCTTTGACATTGCTAACCATATGAAGAGCAGGAAGCAGAAGTGTCCAGGCAAAGTGAACAACAGGCAAAAGAGAACTTGGTGTGCTCTAGTATCTAGGAGATGAATGTGACTCAAAGTGAAGTTGAATAAGAGCCTGATCATACAGATCCTTGGGCCATGGTAAGGAATTTGGATTTTGCTATATTTGTGATGGGAAACCTTTAAAAGCTTTTGATCCATAAAGAATAGAAGTAGGAAGAGATGATAGTGGCCCCAGAATGTGGGAATTTAAATATAAGACTAAATGAACTAGATTCTGTTTCTGTAAGGGTTGTAATATGAAACAGCACAGTCCAATTAGGATAATCTGAGGAAGGTTTACTAAAGAGGGTATTTATAAAGTTGTGGGCAAGATATGGGAAACCAAGACCACAAAAGAGAACACAGTACCCTCAATCTTATATCAGTGGAAAACCTGAAGGGAAAGGTAGAGAAAGCAGTTTCCAGGGTCTGGAAGAAAGGGCAACCTTGACGAGAATAGTGGTCTTCAATGGAGGGACATGGCCATCCATAGGGGCCTTGACTTTACCCTTCTCTCTCCCTGACCTCCTGCTGGGGCTCTCTATTCTCAAACCCAAATGCAAACCAGAGGACAAGAATGCTGATTGGGGAGGTCCACACAGTTCAGCATCTTGAACCAGAAAGCAGAGTAGACAGGGACAGGGAGTGGGTCTGGAGGGAAAAAAAGAAAGCTATGTAGTAAAGACATTACAATTATCCAATTTATTTTTTAATGCGGAGACTTGAATTTTCTACATTATTTCCTTAATGCTTACTTTCACTTAGCCTGTGCCTATAGGCACAAAAACAATGGCTTTTCACCTTTCTGACTTTTCTTTGAACAATTACAACTGCTCTTTCCTCCTAAAGGCAATCAGAAAGGACAGTGATTAAAACACTTATAAGGACTAATAAAGCTATCTTCAAAGTTCAGTGAAAAACCTCTTGTTAAAAGTGGAAAATTTGAGGAAATGTTGCTACATGAAAAATGGTTAATATCTACTTTAGACTGAAGAGAATTGAGTTTGTGTAGCTTAGCAAGTAAAGGTTGTTTGACGGGCAGAATTGAATCACAATCAACTGAAACCACAGCAAGCCTAATTTATACATTTCTCTGCTTGGATACCCATATTTTACCGTTGTTTCGGTTTCTGTTTTTTGTTTTGGTTTGGTTTTTCGTTATTTCTCTGGAAGATAATTCAATTTGCATTGCACATATCCTCACAGAAATTTTGAATCTATGAATATAAAAATCATGAACTTGGCCCATTTTTATTTTAATCAGTTTTCCTAATTCAAGATTAACTTCCCAGGATGTATACAGAGATTTAGTAACATGAGCAACAGTGTGCACATCAAAATACGGAGAGTTTCAGCAGCAATTTGAGTTATGGTAATCACTGGGTTTGTTCACAGAGACATGGATAAAAAGCATAACCCTTTTGTTCCTGTCTTTTTTTTTTTAATTTAGAAAAATTGTGTGCTATCAACAGAAAAATTATACAACAATTAATTGTTCAATGTCATGGAGGAAATCTGGTACAACCAACATGAATGAGAAATAAAGAGATCAAAACTGTCTGAGGTAGTGTCTTAACTAAGCATCTGTTCTCCTAGAGCCACTCTCAACAGAACCAAAAGACTCTCGTGCTTGCATTCTGTTCCAAGTGATTGCTCTAACACTAGCCTAGACCCAAATCAACTCCCAGGTGGGACTCCAATCACATATTAATTCTAGTGTGGGCTCAACATTATCTTCTGTTTCTTTTTTATTTTTTGTCTTTGCAAACCTGCATTTTTTAAAAATTAAATATTTTGTGTGACATTGGTTAGTAAAATTACATGTTTCAAACGTATGCTTCGATAATACATTATATGTATATTGCATTGTGTGTTCACCACCCAAAGTTAAATTGCCTTTTGTCACCGTATATTTGACCCCGTTAACCCTTATCTACCTGCCCCCTTCCCTCTGGTAAGCGCTAAACTGTTGTCCGTGTCCATGAGTCTCTGTTTGTTTTGTTCGTTTGTTGCTTTCAGTTTTATACCCCACATATGAGTTTTTACATATGGTTCTCAACTATTTCTATCTGACTTATTTCACTTAGATGATAATCTCAAGATCCATACATGTTGTTGCAAATGGCAGTATTTCATCCTTCCTTATGACTGGGTAATATATTCCATTGTATGTATGTACCACATCTTCTTTATCCAATCATCTACCGAAGGACACTTCAGTTGTTTCTGTGTCTTGGCCATTGTGAATGATGCTACTATGAACATTGGGGTGCATATATATTTATTTATAAATGTTTTCAAATTTTGGGAGTAGATACCCAGAAGAGGATTGCTGAGTCATATGATAATTCTATTCTTAATATTTTGAAGAACCTCCATACTGTTTTCCACAGTGATTGTATCAATTTACATTCCCACTAGCAGTGTATAAGGGTTCCTTTTTTCCCACAACCCCTCCAACATTTGTTATTACTTGTCCTGTTGATTATAGCCATTTTAACAGGTGTGAAGTGATATCTCATTGTGGTTTTGATTTGTACTTCTCTAATAGCTAGTAAAGTTGAGCATCTTTTCACATGTCTGTTGGCCATTCACCATCTTCTATTTTCACAATCATTTTCTACACCCTGCTCCTTGGCCCCCTTTGCTCCATTCAGGAAGTGGGCCTGAGCAAGATGGGGCCCATAAGGGGAAAGAGAAACAGAAAATGGCAGGTGGTCCTGGCAACTGGGAGCCCATGGAGGAGGCACCAGTGCTCTCAGGAAAGGTCAGAAAATAAGCTTGCCCTGGGAACATTCAGGAACAGACCTGCTTTTGTAAGTCTTGTTGATCCTAAATCTAGAAGCTCCCCCAAGACATCCATTATTTCATGACTTCAGGTTTTTCCTCTTAAAGATAGCAGACAGACAGATCTTCATATGTCTGAGAATGGTCGAAACGGGTGAAATTATCCAAATGGCTAATGCTTGATCTCAATACTTTCTTTTACCTCTTCCACCCCATTCCCATACCAAATCGACTTTATGGGCCATCAACCCAGCTAACAGGAAAGTCCTATTGATTGGTTGAAATATCTGTTCTAGGAGTTTATGTTAGACATAATAATGGCCCCTCAAAGACATTCACATCTTGATCAATGGAACCTGTGAATATATTACTTATCTAGCAAAAGGGACTTTGCAGGTGTGGTTAAGATTACTGAACTTGAGCTAGAGAGATAATCCTGGATTATCTGGGTGGACCCAACCTAATCACATGAAATCTTAAAGGGGGAGAACCTTTCCCATTTGCGATCAGAGAACCAGAGAGATGGCAGCAAAGAAGGACTCAACCTTCTGCTGCTGTCTTTGAAGATGGTAGACGGTGGTCACAAGGAAGTGAATGTGTTCAGCCTCCAGAAGCTGCAAAAGACAAGGAATTGGGTTCTTTCTTAGAGCCTCTAGAAAGAATTGCAGCCTAGCCAACACCTTGATTTTAGCTAAGTGGGACCTATGTCAGATTTCTGACCTAAAGAACTAATAGGTAATACCTTTGTATTGTTTAAGCCACTAAGGTGATTTGATGTGGTCATTTGTTATAGAAATGAACAATAGAAAACTTCATCACATCAAGCTTGGATTAGCACCACAAAAAATTTCCAATTTCTCCAGTCTCTCTAGTTAGTCTCTGGGATATCTTGGAAACTCTTATTTCATAAACTCTTGTAAACTCTATTCATTCGACTTCCCTGTTTTCGAACTAAGATCATCTGACCATCAGAAGATCTGAGGTGCCTCCTCTGAACTTGCCAAAGTTCAGGCTGGAAGGTTAGTGAATATTGCTGAAGATCACTGGAAAAGATTGCTTGAAGAGACTACTCAAGAAAATTTTCCACGGATTTTATCACTAAACTTGTTTAACAATAGGAATATACTAAGCAGTTTACAAAGTCTCACAGTGTTTTCAGGTTTCGATGCCCTACTGATAAAAACAGTTGGTATGCTGGAGTAAAACCAGTTCTGCTACTTTGGCCAGAGTGGATCATATAATTAACCTCAAAAACACCGAATCATACAATTAGCCTCTGATCCAGGAACTAGTCATTAAGGATAGTTATATTATAATATTACAAGGCCAATTTTTCAATCATATGCTCTTCAAAATAAAAGAGAGAGACATGATTCAAAAGAGATCATGTGAGCCAGGAGAGACAGCAGAAGTCTAGCACTGACTTAGTTCTCGAACAGCTTTCCAGTTTAGTCCATATGATCTGCCTTCCCCTAACACTCTCCTCTTTGTCTACTCTTGTAATTAAAACTGTCAAATATATTAAGTTTCTTATTGCTCAAAATTTCACTTTGTTTTCTATATTAAGTTTCAGACTTTTGATCCTATTTAACTGTTGGTGGGACACATTTTGTGACTTGCTTTAATAGTGTCCATTAACCAAAGAACAAGCAAATATTCTGAATGCTGCCTGGTATGCAATTATTCTTAGTAAAATTATACTACAAATTTATTGCTAAGAATGAAGGCCTTGGATCTCCCTCTGTATTTAAGTAATGGAGTCTCTATCAAACTGTCCAGAGTACAGTGGTTTTGGTAAAGCTCATAATAGTGGTTAAATGTGAAAGAATTGTTTCCAGCATGTCTTGACCCCAACAGATATTCTAGAAATAAATTCCCTAAAGCAGTGGTTCTTAACCAGGGATAATCAGCAAGAATCACCCTGGAGATTCTAGCAACCAGTTTGTAGTGAGGTTTGAACATGTGCTTTTGCTCAAGCTTTCCAGTTGCTTCTCATGTGTACCCTGGCCCGTAAGCCTTCTGCTTTTATTTTCTTTAATTCCTAAAAAATCAATGATGCTTTAAAATGAAATAACCATAGTCTTTCTCTGGGCTGTAATTACAGAAATTTCATTTCCTTATAGTTCTACACACATTGGCATAATTTAGAGTCAGATTTTCATCATGATTATGTTAAGAGATTGGGCATTTAGTGTGTTAGTGAGAACTGTAATTCTGAGTTTGTATGTTAACTATTCTGATCCTCTTAAACTTCTGTATGATGATATGGCAGTAATTTCTGAATTAGTTCAAAGCACTTTTGTAGCAATAAATGCTTGTTTTGTTTACTATCAGCTAGCTCCTTACTTGTTTATTTATCTGCCATTTAACTTAGTGTCCATCTCATGACTTACTTATATGCTTAAGATTCATGCTTAAGATTTCATATGTGCTGCTCTTATGAAAGCATGTTTGATCTTTGTGTTCTTCCCAAGAGCCTGGCAGGAACATTTTTGTGGGTTTCACAAGTTATATGCTGATTTAGTGTTTTTAAATTGGGCTATGGATACTCCTAGGGGAACAATACATTCCAGGAGATATCCAGATGGTGTTCTGGACCAAACAATTTTGAAAGAATGAATTTCCAGATAGTCAACACACATATGTATTTTTTACCAAAATTGATCTGCCTGTATACTAGTTCTTCTTTCCTATCTCTCTTATTTCAATTGCCCTTTTACAAAAGATAAGCATATATCTCACTCATTCTCAGCTTTACTCTGATGCTTAATCTGTGGTATAAATAAAATCTCTGGGTTTGAAATAAAGGAGAACTTCTAAATTTTGGCACCAGAACCCAAAGTATGGCTTCTGTCTTTTATTGGCTTACACATGTCTTCAGCAAAGGAGAACTGTGGCATCATAAATGAGATGTTTTAGCCCATATGGAATGTTTGAAATTCAGACACAGTAGAATTGTGCAGTTATGGGGAATTATGATAATTTTCCATTAATGTTCTCACCTCTTCCATTCCTGAATGATTGTCAAAGAATGCACTCCCCCTGAGCAAGAGTTCGAGAGTTTCATTCAAACTGACAAAAAGAGAAAATTTACCTACTTGGAGAACCTCTCCATAGAGAGTTTGGGCAAAAGAATAGTGATCCCAGATGGAAGTTTGAGATGCATAAAGATAAGCAAAGAAAGCGATAAAAGTCTGGGTAAACATTTCTTTAAATGACTGCAAAAAGTAGTGATGATAATAATGTTTACTGAGATTCAAAGAAAAGATATGCTTAAAATACTAGGCGATAATTGTATGTATGTCAAAAGAAGGGTTAATGGAGTAAAAGCTTTCTTAAGTTTTTGTTATCTGGGAGAAAGATAATTTTGTTTTAGATTTTAGCCACCAATGAATTCAGCATGCATGTTTTCATTTATCTAAAACAATAGAATCAAAGAATAAAACTTCTCAATTAGTAGAGGGAAAAATGAAATAAAAAAATAATCAAACTAATTAAAAATAAAATAATAAAATTTAAAGAAGGCAAAAAATGGTAAAAGAAACACAGAACATATGAAAAGAACCCAAGTTAAGATAGTTTAAGTCCATCATGGAGCTTACGTGCTAGTGGAGGAAACATACAAGTGAAATAAATATGTATTTCATGTAGCAGTACATGCTTTGAAGAAAAATCAAATAGAGTAAAGCATTAGATGGTGCATAGGAGGAGACTATTTTTAGATAAGAGAAAAATCTGAAATTGAGAGAGGAAGCAAGACTCCCAGGCTTTTTATCTTGAGCAGGAAGAGAGGTTGAGAATAGAAGAGAAGCCATAAAGGAGACTGAGAAGAGGAGGCCAGTGAGGTGGGAGGAAGACCCAGTGTGGCCTAGTGAAGAAGTGTTCCAGCATGGAGGGAATGATAACTGTGAAACTAAGGATGCCTGGTTAATTTATTACGTACATCTTTCCCAGACCTGGGGGACACAGCCAGCAGCAGGGTCAGTGTTAAGAGTTACCACAGTCTCAGTAGGGCACATATAAACCTACAGGACAGAGTGGCTAAGTGCAAAGACTCCGAAGCCAGACTACCTGAAGTTGAATTCTGGTCTTATCTCTGTTTGTGAGCTGTGTGACCTTGGTCAAATTATTTAACCTCTCTGTGTTTCAGTATCCCCATCTGTGAAATGGGGATAATAATAACACTTGTTTCCTCTGGTTGTTGTGATTAAAAAACACTTAGAATACAACTGGCATAATCATCATGTAAGTTTTTATTAAAAGGAGAGAAATCACTTCTCAGAGGGGAACACATTCCAAGATCCCCAATGGATATCTATAGTAAACTGCAGAGTACTGAACCCTATATATATATACACTGTTTTTTCCTATTCATACATACCTATGATAAAGTTTAATATAAATTAGGTATAGTAAGAAGTTAAAAACAAATAATAAAATAGAATTAAAACAATAAGTTATGTGAATTTGGTCTGTTTTCTCCCAAAATATCTTATTGTACTGTACTCATCTTTCTTGTGATGAATGCATTTGTAGAATAGTAACATAAACAAGATGGCTGTCTCCCACGCTTTCTGATTATGTTGCCAGAGAACAGACAATTTTTGTTTTTGAGAGTGTGTAAGTTCTTCACTTTGTACACTACGCCTGGCTTTATCATATGCCCTGCAGTGTTGCCACATAGTATCAGAGTTAATCTGTCCTTGCAATGTTTTATGCCCTGGTGCCTCCTTTGCACTTTTATGACAATAGGTTCTATTGGGCATCGTCTTCCAGAAGAGCCTGGTTTCATGACAATTGAAGACTTGCTTTGGATGGTATCCATTCTCTTTCAACAACTTTTTCAACTTTGCCAGAAATGTGGCAGCAGCTTCTTATCAGCAGATGCTGCCTCTCCAGTTATTTTTACATTTTTCTGTCCAAATCTATTTTTGAATCTGTGAAACCATCCCTTGCTTATGGTAAATGGCTTGGTGTCACTCACTTCAGGAGATCCCTTGCTTAAGTCATTTAGGCTCAATGCTTTCTGTCACAACACGTTGGAACTTGTTTTCCATTCATGTCTTCCGCCTGCAAACTTAATGCCTTTTCTGTCATAACTAAGCACTTATCATTGACTGTGGTCATAACTTTTGCAGTTCAAAGTGCAACAGCAAAACTTCACTATTTCTGATCCATGTTTCCTTCTTACCATAGATCTTAGTAACTTCAGCATGTGATTTTTTTTTCTAAAATTTTTCAAAAACTTTCACCTTTTTATGTAAGGGAAGCTTTTTGCAGCTTCTCTTTGGCATATCCAAATTGCTAGCATCACTACTCTTGGGCTTTGGGGCCATTATTAAGAAAATAAAGATTACCTGAACGTAAGCACTGCGATACCATGACAGTGGATCCGATAACCAAGATGGCTACTAAGTAACTATCAGGTGGGGAGTATACAGCCTGGAAATGCTGGATAAAGGGATGATTCACATCCTCAGCAGAATATCATCACATTTCCTTACGTCATTCAGAACAGCACACAATTTAAAACTTATGAATTGTTTATTTCTGGAATTTTCCATTTAATATTTGATTAAAAATTAAATGAAAAAAATCAAGACTTTGAGAAGTAATCATATACAAGGCCCTAATGGAATAGGCAATGCGATCTCTATCATTAATTCATATAACAAATATTTATCAAGCACCATTCTGAGATAGGGACTAAGCTAGGCCCCAGGAATATATTGGTGAATGAAGGCACTCATAGAGCTTATGTCTACTAGTGAACAAAAAATAAATGCATAAAAGAAGTACAGATAATAGTGACAAGTGAATAGAAAAAATACTAATTACTGTGATAGAAAATGGTGAAGGGAATACAGGGCAGCTACTTCAGTTGTTTGTCCTGGAAGGCCTGAGATGATTTGAGACTTGAAACATATGACGCATAAACTAAGTATGTGTATAGACTCCCAAGCAGGAAAGTCTGGTGAGTCTAGAAACTGATCCAGAGCCACCTTAGCCAGAAGCACCAGACCTGAGTGGGATGATGACTCTAGCTGAGGTTGGAGAAGTAGGAGAGCGAAGATCTTGTTGCTGTAGGTATGAATTTGGGGGGTCTGCAGGGTATAGGTAATATTTAAAGCCATGGGAAGAGAGTGCAGAGTATAATCCATAACCTCATCCAGAGGAATTCCAACATTTAAGAGGAGCCTGTAAAGGAAACTGAGAAGGTGGGGCTTGTAAGGAAGGACACAGCAAGCAGTCCGAAAACTTCCCCAACAATACCTGCCCTCTTATAGTTTGTATTTATTTTGACAAATTGCATTACAATTCGGCTTTCAGGTTTTTTACCTCAGTTCCGGAGATAACTGGAGATACTTGTATTGTAGAAAATCCAATTTTACAATTATATAGAAAGTGATTTGCTCATCCCCACTGTAAGCAACACCAGCGTGGCCCAAGATTTTTGTTTGAATCATAGCCACGGGTCCCCTTCCGTGCTGCTGCGGGGGTCATCTTTACAGTGCTAGGATTTCAACTGAGTTGTCTCTTGCCATTTATCCTTAAGATCCTGCTCCCCTGCCCTTTAAGAGTAACAGGACACCATCTTGCATACTCGGTGTTGTAGGGAA
>NW_006442109.1:22790283-22815664 GCF_000325575.1 Pteropus alecto | reverse complement strand
GAACTCGCTGCCTTGCCCACAGCGTAGGGCGCAGCGCCACCGGCACTGTCGTGCGGTTCCTTTGCTTTGAGGGCCCCAGAGATTAGAGCCTGGGGAGACATGGCCGCGGGCGGCGCCGCCCTAGGTAAGTCAGCAGATACGCTGAACCCGGGCACCTGGGCCTCGCTCATAGTCTTTAAAGAAGTGGGCCAGAAAAATGTGAGAATATGAGAGAAGCAGAGGCAGCCGGAGGCGGCAGCGAGATTCCGGACAGGGCGCCGCTTCCTGGAAGCCCAGGGCCTGCGCCAACTCGGGCGACTGATTCGATGCCTCCGTGCGCCTCTCGTCAGAAGGCGGCGGTTACTGCTTCCGAGGTCACTTTACTGGGACACGCGTCTTTAGGGTGTAGATCCGGCGCGCCTGCAGGAGCAGAATAACCAACACGCCTAAGCTCGGGGCAGATGATTCCCCTCTGCCCTCGCCCTGCGCTCAGCCACTTCCTTCCGTCTTCGTTTCGCTCAGTGTTTAAAGGCGCGCGCAGCGCACGGCCAAGCGTCCCGATGGCGGCACTCTTCCGGCCAGGCGCGCCCCTAGATGCCGCCCCGCGGGGCGCCGCGCTGCTGGGGGCACCACGGCCGCTTTCCAGCGCTCGCAGACTGAGCCGAGGATGCCGCGGCGCCAGTAATGCGGGGGCCCAGGCTTCTTAAGGTGTGGGGAGGATGGGAGGCCGGCGGACTGACCCGCCCCTGCTGGCGGGACTGGGCGAAGGCCGGCGGACTAGCAAGAGGCACGCACATCTTCCCGCTTTGTTTGGCTGGGGAAGCGGGAGGGCGCGCAGTCCTAAGGCGCGAGAGCGAGTCCATTCGGTCCTTCCCATGGGGGTGGAGAATTGGTTTTCTGCTGTGTTCGGGGGAGGCCACAGAAGCTGTCCTTCTGCATTGGACCCATGTGCTAAGTTTGGAAAGCTTAAAGAAGGTCAGTAGCTTCTAGTCTCAAATCTGCTTTCGGAGAAGTGTTTCCAGCCCTACAATTTGAATTTCGCCTCCTCTCTCAGCCAAACTGTGGGCTCGTCCAGGAAGAGTGGGCGGGGCGGGGAGTTGCTGGCGGGAAGTTTAAAACTTAGTGTGTTCCCACTGGCCGGGCTCATTCTGCGCCCTCTCCTTTCTTCTACATCTTTCTGCGTTCTTCTCTGCCATGCCCTCCTCTGAAGAGATACCCACCATCTCCCCCAGCAAGCGGGCCCGGCCTGCGGAGGACGGCGCCATACGGCTCCGCTTCGTCCGGCTCTCGGAGCATGCCACCGCCCCGAGCAAGGGGTCTGCACGGGCCGCGGGCTATGACCTATACAGGTGAGTGGCGACTGCCGGCCGCCCACGCCCCGGAGGGAGACTGACCCCGGCGATAAGGCCGCCTTCTGTCCCTGCCATCCCTGCCCCCGGAGAGGAGACCCAGTTCTCGGATTTTAGAGTTCTCAGTCACGTTAACTTATATTCTCAGGCCCTCTGCTACCGCAGCTTGAAACAGTCACTTAAAAGATTACAGATCAAACATTTTTTTTTTTTGCATATATGTAGGTTTCCGCCCTTTTGGTGTTGAAAATTTCAGCTTTCCTCCAGCATAAATTCAATAGGCATTTGGGCAAAAAGTGTAGAATGGTAAATATCAATAAATGTCTTTTGAGGCGTTGTTTTGCAACATTCATTGTGCCCTCTCCAAATGGAAGGTAAAGATAAATAAAGCCCACCTTGGCTTTCAAGACCTGAACATGATGCCATGCCCAACAGAAAAGCCATGGTGGTATCCTAGGTGCTGATTATGAAAATACCTAAGAAGGATTAATGAAGACTGCTTCTGCCTTAAAGGCTTAATAAAATTTCTTCACACATCCCTATTTAAGTTTGATCCAAGGACTGGAAATTTCAGAAAGGGTCCAAATACAAAAAGGGATGTTGGTAATACTACCACCTTTTCATTTGTACACTTTTTACCTGTACTAAAAACTTTCTCATATTTTTTTTAAATTCTCACAATAATCCTGAAGTAGACGTGTTACTTTTTACAGATGAGAGAGTTTGTAAGGAGCCGAATTGATAGCCCAAAGGCTTGAAATTAATAGGATTTTTGACCCTGAACTCAGTGCTTTTTTACCCTTGACTACTGTACCCAATTCTTATAACCATGATGGTAGGTGAAAAGTGATTCTGGAAGTAGAGGATATTTATTACATGACTAAATCCTTAGGATATATTTTAAATCATTCCAGGTAATTCTAATGTTAGAACTGTTCTAAGTCATAAGTATGAGGGAAGGAGAGAAAGTATGTGATGATAGTAAAGAAGAAAAGCGAGGTATAGACTTGAAGCTGAAAGGGATATAATTCAATCCCTTAATTTTCATGAATAAAAGGAGTGTCGTAGTTTAACTACACCATGTCTGGGCAGTGCTGTGAGTCATAGGAAAGACTGATTTAAAGTACTTTAAGCATCCTCCTAACAAACGTAGGTGACTTTATACATGCTGAAAAAAAACATGAAAATAACTGGTCTTTAATAAATTAGGGCTTAACTATGAAGAGAAGAAATTCTGTTGAAAGAAGTAGACATAGTACTGCTTTTACCAGCCTTAATTAAGGTATTCAAAGTAAATTCCAGCTCTGCTTATTGCAAGATCTCTGGTGGACCTTAGAGAACCCGTTCCTCAGCGGTGTCCATCTCCAGGGCTATTCACAATGCTCACCCCTCTCCTTCAGCCAGTGAAATTCATGGGCACAGCTTAGTAAACTACGAAGACCAGTAGAACAGATGCAACACAGCTCTACCCGCTTTCCTTCTGCATGTTTTCCCTAATTGCTAGAGGATTGTTGTGAGAACATGAGTTATATAAAGCAGTTAGAACTGTGCCTGGGGCTTAGTAAAGCTTAATAAATGTCAGCTATTATTTACCCTTCTTTCTTAGTTCTCTCTTCCTCTTTTCATACTGTTACTGAAGCATATACCTTTTAAAAATCTATCTTTTCTGCCTCCCGCTCAACCACATTGTTCAGAGAATTCATTTATTTACATATTGTCACCTCTTTCACCAGAAAAATTCATAGAGAATTAATATATCTAAATACCAGTTATTTTCTTCCTATATCTTCCTAGTGCCTATGATTACACAGTACCACCTATGGAGAAAACACTCGTGAAAACCGACATTCAGATAGCTCTTCCTTCTGGGTGCTATGGAAGAGTAGGTAAGTGATTTAAGACATAGGTAATTATTTGTCATTCTCTTTTATCTTAGTTTCATTTGGAGTATAAATAAGGGAAGGGATATTGCTCGTTCTGTGTCATAAAATAAAGAAGTGACATCTGTGATGGCAGATACAGCCATTTGAAAACTTTCATTTACATACAGGCATACCTGAGAGATATACTGTGGGTTCACTTTCAAAATACTGCAGTGAAGTAAATATCACAATAAAGCAAGTCATGAATTTTGGGTTGTCAGTGCATATAGAAGTTATGTTTACATTGTACTGTGGTCTATTAAGTGTAACAGCATTATGTCTAAAAAAATATACATACCTTAATTTAAAAATGTTTTATTGCTGAGAAAATGCTAGCCATCATCTGTGCCTTCAGCAAGTTGTAATCTTTTTGCTGGTGGAAGGTCTTACTTTCTATTTGTAAAAAAAAAAAAAAAGCAACAACAGTGAAGCACAATAAAGCAAGGTGCGATCAAACGAGGTATGTCTGTATCTCCTTTTGTCTCTATGTGCTCTTTTTGCTTCCTTAATCTTTCAAGAGGCTCACATTGGCCCAAATAACTACTCACTGTGAGAAAAACTGCAAATATAGGTGATTTTTAACTGGTACTTTTATCAATGTTAACGCTAACTTCTCCTTTAAGGACCAGATTGCATATGAAGTCAGATTTCTTTGTGAAGATGGTGATGAGAATAGCTAATATATGTATGTAGGAAAATAAAGACAGGCTTAGTATAATGGCACGTGGCATTCATCATGAGGGTAAAACTAACTTCTGGCAGTCCCAGTGTATATATCAGGCCACTTAGCTTTTTCCCCTTTGGATTTCCCTGTATGGGGTGTTTTGGGGTAAGGGATACTCATCAATGGACTAGAAGGAAGCACTTCATAGTAGGAAGAGCTAGGGCAAAATGGAGTATAAGTCAATAGGTTTGACTTTTCTGGAGTGAGTCAGTTGTCACTGGAAAGGAAAGAGATTTAAAAGTTCTTTTCAAGAGCATAATTTCTGACTAACTTGAGAGTAAAACATGGAACAAATGAAACTGACCCTTCACCTGCAAGGGGTGGAAAGTGGTGGCTCAACTACCACTACCTTGTTAGCCATGACTGTGAGAACTAATACTTCAGCCTTAAAAGAAAATTGAGACGAGCTCTCTCTTTATCTCTTTTTCTCAGCATTGACTGCATTTTTGGTGTATTCTGGGGGGTGGGGTGGGGAATCAGGAGGTAGTGTGAAATAAAAGTAAAGGCAAGAAGGGGCAGCAGTGTTTATTGACAAAGTTTTCTGATTTAAGTTATTCTGGAATAAAATACTAGAAGATAGGATAATTAATGGTAGGCCTGAGGCTCAAATCAGCAAGGATAAGGTATAAATTTAGCTTTTTATTTTTATTAAGAATAAAAAGCATAGTAAGAATGAAAAGCATAGTGAAATTGAGTTCTTAAAGTTTAGTTTTTGGCATTTTGCTTGACTGATATTAAACCTTTTATCTTACTCTGATTCATTTGTTTCATACAGAGATGTCTCTTGGAATCTGAATCATGAGTAGGAAAGAGTCCCCAATCCTATAGGCGAAGCTCTGCTGCTCTTCATTTCAGTTTATGTACCACCCCCACCCGCCGCCCCTTTCTTTCTCTGCCTGCCTTATTCCCAATTACATTGCAACATGCTCAGAACTCCCATCTTAAAACAGAAGTCCTCTTCCTCAGTTTCGTGTCCCTACCAGCTGCAGTCCTCACTTTGTGGCCAGACTTCTTCACAGAGTTGTCTGTGGTTGTACCCACTTGATCAACTTTCATTTCATTGCAGCAGTTCACAGCTGTACCACCACAGATCCTCAACTGACTGAAGTTGTGTGCAACTGGCTTAAAGTTGGCTTCAAATTAAACCTTGTCAGATTTATCTAAACTTTTCTAGTTTGGTAATACAGTATGATAAATATATTTTTTAATTCAGAACCATCTGCTAAGCTAAGATGAATGTCAGTGTTATGAGAGATGAGAGTAACATGCTTATATTGGTGTCAATTATATCCGATATCGCCCTTCCCTCTTAAAATAGTGAATTTCTCCTTTTTTGTTTTTTAGCTCCACGTTCTGGCTTGGCTGCAAAACACTTCATAGATGTAGGAGGTAATATACATGTTCTGTCTTGCCTTTTAGAAATTTCTATCTGAATAATAGACAATTATGATATAGTGTCAAATGCTGTTTGATTACGTCTAATTTTTAAATGACCATTATGTGAAATGCACGTTATTTTATTGATAGGCTAACTAGACACTATCTGACAAATAGGATTTTTGCCTTGGTTTAATGATAATTGCATTTAGTCCAAAAATGACCTTATTCTTAGAAGAAAGTTTGTTATAAGAGAAGGAAAAGCTTTGTCATTATTTAAGCAATTATATTGGCTTCAGAATATTTTCTTACCTCCATAAGAGAGACATCCATGTTTGGCAAAATAGAAGAAGAATCTTTACCTAGTCAAGAGAGAACATTGTGCTTTCCTATCTATATTTCTTGGTCAGCAAATCTTCAGTGACTCATGTCTCTCAAAGTCAACAACTCCCTCACGGGATCCCTTTCATGAAGAAGCCCCAGTTTCTTCTGCTGGCCACCCTTTTTGTAAGATCTCTAACTGCCCCTTAACTGTAAGGAAATTCTCACCTTTCTGATATGGCTTCCTTCAGATCTCATCACTGGGGTACAGATCCCACTGATGGGATCCCCATGTCCCGACACTTCTTTATCCCCATTGATAGAGAGCAAGTGCTTTATTCACTAACAAGATATCTTGGCCCTCTGGGTAAGTGGATGTGCTAGATTCTCCACCTCCTGCTATTTTTACAAAGCTACTTTTTAACAGATGAGAAATGGGCTCAGAGATGAGCCCAAGGTGACCCACTAAAAACTGGAATTTCCATCCACCTGATTCCAATTTCTTTCCACTGCAATTAAATGATGCGGATCACTCTGCCCCACCCCTCCATCAACCAGGCACTGTCCTGAAGTAGCTCACTGTTACTTGCACTGCAGGGGGTAAGGGTGCAGAATGAGGCCTGTCCTTGCCGTAGCTACTGCCTGCCCTTAGTCTCCCCACGGTATCACTAGGTGGTGCTGTGGGTCAAGACAGGAGCCCAGAAGTGTTTCTTAGGGACTAAAGAGGGGCCGAGTTTGACACAACAGTGATGGTCAGCCTATTTGGGTTGAGGATTGCCTGAGCTCAGTTATGCTTGATTTTCAAAAATACTTTTATAAGGTCAAGTATGGTAATGTAGGACTGTAACTTAAGGATATAAAAGACTATATTTTCTTAAAGAAATTTCAAAGACTTGTGAAAGGAACATGAGCTCTAAAGTAACAGCTAGATTTGGGTCTCAGCTTTGTCACTAACTAGCTAGTTATTTAACTTTTCTAAGCTTGATTTCCACATGTGAGATGAAAATTCGTGTGCCTGCCTGTGAAGGGTAGGACAGTTAAACGATGTATGTAAAGCATCTAACACTGTGTGGCACATATTAGTTCCTGTAAGTTATATTTCCTGTTTCCTAGGGACTTCACAGATTTTTTTCTTTTTTTCTTTTCTTTTTTGACATGGAAACTTGTTTTTCCCAACTGTGTTACTAATTTTTGCTCTATTTAAAACAACCCTCTGAAAAAAATTCATGTAAAAGAACTGGAAAGTTAGTTTTCCTGGTGGTTGGTGTGGTATTATTTATAAAATCACATTGTGGTGTGTTCTTGGATGCAGAATATCTTAAAAATGTCTCTTAGGCACAAATTTATCATAGTTGGCCACAGTTTTTATTTCAGAAGAGAGATGTTGTTAGAAATCCCACGCTGTAAGTAAGGGTCAAAGGGAAAAGTTGAGTATGCAGGATTCTGTTCAGAATTCACATCTGGTAGGTGTGGATAGTTTTCACCGAAGGAGGTTTCCAACAAATGACATGCCAAAGTCTTGACACAGTAAAACTTGCCTGAAGTCAGTTAATCACTCTGCCAGTTCCAATGCATGATTTTTCCAGTGATAACTTGAAAATACTTTCTGCTTTCTCATGAAGAGAAATCTCCCTGATGCTTATGTCCCTTATATAGAAAGAGAATAAGCCTTGGGTTTTCTTGAAGGTCAAATCATCTTTGAGTAATAAATGAACTTGAAACTATTGGATTTTTTATACTGTTGGCATTCATGCTAAAAAAAAAAGTTTTAATTGAAGGCTTCTTTTTTTTCTGCAATACATTTTAATTGACTTCCAACAACTTAATTTCTTTTAGTTAGCCAAAAGCTTTCCCCATGTCTGTGTGCCAAGCATAAAGTCTTGGTAGATCATCTGGCATTGCAGGGTTCAAGACACCCAACCATTTGAATATGATAGAACAACTTTACAGATTTATACCCAAGACCTTTACAAAAAGGGAGTGTTTTTGTATGGTAGAAGATAGTATGGTGTAGAAAAATAAATACTTGCAAGTCATATGAAAAAAAATACCTAAACAGATTTAAAAAACATAAACAATATAGAAGAAGACAAAAAACCCCATCACAATAGAGAATAGGACATGCAAGTTGTGCAACAAACATACAGAGGAAGAAAGTCCAGCCTAGTCATCAGGGAAATGCAAAGTAATGCCATGAGATACCATGTTTTACTCATCAAATGGACTGGAATTAAAGAGATTACTGCCATCTGGTACTGTAAGAACTTTGGGAAAGGGCGTTCTTAAATATCTCTGATAAAAGTTTGAATTGCTACACCTTTTTTGCAAATTGTCTAGTAATGTCTATTAAAATTTATAATGTACACACCCTTTGACCCAGGAAAGTGCTTTTTTGGAAACTTTGATGAGGATAAAAAGCACTAATACACAAGGACACATGTAAAGGAGGGCTGCTTTGTTTGTTACAGTAAAAATGTGAAAGCAACCTGAATTTGTGATAATATATAAGAGATTCACATAAATAATGGTACTGTATTTCCATATCTTGGATCTAAAAAAATAAGATTTATATATATTAATCTCAAAGGATGCCTATATTTTAAGTAGAAAAAAGGAAAATAATATTTAAAATGTATTATTGTAATATTGGCTACCTGAGGGAGGATGGGGGAATATTATTAGCTTTTACCGTTAAAAATGTTTGTACTATTTGGGTCATCTAAAAATGTTCTAATAAAGTAGAGAACAAAAGAGTTCAGCAAAAGTCAGTCCACATTGTCTTTATCTAATGCAATCTAGATAAATGAGTACTAGCCTGTACTCCAGGCCTTGCAGCATAGAGATCAAGATTCCATGGCCTTTCTGTGGACTTTTGTTCCGGCATGAGTAACATGTTCTATTGAGGGATTTCTTCATTAAATCTGATCTACATTGTTCCTGCAGCCAAAACTTTCTGCATGTAGATAACATAAAAAAGCTAATCTCATCTTTATCAATTCTGTCTGTAAATATTAAGGACTAAGTTAACAGTCCACTGGCAGTGGAAAAGGAAACCAGGCTTCAGTATTCTTTGAATTAGTCAAAATTTCATTACTCTACAACTAGAAAGGAACAGACTGTTTCTTTCAGTCTGGACATGATACGAACCACCTCTGCTGCCTTTCAGCCTTTTTTGTGCTGACCCTTCTCACTGTTAAAATTTCATTTATCTTTAATTTAAACTCTTAAAAGTTTTGTGTCAGGAACCTTTTAAGAAGTGCTTGAATCCAATTTCACTTACCCCCAGTATCTCATTCATAAAGCATAGGAATTCATTTAAACTTCTGTAATCCACTGGAAAAATCTAAAATGTTGTTTTTTTCTGAGTATTTTTCCTATGGTGGGCCTTTTTTTTTTTTAATTTGCTTTTTTTCCTATATGAGAAAATTGGAAGGGAATGTTTACCCTTGTTCTAAAAATAAATTTTTTTCAGCTGACCTTCAAAGAATGAGTCTCGCCAACCAGCATTCGTACCCATTGAGCTAAATTCCTGATTATTTTATTTCCTTTTTCTCTTGATAAGAGGTTTTTGTTTGTTTCTTATAGGAAGTGGGTATTAATAAGATGTTACATGAAATTACATCTGTTTAGGTTCACATGAATTCTATCCTTTTTACAAACTGAAGGAAACATGTATTAAAGGAAATTGGCAATGGGAGGGGGAAGTGATTGCTAGTAGGTAGGGGGTTTCTTTTTGGGGTGATGAAATGTTCTAAAATTGATTGTGGTGATGGTTATACAAGTCTGAATACACAAACGTTGAATTGTGAATTATGTCTCAATATTAAAAAAAATTAAATGAGAAGGCCTGATGTACCTGTATCATCTATACCTTGTGTTTATGGAAACGTTTTAAATTCTTGGTCCTAATAAGTCTGGTAAATGAACCTCTCTGGGCCAAGGCCGGGCCATGGCTTAAGTTTCTCTCCTGCAAAGATTTGTTGCCCTGTGTTTATAGTCTCAAAATAGGTACCAATTACACACAATTCTATGTAAAACTGTACTCACTGTTAAGCTTCTGTGCCGATGTCTTCTTCATGCTCTAAGAAGGTGTGGTGGCTTGATTTAAAAGCAGAAGACTGAACTGCAAGGTACAGGTCCGTTTTTGTTATAAAAATGGGAAGTTCTGATATTTGCTAGACTGCTGCTTAACAGTGTCAGCACTGACTTATTCCTCTGCATATCTTCAGGCTCTTTGACATTTTTATTTATGACTCAATCATATTTCAATCTAGATATTAGTGGGAAGCTGCTACTAGGAAAAGCCTTTAAAACCCGATTCATAATTTTCTCCTAGTCTTTTTGGCAGCTGTGCAGCAGATAGAGACAGGGGGTTTGGAGAGAGCAATTCAAGACAACTCGTTCACGCTGCTAAGTGCCTGCTCCCTGTTTAGAGTAGGAAATGGTCACTATTTGTAAGGGTGACAGGTGGGAAAATTCAGAATATTTTCTAAATTCTTTTTATTTGCATTTTAGTAGTATCATTTCTTATTTTTGAGGCTTCACATAGTACCAGAGCAAGATTCACTTATTCGGTTATGAGGATAAAAATCTCAGCTACATAAGAATGATTTTGAGGTCATCATATACCCTTGGTGTTTTGGTAGCATAAACCAAGCTAATGATATTTTTCTTTTCTCCAGCTGGTGTCATAGATGAAGATTATAGAGGAGATATTGGTGTTGTACTCTTTAATTTTGGCAAAGAAAAGTTTGAAGGTACGTTAAACATAGAGTCATAAAAGCAGTGAGTTTTCTGAGTTATGTATGTCTAACACATGCTAACTAGTTCTCATTGTACAAGGCAGGATATAGTGAATGCATTCATAAATATATCAGTAATAAACATAAAATGTCAGTAATAAACTGTTTTGTTTTTCCCTTTGAAGTCAAAAAGGGTGACCGAATTGCACAGCTCATTTGTGAACGGATTTTTTATCCAGAAATAGAAGAAGTTCAAGTAAGTATCACAAAAACTGAGTAGGGAATGCATAATATAACATCTTCAGTGAAGGAAAAATAAAATTTCGAGGATTTAGTATGGTATTTCTAACTAAATAGCATATATGACTAATCATATTTTAAACAAAATTAAAACCTCAGTTTTAGAATTTTTTGAGATGATTTTCATAGCTGTCATCTAGCATTACTTTGGATGACAACTCATTTAAATATACTGTGAATTCTGTTTCCTTAGCTTTTTGAAAATTATCCAATAATTAAATTTACAGAGCTTATAAAAAATTATTGCAATCCCCTTTTTTAAAGGACGTTATAGTAAGAATGAGTCTTAACTGATTAGGAGCTGGGGAGAACTGAAAGATGATGTGAAATTAACTCTATGGCTTACCACCTTTATGTCTTTTCAGGTGTTAGATGACACTGAAAGGGGTTCAGGAGGTTTTGGTTCCACTGGAATGAATTAAAATTTATGCCATGAACAAAATGAGGAAATATTTTTTTTTCCCTTAAAAAATAAAGAGTTTTTGTTTAGTGTTGGTGTAAACTTTAATAGCTTTAGGTTTTAAAAAAATCTGGTTCTCATGAGGAAAGGGTACTGTTGGGATCACAAAACTTTACTCTTGTGTTTTTCTACATTTTATTGTTTTATAAATCTGCATGGTAACCTAATACAAATAATTTTTCAGTCAAATGTGCATCAGTTGCAGGTCCCCTCCCCAAAACTGTATTTAATTCACTAAATGCTACCTCTTCAACAATTTGTCTTTCAGTCGCTTTATAAATCATAAGCAAAGCCTTTTAATCAATAAATTCAAATTCTTTCACAGATATAAATTATTACATAAACTGAACTAAAACATAATAAAAAGTTAAAGTTCCTTATTCTCCTCATTGGTTTAAAAATAGTTTTTAATGTTAAGATTTCTTTGTGAGGTAGGAAGAGAATCCTCAGTTTATTTTTAGGTTTTTTTTTTTTTTAAATCATCCTTTTGATAGACCCTAGATTGACTGAGTATAGTATGTTTGTGAAGGAAACTATAACATGGAAATTTCCAGTTGGTTTGTTCCTCTGAATTTCATCCCATCAAATAAATTGTATAAGTTGTAATTATATGGGTTTCTCTCACTAAAATAGCAATGATAGCCTTATTCAAGAAAATATGCAATTTAATTAGGATAAAATAGATGTAGTGATGTATGCTTAGACCACTAGGTTTGTCCATTCCACATACTTTTGAGTAAATGTGTTTAAGCAGTATTTCACTGCAGATAGGGGGCTGATTCTATGGATTAGTTTGTCGATATGCTTTCTTTTATTTCCCAGACCCCTTTGCACCAGGTCTTTGGGTGTCACTTTGGCTTTGTCAGTCAAATGCACTAGTGTGGGACTTATGAGGCATTTTTTTGTGAGTGTGGGTCATAACAGACTGTGCTTTTGGAACTGGACACTCTTGGTCACTCAGTTCCTGGAAGCACCAGCTATAGTTTACTTCTTCTGTCCTTCCAGTGTTTCTAGGTCATTTAATACCCTGCAATGTAGTAGTTTCCATCTGCGATCACGATTCATTGGTCATGAAATCAACTAAGTGGGTCATACATAACTAGCATTTTAAAAAATTGAGTAGAAAAAGCATGTCAGATGAGTAAATGTGAAGATTGTTTGAATTATATATTTATGTGTATACAGGTTCATGGAATAAATTGTTTCTGCAGTTCAATAAAATTTAAATTCTTTCTTGCTAAACTAGCTAGAGTAGATTCTGTTTTCTGAACCCTGATTATACATAGTAACTGTTGAGTAAGAACAAGTAGTGTGATGTGACTACCGAGAGATATGGTCTTAGCTGACTGTAATGTTCTCACTTGACTGAAAGTCCTCTGTATTAAGCACTTGTACAAACTGCTTGTTTTCTCTGCATACCTGTGGGGAAGTAGATATAACACTTTATATATGACAAGAATGGGCTCAGAGACATTTAGTAATTTGTTTAACACTTCAGCTAATATCTGTTAAAGCTTGGGTCCTATTGCTTCAAAACCCATGTTTGCTTGGGTCCTATTGCTTCAAAACCCAATCTTTCAAGTGGGAAAGAGAATGGAAAAGATGGTTAATGAAGGTCCTCCAGTTCATGCCTGGTATGTGTTTCCATCTGGGCACGTATTTAAAGGAAGATGCTCAGATCTGAAGCTACTCTGGAAGTTAATATGGGGGATAGATGAAAGATGTAAGGGTTTTGTTTTTTGTTTTGGAGAAGTGTATGTGCTGCAAATAGGAATGGGATAGAGAGAGAGGTTAGGAGAATGTCCCTGGGATACAATAGATGTTTTATCTTAAAGACTAGGGGAATTAGGCTTGTCAAATATGACCCGATGTTTTCTGTGAGACAGTAGTAAATATATATTAGTCTCTGTCCCTGGTTCCTGGCATAGAGCTGCTAAAACCCTTGTAATTTCCTAAGTGATAACACTAGGAGCATTTCTTGTTCTAGTATTGGTCTTTGACCTCTGTTCCTGACCAAGAGCTCCTGAAACCTTTGCAATTTTCTGGGTGACAGGAGTGTCATTTGTTCTAATGTGACTCTGGATGGGCTCCTGGATGCAAGTTAATCACTAGAACCACCATGATTAGAAGTTTAGAATTTTCAGCCTTGCACCACAATCTTGGGAGAAGGGCTGGAGATAGTTAATGATTGATCCTGCCTGTGTGATGAAGCCTCTGTAAAAGATTGGGAGAGTTGGGTTGGTGAACATGTGGAGGTGCTGGAAGAGTGGTGCTCTTCCCAGAGGGCACGGAAGCTCTGCTTCCCACATGGCTTGTCCTCATCTCTTACATCTGGATGTTCATCTGTATCCTTTACTATATCCTCTAATAAACCTATAAACCTAAGTGTCTCCCTGACTTCTGTGAGCTACTAGCAAATTAATCGAACCCAAATATGGGGCCTTTAGAACCTTGTTGGTCAGAAGCACTTGGGCTTGCGATTGTTTTCTGAAGTAGATGTGGGTGGGGTGAGGGGAGCCATTTTATGGCACTGAGCCCTTAACTTGTGGCATCTGACGCTATCTTCACATAGACAGTGTCAGAATTGAATTAAATTGTAGGAGACCCAGCTGGTGTCACAGAATTGCTTGGTGTGGGGAAAAGCCTCCACACATCCGGTAACCAGAAGTGAAATGTTTTATGTGAATAGTAAAGGAGACTCAGGGAAGAAAGATGTAGGAGGAAAGAACTGTGTTTTTCCTTACATAGGGATGAAAAAAGGCTAGCTGAGTTTTTCCTTTACAGTGGCATAAGGCAGATTCGTGGAACGTCCCTAAAACAGCAAATTTAATGAAAAAAGCAAAAACTGCTATAGGAAGAGTATAATACAGGCTGTTGGGCTGGAATTATTGAATACTAATTTTCTGTTATTTATGCAAAATTTAAATATAATATTTTTACTTTGCTTACTGTAACATGCAATATTCAGAAAGTGTATAAAACAAAAGTACATGGTATAGTGGATAACTACAAAATAGGAGCACCTAAATAGTGGTCTGGACTGGTTTTCTAGAAGGTGAAAACCCTATGCTAATAAGGCTTGGTTCCTGAGCTCATTTCCACTAGATTCAGCTGGTAGCAAAGGGAAACCAAGGAGCAGCCCTTTATAAGGACAAGTTCTCCCCACTAGAAGGGAAACCAGTTTTTTACTGATGGCCAGTGAGAAGCATTTTCACATGTAGGGCTGCACGTTTCGATTTTCAGATTAACTACAAATTGAATAATGATTACCACTGTGCCAGTTTAGTAACTTGCCAGGCACAAACCAGGCAGTTTTCCTCTTCACAGTTTTGCCTCACTAATGATGCCCATTATCCACTCCTGTCCTCGGTACATCAGAAGAGAAATAAATAATCAGGGTGACTTCCATAAACTAATCTGATGCTCCATCAGTTAACTTACTTTGGTGGTGATCTGTAGAGAAAGCCACATACTAGTACTTAAAACAATTGGCCTATGTGGAACCTAAGATTTGGGTTTCAGAGCACCTTTCCTACACAGTGCTTCCTGCCACGTGACCATTTTCATTCCACCTGGCAGAAGATAGCAAATGATCATTTCCTCAAATTCATCTGTCTTATCAATGAAAGAATGATGGAAGGCTAGAGGACTAAGATATGCAGGAACCTGGAGTTTTATGAAGTGAATATATCAGTTTGGGATTAATGGGCCTTGGACATACTGACATAATTCTCTGAGTATTGAGTCCAACTTGTCATATAGGGCATTCTCAACAGATCTACCCCAACCCTCTTGCTTTGAATATCCCCAAGTCACCCTTGGTCCTATTTCTCGTTTGCCCTTTCCCCGTGCATCTTCAACTCTAGCAGTTGTCCCTGTTAAGAGAGTACTAATAGTTTGTACTTATCTCTGCCCCTCAACTTGTCCTACTGTTAACCTCTACTGCTTACCCATAAGGTAATGGTGATAGACTGTCAGTCACAAGAACTGCAGATGACAGAAAAGGGTAGAAATCACGTGGGCCAAAATTCAATGACAATGGTAGTAATTATAGATTCAGAGAGCATCCCTGTATATAAAAAATGCTTGACAAAACCCATGCTAAGAGGCATGAAATCATTCTACTAAAGATAATGTGATTGATCTTTGATCAGGCATTTAAAGCCATTTTATCTTCTCATTTTCAGTTACTATTTTATGTAACTGACCTGATCCTTTCAGCTGAGAAATACCCTCTAGTATTGTGTCATCATCCTAAAGAAGAGAGGTGAGATGGGAAGGGATAACTTCTCAAAAGTGAAAATAAAATATCTTGCTAAAAAGACACATCTCCATTTGAAGATGGATTAGATACAGTTGTTTTTTTTGTTTGTTTGTTTGTTTTTTTGACATTTTTCCTTACTGAAAGGAGAATGAGAAAAAAGAAAAATATAAATGAAACTGAAATTTCCAGTGAAGGAATCTTCTCAAGAAGTATCTGAAGAAAAATATGTTAAAAATGGTGTCCCTTATTAGCAACTAAACATGGTTAAATTGGCAATATTTTAAATGATCCAGGAAGTCTCTTAAAAAATGTCTAATAACTATGTATGAAAGTAAGATTATGGAGAAAATTTAACATTAAGGAGAAAATTTAAAGTGAATTTGATTAACAGGTTACTAAATTATGTCTTGGTTGGACTCTAATTTTTTTAAATGGGCTTTACAGGTGAGCAAAGAAACCTCCGGGAGAATATATACCAGAATAACAAAATAACAATTATCTCTGGCCTTTGGAATTGCTGGTATTTTTTTTTTCTTTTTGCATTATCTATTTTGTAACACTTTGAAAAATGAAAACTCTATCACTTGGTTTAAAAAAAGAGCTTACGTTTTTTGATAAAGTATTTGTTTAATTTTGATCACTTGCTATTTTAATGAATATTTTTGATATTGAAAATATGTGGGATGATCATGACAATAAATAAATTGAAGAAAAACTATACAAGGTGGTATAATGGAAAAGCACTAGCTTTGAGAGTATTAGATCCTAGTTTAAATTCTGCTCTTTTGTTAACTAAAAGATCTTGAATATATAAAATAATCTTCTGTGTTCTCAATTTTCTCATGATAAAATAAGGAGAGTGCATCAGATAATCTCCAGGGTCCCTGCCTGATCTCCTATTATGTTTTTTTGAATCTTGAGACTGCATGGCTATGGCAAACTACTGCCACCTGGTGACAGTTATCTAAAGTGAGGGAATTGTATTTTAGGTATAAATTCAGCATCATTCATTCATTCATGCTTACATTTGCCTAGCTAGCTAGCTATATGTGCTGGGCAAGTGCTGGCATTATCATTCATTCAGTTTAGTTTTCTTTTTTTTTTTTTTTTAAGATGATAGAGGTGAAACAAATAAGACAAGAGCTGTCATGTGCTTGCTGTTTTGCCCTGAGGATGACCTCATTTAACCAATTCTGACTCTCTTCCCATGTGAAAAATAAAGATAATAATATCCACCTTGCATTATTAGAAAATCTAGAGATGATGGATGTAAAGTGTCTCACACGATCCATGGGGAAAAAAAATTTGGTCTATAAACGGTAGAAATTATGCACAGGAAGGTAACCCATCTAGATGTTTATCATCTAGTAACTATAGAAGGTTACCATCTGTATTCTAGACAAATATAGAAATCTGCACGATATGTGATATGCCTTGAAAATAAAAGAAAACACAGGCATGTTCAGAAAATGACAAAACCAAAGTTCAAATAGACTGGAGTATGAAGGATGTGTAGGCGATTGCTGGTAAGTATTGAATGGTAGGTTGCAAGTCTGCTCTGGAGAGTCCTAAACAGCAGGAAGCAACAGCCAGCCACGGAATAGTTTGGAGCAAAGAGTAACATCACCAGAGCAGAGCTTTGAGAAGATTGCTATTAATCTACTGTCTGTGACAAGGAGGTTAAGAAGCCATTGCCAAAACAGCCAGTTAATGAGCACAAAGGATGACAAAGGAAAGATGGATGGAAACGACAGAGAAACTGCAAAAACCAAGTTGTAAATAAATTTTTCTAAGATGACTTAAGACATTGTTAGATTAAAAATGAACTACCTGAGACAAAAGGAGGCTAAGGTGTGCTTAGTGTCATCTAAACAACCAAATCACAGCAGTGGTAGGACTACACTCTACAGTTCCCGATTCTGGGTCTAATACCCCTTTTTCCACCCAGGAAAGATATTAATCTGACTTTCCACTCAGGCATGAACACCAAACTAAACACGAGGATGGCCTTCTCACACTGTACAAGTATGTAGGAAAGAAACAATTTTTTGTGACTATTTTCTAATGTGCCAGGAGCTACAGGAGACATGACAGTATATTCTTCTGTAAGTTCATTCACTTTGAGTATTAGAAAGGGCATTGTTCTTAGAGAAAAATGAAATCCCAAGTGTGCCCCATTTTGAAACCCCAATAGGATTTATAGTGGCTTAACTTTTATTTGACGTGATTTTTTTCCCTGGCATTTTAGAGAAGCCAACAATTTCAGAGGTGATGTTTTGACAAATAGTAGCATAGATCAGGGCAAAAGACAGGAAGTTCTCATAAAACACTTGACTAGAGCAATGGCAAATAATGATATAATCCCCTGCAGCTGTATATTTGGAATGGAAACAATATCGTTGGGGATGATACGAAAACTATATTAAAAAAGACTGACGCTGTATGGTGGTCCTCTGAGATGGGGAGTATGGGATAATTCTAGACTACGTGGAATAAAACGGTTCAGAAAAAAAGAAGGCTCCGTTAACTGTGTTTAGTTGTCATAGAAGAGATGAAACATTTTTCATAGAAAAATAAATACACAGCCAAAGAAGAGAAGTTGTCTGATGATAAGGCAATAAAAGCTTCAAAGCGTAGCTTTAAAATGTTTCCTAATTCATTTCGGCCTAAACTTATCCCCGTGCCCATCGCATGCTGTCCGCCAGCTCTTTTGTTGGAATACGTTACCCAGTCTCTGGAATCATTACTGGGTCTCCTTGGAATGGAAACTGTGTCAGACTCCAGGGATGAGTGGGAGGGAGAATGGTGCTGGCAGAAAGAGAGGAAGTGTTTTTTCAATTTAGAGCCAGAAATAAGTGCTGACATTGTCTCACATGTGTTTGGGGACAATAGCACATGCGAATGGTAACACCTCCACTTTTCCAAGTCTCTTGCTCAGAGACATTCGGCAGGTGGCTACAGAAGCCACAGCTACTTCTCTCTTCTCAACGCCCAAATCTGAGTCCCTTTCCTTCCTCTTGGAAATGTTAAAAGAGGACAATAGGCACAGTTTCTACCTTTGCATTAATAATGTGATCCAGAATGAATTTCCTTATTCTACTGTATTTTGAAGTGAAAAATCTTTTTCCTTACATAACTTCACTTCTCTTAGAAAGTACACCTTTGGAGCTGGGGAGAGGGTCGAACGTTAACCTCAGCTGACTTCAGAGCTGCACTAAGCAAAGCCTGCATTTTCCAGGCCAAAGCAGAAAAGTTGCCAGTCAATGCTGACTGAGATAAGAGAAAAGTTGGTTAACTGTGCTGACTCCATGCCCTCACACCTCCCTCTCCCTTCTCACCAAGGTTCATGGTGGGGGCGGTGGCGGGGGGCAGCAGGGGAAGTGGGCATTCAGAGGCCTCAGGTTTCCAGTGCATCACTGATGAGTCGGCTGTAATGGCTGCCTAAGGCTTGGCTACTGCAGTATAGTTGAGTAGCAGAGAGAAAAATATGTTGTTTATTTTAAAAGATAGTTTTATTTATGTATGACACAATCTCTACATTGATTTGTTTAGAAGGCAAAATAACCACTGGTTTGTCACATTTGACTTGTGCTTTAACCCCAAGATTTATTTGTAGGCGTAGAATATCATCTTTTAAACTGCTTTGTCCTGATAGAATTCTGTGTCAACTTTTGTTAGAATCAATTGTCAAAACTTCAATTAAAATACAAATATTAAGAGAAGAGAACTAACCTTCTAAAATGCTGTCTATACCAGGTGCAGTGCTAGTTGCGTTACTTTTACCTGAACAAGGTATTTTGTAAAGCTGGGACAGAATTCCTTTTAGGGTAAAAACGGATTTCTTCATTTTTAGGGAATCGTCAAATCATTCTGATGGGTTCCCCAGGTTTTAGAGTGGGTACCAGAGCCCGAGGCTTGCTGGAGCAGCCTGAGAAGGAGGAGAGGCAGTGAGACTCAGAAATCATTGGAGGAATTCCCCAAATGTGGTAGGAGGCTAATCGGAGAAGAGACCAAAGCCAGTGAGAAATTTCCAAGGGATTGCCAAGGAACTTATTCTTTTAAATATTTATGCAAATTTCAATCATGTACAAAGGTGGAATGTATAGTATGATGAACTCCATGTACTCTCACTTAGCTGCAACAATGATCAACTCATAGCTGGTTTTGTTTCTTCTATATCCCCACCTACTCTCTCACACACAACCCCCACTGAACTATTTTATTTTTTATTACATTCATTGAGGCAACATTGGTTAATGACATAAATTTCAGGTGTACAATATTGTAATTTAATATCTGCATACTCTTGCATATCCACCAGCCAAAGTCTAGTTTCCTTCCATTACCACATATTTGACTCCCTTTACCCAGTTCACCCACCCTCCCACCCACCTGCTCCTCTGGTAAGCACCATTCTGGTGTCTGAATCTATGAGTTAGTGTTTGCTAATTTTGTTAATTCATTTGTTACTTTGTGTTTTATATTCCACATATGAGCAAAGTCATATGGTTTTTGTCCTTTTCCTTCTGATTTATGTCATTTAATACCCTCAAGATCTATCCATATTGTCACAAATGGCAATATCTCATCTTTTTTATGGCTGAGTAGTATTCCCACAATGAATTATTTTGAAACGAAATCCCAGTCATTGTATCATTGCATAGATTTCACTTTAATTTGTTTGCTGAGCCATCTGTGCTGCCACTTCCCTCTTGTTAACCAAATTTCAATAAAGTCGACTCCACACACTTCAGTGTCAGTGGTATTTGGGAGGAGGACTATAAGCAACAATGTTTATGTTTAGGTCAGAGTGGGTAAAGAACAAAACCTTTGTAGGAAGCTTGATGCCGAGCTGAGATTAAGAATGAATAGAGCTCCTAAAACTCCTTGAAATAATTGGGGGAATGGAGGGGATGCTAGTTTTCTGCAGGAAGTCAAAGGAGAGTTTCATGCAGGGCCGTGTATGTGTGTGTATGTGTTTTATTATTGAAATGAAGAGTGACTCTAACAGACTGAAGACTTGGGGACAGCCAGACAGCTGACATCTGGGTTACAGTTGCATATTCCAAGTTTCCTTTCCTTGAAAGGAAAGAAAATACTAAATTTAAACACCATC
The DNA here is from genome assembly GCF_000325575.1 of Pteropus alecto. Classification (NCBI taxonomy): domain Eukaryota; kingdom Metazoa; phylum Chordata; class Mammalia; order Chiroptera; family Pteropodidae; genus Pteropus; species Pteropus alecto. Next base: position 22,795,110 of record NW_006442109.1, on the reverse strand, counting down.
TTTCAATTTCTCAGGCAATAATTTCCCTTTCTGTCTCTTTCCCAAATGTGGTCCCTAGACATCAATGCAAAGGCATTTATTCTCCACAAAGCCTTTCAGACATATGAAATTGCTGGAGAGTTGTTAAGCAATCCCAATCCCAATTAAGTTTTCAACTGCTTGCTGTGTAGCCCTGAGTGTCGCTGTTCTTTAATAACTCGTGAGGAACCAGCAAACATTACTAAAAGTGATAGAAAATGGACCTAGATACTTGCATAGTTTTCCCACATCATTCTCAAGAAAAAAACAAAACCAAACCCAAAAACTACAACAGAAAATAGGAACAATAGTTGGACTAAATATAGATTTAGCAAATTAATAATTCTCTTTAAATTTATAGATAAAGAGATATTTGGTCCTTGAAATATCTTCTTCTCTTAAGAACCATCTACATAGTTGATAATTGCCCAACTATGTCCCATGATGTATATACTATGACTTTTTTGCATGAGTTACAGGTGAGTTATTTCCAGAATGTTTTATCTTGAGAATGGTTATTTATATGCTAATGGAAGATAATTTTTTTTTTCTTGAGAAAAGAAATGACAACTATTTTATTTGATAATCTGTCTTTCTGTTTTAGGTAAAAACAGAGACTTTATCTGAGCAACAAAAGTTATAAGCAATATTAAGATAATATATTATGGAGAATATTGTTATTTAGAGGCCTTAGAAAAAATATCCAGACATCCACTAGATGTCACTTGATGTTTACTTTTGAGTACATAGATTTTTTTTTTTTTAAAGGTTTATCTGCAGTTATGAATCAACGGCTCCAAGAGTTTCCAAACTGGTGGGAAAAAAAAAGGCAGTAATATTTGAGTGAAAGCAAGCAAAAGTCATTACATGAGAACAATGATTATAACTTTAAGTAAGATTTGAGTGGTTGTGGGGTTTGCATAATCCCTCCTGGCATTTGCAAGGATGAAAAGAAGCCAGCAGCTTTGCCCTCCTGCTGTGTTTAAACAAAAAATGGAAAATTGTAATGAACAGCTAGATTTTTCCTATCTTCCATTTTCTTCTTCCTTCCCATTTTTAGGAGAAGGCAATTTTTACGATAATTGCCCTTTAATGAAGCTACTTTGCAGCATTTTAAGGCCAATTTTTCTTTGTTCATATTTCTGCCCACAAATTAAAACTGTTTTAATCTACATTATCTCATTGAAAGGCATGTGACAGAAGTAAATGTGGAAGATGTCTAGAAATTTTGTGAGGGTTCCCTGGGGCTATCCATTTCCTGTATTTGCTAAAAATCTAATAATCAGTTCCATAGAGACCGTGTATCCTGGGGTTTTGTTTTGTATAACAGCTATTTGCTTATTTTTTTTTAACTGTCATTGTATTTTGGCTTCACGATGGTTAAATAAGTCTCAGTATTAAGTAAACTTCTCTGACCCTGCCTATTTCCTGTCTTGTCAAACCTTTCCTTGTAAGAATAACAGTGTTCTTTTATTTGGTAGTGTGCGGCATGATGTTTTTGGCATGCTCAACATTTTTGACTTGCAAAAATTTGTGACCTCAAGTGTGAGAGAAGTGAATGCTTGCTTCAGTACTTCATAGGGTCCCAACCTTAAAAAGGGTCCTGTTGCATACATGTTAGAATTGTGAAAGAATTATCAGCACATTTATTCCCCAAACATCATAAATAAAAAATAGGAATAGAATTTTTTTTACTTAGTTACTAAAATTATTAAACCAATGAACACTTAGTGAACATTTTGCTGCAACTAAACTTACATAAGTCCTCAAATTGGCCCAGTTATACAAAGACATTGGGCTTTTATTTACTGTATTCTGTCTAAAAAACTAATATTTTAAAAAATATATTTTCAAACTAACACACATTATGTGGCAGAGCTTGGTATTGCTATTCCAAGTAAAAGAAGAGAAGAAATACCTTTGTTGCCTAATCTTTATGTAGCCAGATCTAAATGGTTGTCAGATAGATTCTATAACATAAGAACCACCAAGATCAAAAGTCTCAACTTAGGGTTCCCCTCCTCACTTTTTTAGGGGTGGCTATTTGATGGCATTTTCACTCTCTTTTGGTTTTTCTTTTGTTTTGCAATAATGTAGAAATTGTGAGAATGAAAACCACGTTGAACATATCTTGCTTTTAAAGATTGACAACTACTAAATATTTATCTTGAAATGTTGAGAACTAAATTGAACATGAAGAAAGTAGATTGAGTTGATTTGAAGATGTCATAGAATGAATTTTTAGAATTACATAGCAGTAATTCTGGCAATTTTCTAAAAGTCCCAGCTAACAAAAATTTTCTAAATATATGAACTAGATAGAATTTGATAAAAATACTACTATCTAGCAGGTCTCTGTTTTTTATCTTTAGTCTAGAAATATTGTTTTAATAAAGAATCTATGATAGGCAGTAACAAAGACAAAATTGAGGACTGAAAAGACCCATTCATCATCTTGATCTGGAATACTTTTTCTCTAAAGATCTGAAACACAGAGTTATAAATTTAATTTAAGATTGTCTTAAACTTGTCATCAAACTTCTCTCCACTGTTTATTGTCATTAGGTATTGCTTCTTTTCTAAATTGAATCGAGAGAGATTTAATAGTATTATCAAGATTTATTCCATTCATACCACACACATATGCTTTCTTCTACTGTAGTCCAAAACACTATTTTATTGTCTTCCTTTTATAGGGATAAAAATGAAGTACAGTAATACTAGAAATTGATTTATCACCTTTTTCACTTTTTAATATAGTTATAATAAGGCATAAAAAATGAAAAGTATTTTAAAATTTAAAAACCAGCCTGTTTTAAAGAAACACCTTTCAAATAATGAAGATGAAAACCCAGAATAAAATCCATAAATTAAATCTATTGTAGAGTAGTTGTGGGTATGGGCCTTGAATTCGAACTGCCTGGGTTCAAATATTACCTCCACCACTTACTAATTGCAGATTTGGGCAAGCTAAATAGCCTCTGTGCTTCAGTATCCTCTTCTGGTAAAAAGGGAGAAATTATACTGCTTACGTTACTTTTCTGGAAGAGTAAATAAATCCTGTTTTGCAAAATGCCTAGCACAGGGCCTAGTCCCTTATAAGCGTTTAATAGGCTGTACTATCATTATCTTTATTATGAAGCCAGACAATTATGTCCTTGCAAATTTTGGCCATTTTTATATCATCTGTTATATTTGCCTGATTAGAACTTTACAAAGAATTGAGTTTTGGGGGTCAAATTTGTGTCACCAAAGCACCTGGAAATACATCTTAAATTTGCTTTGTAGTTAGTTCTGCCACCTTAAAAGAAATACAAAAATCAATGAAATTACTGGTTATAAATTCTTCATGTTTGTAACAGGTAGAAAAAAATCTTAAAATTATTTTAGAACATTTATTAATCTAGAGGATATTTTTCCTCTAGATAATTTAAAAATAATTTATTTTCCCATTTAAGAGAGAATACAATGAGATATTGGGCAAAATGAAATATATTCACTTGCCATTTTTTCTTTCCTTTTAAAAAACTACTCTTAAATATCCTCAGTATTTCGTAAAGCATTGACTAGTGATAAACACAATCTATACTCATAGAACAGTCTTATCATATTTAAGACTGTTTAGCAATTTTAATGCCAATGAGTTAAAGGATCATATGATTAATATAAATAATCTGATTAAGAGTAGAGCAAATTAAGTACTATGGTTCTACTGTGGCAGCAGTTCAACCTAAACAACAAGAGTGATCATCAAATATTCAGTTGCAGTATTTACAACAAACATATTAACCAAAGTAATGTGAACAGAATAAAAATGACAAAATTCAAACATCTTAAAATGATCACTCAGTCTCTCTTGAACTCAGATGCACACCAGAAAAGTTTTTTTTTCACGTTTGTTGAAATTATGGAATTCTTCTGTTTTTCTTTTACTGTGTGACATTTACCATCACCCACTGGTTTGAGTTTTCAAGGCCAGCATTATAAATGTGATTTATTTCCTCCAGACTAGGGTTGCAATTCCAGTAGAGGCAATGGTGCCCCTTGAAATCGCATGTCAGGGTCCACAGAGGTAGGCACGCCCCAGAAGTGATAAAGGAGTCAAAGGTTGTATAATTTTCACCTCAATTATACAATTCTACATTTTATTTATTTATTTTTATTAAGTTTATTGGAGGTAACATTGGTTAATACAATTATATAATTTTCAGGTATACATTATAATTTGATATCTGTATATTCTATTGTGTGTTTACCATCCAAAGTCCAATTTCCTTCAGCTACCATATATTTGATCCCCTTTACTCACTTCACTCTCCCCCTACCCCCTTATATTTGACCCCCTTTTTGTTGTCTACCTACCCCTTCCTCCTGCACCCCCTGCCCTCTGGTAACCCACCCATCCATTGTCCATGTCCATGAGTCTCTGTTTGTTTGTCCTGTTCATTTGTTGCTTTTAGGTTTATATCCCACATATAAGTGATATCATGTGATTTTCTACTTTGTCAGTCTGGCTTATTTCGCTTAGCATGATTATCTCGAGGTCCATCCATGTCGCAAATGGCAGTATTTCATCTCTTCTTACAGCTGACTTTTATGGCTTTCGGGCTCTAGGATTTGAGATAATTTATAACCCTAAAAGGGAGGTGTTCCTGGGAGGTACTTAAGGAAGATCTTCAAGGGAGGTTTTTATGGTTACAGAGCTGGGCCTGTCACTCACGCCTAACTACCTAACAGTTAACTCTCCATAGACAGAGCATGGTAGAGTGAGAGAGCCTAAGAGAGACTCCAAGTGAAAGAAAAGGTAGA
>NW_006442109.1:22779303-22785738 GCF_000325575.1 Pteropus alecto | reverse complement strand
AAGCTTATTTTCTGGAGATTTTTCTCTTTCTTTCTGAGATGCCTTGTCACCTTGGTTGTTCATGGTGTTTAATAGACTATTTCTCTGCCTGGGCATTAATGAAAGTGTATTCTGCTGTTTTTCCAGAAAGAAGATTTATTATATAAAGGTCTCTCTTTAGCCTGCTGCAGAGAAAGCACTATTCTTTTGGTTTCCAGTAGGTGGCATATAAGCCTCTTGGATCTCTACTTTATATAAAGCCTTAATAATGTCTTTTTTGTCTTCTTGCAGATATTTATTCACGCTCACTACCCTCAGTTTCAGTCCCTGTCAGTGTCAGCAACAGTCTAGGCAGTATTTGCTCAGATTCCCCTGGGGTTCTGTGGTGTTCGGTCTCGGAGGGTATGGGGCTAGGGGACCTCTGGGTTGGGAGTTGCGGGCTGCAGCTCAGCCTTGGTTTTGCAACCACGGCTGGTAAAAATCAATTGTTGTTTCTGTGCGGTCCTGTCTTGCTTCTCTGCTTTCTGCTCTGAAGACTGGGCCCTGCCGCCAGCTGCATGGAGCTCACAGCACTCCCAGGCAGGGCTGTTCAGGAAAGTCGCTGCTCCTTCTCCCCTCCCCTTCCTCTTTCAGGGAGCTCCAGAGACTGTGAGAGGCAGCTTCTTTATTTCTCCCAGCCCACTGCCCGACACCCAGGGTTCTGACCTGTGGTAGATCTTATGTGCAGATCTCTCGCTCAGAAGCGCTGGTGTGCAGTTTGGGTGTTTTTTGCTGAGCTTTAGATGTTCAGCTTATTGTTGTTTCAAGAGGAGAGATCTGAGGACATCTCTCACCCTACCATGTTTCCCAGAATACAATTCTACATTTTAAGTGCCATCTACTTATAGCTAAGTATAACATTTATCAAACTTCCTACGATATCAAAATAGAGAAAGATCTTAAATTATGCACTTAGGTAGCTTTTTCAGTCTTAAAGAGTTATTCATATTCTTCTCATATATATGTACTTAAAACAAATAATACTTGTTTTAATCCTGTGACCACTATGTAAGGTGGACGTTACTATCCCTTTTTTAATATAAACGACTTAACCCAGAAATCTCAGGTGGATGTTACTATCCCTTTTTTAATATAAACAACTTAATCTAGGACTCTCAGGAGGAGCCAGCCCTACATCTTTTGACATTTTGAACAAATTCTTTTGATTGTACCATAACTACATTTAAGTTACAGCTTGAAATGGTAAGGTTTTTCTCCAGACTTTATTTGATTTAGGGACTTTCTTAGGGTTCATCTATTATTATGAGACCACTAGATCTACTCAAAAAATCTAAAGCTTGTTTCATTGTAGCATTACATTATCCTAGTTTTTATTCTAGTAGGAGAGATATGCTATTTCCTATATATGGCTTATCATGGAAAAGTCCTTATTTGCCCTTCCAAATATCCTGCTCTTTTTGACTTTCTCACTTCAAGTTTCAACAGACATTTTAAAAATAGGTAAATTTTGAGGTAGCAATACAAGATGGCCTATTTGCAACTGCGAACACATTCTGAGCTTCTTCTCTTTTTAAGTACCTTTGGAGACCTTGATAGTTGTTTCTCCAACTGTTTCCTCTCCTCCTCTCCCCAAAGCTCTTGCTTTCCATTTAAGCATCAGTGTGCCTCTGGGAAGTCTGGGCCTACTTGGTGTTCTTCTGCATTTCATCTCCTGGCCAATGATTGGTTCAATGGTAGGCATGTGACCTAAGCTTGTCCAATGCAAACAAATTTGAGACTTTTGTTGAGAATTATCGAAGATGCTCATTTTTTCCCAGCAGACTTGAATGAGGCAGCATTAGCCCCAGCAGAGTGTGGCAGCCATCTTAAAACCAAGAGAGGTGCCAGCCTTAGGATGGAGCCAACGCTGTGGCATGTGTAGGAGAAAGCAACAAAAGGGAATTGGGTACTTGGTGACAGCCTTGATGCAGCTTTGTCTGGAATCTCTCTATCTCTGAGTATTTTAGGTGCATGAATAAATTCTCTTTTTTAAATTCCTTAAGTCACTTTGAGTTGAGTTTTTTAGTTACTTGTTACTCTTAGCACATTAACTAACACAGTAGCTATTTTTTCACATTGGTGGCTCTAATAAGCCTGCAGATATTGCGGGAATAGGCCTTCTTAGGTACAGGGTACCTTGTTTTAAGGGCATCACACTTCCTTTAACAGGACGTATTTTTTAAAAGCACATTTAAATTGTACAATCGGTATTTAAAATCATGACAAAAATTATTATACTTAAAAATATTTTTGATAGGTTGTGTATTAGGTTAGGCTAGACAATGCTGCAGTAACCAATAAGCCTCACATCTTATGGTTTACTTATCAAATCTTTTCTGTCTCAAACAAGTCTGCTGGAGGGCAGGTAACTCTCTAGGATAGCTGTCTTTCCTGTGATCACTCAGTAATCCAAAAATCGCTTCAACCTTGAGGCTTCACCATCTCAACATGAAGCCTCTTCAGAAATCGTGGAGTTCATTCTTCTCTTTTTAATGTTTTGGCAGGGAAGTGACACGTGTCACTTCTGTTCATAGTCACTTGATCAGAATACGTGGCCCTGGATAGTCTTCTGTACTAAGAAGAAAGGGAGAAACAGATATTGGTGAGTGTAAGTAATGTCTACCACACTTCACATATGTGGCAATACCTCTGTTCTAATAACAGGTAGAAAGTAATTATTTTCTTTGGTATTTTGAAGTCATTTCTCCATTGTCTTTCAGCATCCAGTGTTATTTTTAAGAGATCTATAGCTGTTGTGATTCTTTATATTCTTCTCTGTAGAAGTTTTTAGGATTTTCTCTTTATCCCTCATGCTCAGACATGTCACAATAGATGCCTTGGTGTCCGCATTTTACTTTTTTATTTTCATCATTATGTTTGTATACCACTTTCTGGAAGATTTTCTCAACTTTATCTTCCAATTATTTTATTGATTTAAAAATTATTTTGACTTTTATATTTGTAATTTTCAAAAGATTTTTCTTGTTTATCATTCTCTTTCTATTACATGCCATTGTTTTACGGATGCAATAACTGTTAATTAATGAAAGTTCCTTTTCAGTTTTCTTCTCTTGCACTGCCTCTTTTTTCTCCATGGTTTATCTTTTCCCATTTATTCATAGTTGCTTTCCTTTTTTAATTTTTCATATGAAAGGGTTTCCTCATATGACTGGAGAACTTGGCTGCCAGTTTACATTTGGGTGTCAAAGAATAAGAGTTGATTGGAAGCCCTTTGTACATGGGTAGAACTTACTGAGTGGTGAGCTTCTCTGTCAAGTGATGAAGTGGGGCCCAAGCATTTCACTGGGTGACCTCTATATATTGGTAGAGTCAATATTATCAGCATGGGTAGGAGTTTTCTATTAGGGCTGAGCACTTTCTCCAAAGAAGAACTTGCCAGTCTCCTCTCGGAGTACACTCCTGGAGCTAAGGAAAGGTTTCCAAGTCTCGCCCTTCAGAATATGGACTTTCACTTAATCTCATTTTTGTCTAGCCCCCTGGTATCACTGAGTCCAGAACCCTGCTTGTTCAGCATCTCCAGAGAGCTAAGGTCATGCTTTCTGCCAGGACACAGGAGAGATAGTCACCTGGCAGTGGGGCATAGGGAAAGGTCTAGAACTTTTGCAAACTTTCAACAAATTCTTTGGGGTTTTTTGTTCCACCCATTTCCATCGTCTTTATAAGCACAGGGACCATAAATTCCTGACCTTTCTAAAGTTCTTAAGAGCTACTCATCTTGCTTCTTCTTGGCTTCCTTTTCTTAGGTTTTATTAGGCTTTTAGGATTTATTAACTTTCTCTACTATGCTCAGTCAGCTACTCCTTTCTTTCGGCTTCCCCTCCTCCAAAATGCAGTTGACAATTCTTGTCTGATGTCTTCTCTATAGCACTTCTTGTGTTTGGAGTTTACGCCTTTATTAATTCCCTCACTCAGGCTTATTTTTAATTTTCCATGTATAATTTGAGTCATAATTGTTTTTTAAAGCTAAAATATAATCATGTCACTCCCCTTTTTCAAACCTGTTTGTAGAACTGTAACATCTACAGCCTTAATTCTAACCTTACATTGGCACACATTTTCATGATTTGACACTCAATAACTTTTCTAATCTTAGCCCAATAATCCAGCATACAGAGTTATTAGTTATTTTTCAAACATGCCTGCTCTTTCTTATTTTCAGAGCCATGCATAGACTGTTCCTATTACGTGGAATCTCCTTTTTTTCTTCCTGTGAAACATCTACTCATTCTTTGCTTGCCCTATAAAGCATTCTTTGACTCCTCCAGACCAAAGTCATTTTCTTCCTATAAATATACATAAATATACATAAAATCTTTTCTACTTTCCCACTCTATAATGGAGAATTTAGATGTAGTATTTCCCAGTCCCACAATGGAGGACTGCTGCACATATATCAGCCCTCAGGGGCTAAGATTGTGCCTTTAAATTTTCTAGCACTTAGCAAAGCGTCTTCAATATCTTAGGTGCACGCACGCGCATATATGCACGTGCACACGCACACGCACACTGCCAACTAATGAATAAGGAAAAGATGATATAAGACCCCTTGGGTGTTGTAAACAAGGGCACCTAGTGCAAAACCCTCACCTGGAGTTAAGATTCCCAGGTCCTGATTTTTGCTGGACTTGGGTTTGCAGTATGGAATTTAGCATATGCACTTCTGCCTTCCTGCTCTCAATGTGCTCCCTTGTCATCATTTTGTGAAATGAGGTTAAAAAATTGCTTTGAGCTTCAAAGCCTCCTGGGCCAGCTATAATAAAATCACAGGTATCTGTGTTTCAAACACTGTAGCTGAATTGTTTTGCTAATTGTGCCAGATAAACTCCTTCCTTCCAAATGCCTGGAAAGCGAGGACAGCGCCACCCGAGAATGTTCCCATCTGGGCAGTATAAGTTACCCACCACTGTGGCTCTGCTATTCTCATTGGCAGTCTTCTCCTCTGGTAAATATCACCAAGACTTTTTACAAGATGTTCCTGATCTTGTTTGCTCAATTTTGACCTCAGATGAGGCTACACGCAAGTCCCACTCCACAGATGTCTCACTTAGTAATCGTGTCTCAGACAGGATTTTTTTTGTAAAAGAGCCAGCTGTAAGGAAAGTCCCAACAATTGCAAACAAGAATAGAATCCTCAGCTTTTTGATGCTGAGACTTTCAGGTGGGAAAACCTGCTGAAGATCGCCCTCTCTCAGGGCACTTCTTTTTGATGCCATGAGCCTTTTCTGACGGTTGCCTGACTGGACATTGTTCAGACAAACACATTTTTCCTTCAGAGTGTTCCTTCAGAGCATCATCTTTGGGGCCAGCCAGACATGGAATTATTATTATTATTATTATTTTTCTTTCCAACTTTGGCAGGTTACTTCACGGTTTTAAATTGTTTGCACTCCTGTAAAATAGAGCTGGTTGTGAGAATCCAACAAGATAATGTGTGTAAAGCAACTGGCGCACAGTAGGTATCCCCTTTTGGCATTTCTCCTCTCAAAGAAAATATTGGAGTTCTCTCGTTTTTTTTCTTTTTAAATTTTTTTTTTTTTTTTTGCTATTTGCTCTTTTTAAAAATATCAATCTTTTCCTGTTCTACTCACTGCATTGTCCTCTTTCATTCTTCATTTTTTTTTTTCAGGCTGTACATTTCTTAATTTAAACTGTAACTTTAAGAGCTTAAATTTAACAAATTTAGTTATATTTTGGTAGGATATCTTACATCTAGTTTGTAATTATGTCCTTCTTTCTCACTTATATTTCCTTTCTTCTTTTTTGGCACTTTATATTTTTCTTGGTTTGGTAGCTTTAAAGATAATCTCAGATGGAATTTGAGGGATGTATTTTTCAGACATTTATCTTCATGGTTGGAAGGAATAGAGAGCCAGGCAAGCCCGCTTACACAGATGGTAGAAGTTTAGAGGGGAGTTGTTGGGAGTGGTGTTACGGAGGTGTGATGATTAGGAAACAGAGAAGAGTCACAGGAATTCAAAAACAAGAAATTAAGTACCACAAGAACTCATGGGGCCTGGAATGTTGCCGGGAACAAAAACCACTCTTTGTAAAGGGGTCCTCCTCTCCTTTCTCTCTCTTCCCCTTCCCTTTCTCCACATCTGTTCTGTTCTCTTCTCATTTAACACATGTCCCATGATGGCCACCCCAGCCCCCCCCACCGCCCCCCAGTCTACATGACCTTCTTACAGCTACAAAGTCAATATGTCAGTTTCCTAAGTCTGAAAATTTCAAGAAAAAAATTAAATCGGACCAGTTCCTCTTTTTTTTTTTTTTTTACCAGCCATAGGTCACCAGTCTGCCTATGGTTGAGCTGTCTTTAATCAGAGTCCACTCTGGTCCAATGGGACATTGTCAGGCAGCACCACTTAGAATTTCTGTGGCTCCTGGGGTCTGCTC
>NW_006442109.1:22769334-22779274 GCF_000325575.1 Pteropus alecto | reverse complement strand
TAAGTCTTTTGGGAAACAGTGGGGATGAGGATAGGGTTTACAGCTCTAAACATGGCAGTGCACTGGAGTTGCTTAAAAATATAAATATTGAGCTGCTGATTTTAAAACAGACATTAAAAAAGTACAGCTAATATCAGAAAAAGATAATATCCTTTACTATAAGATGAATTTGGAAAATTCCTCTAGTAAAAATTTGGATACCTAAGTGATCACTCTCCTTTCCTCTGGAAATTATGTTTTTATGTGAAAGCTGTTGGCAAGTAATTCTGAAGTGACAGTTCCCAAACTTTAAAATCTTACCTGTGGAAGCTCCTAAGATAAGGCATCCCCAGTTCATTTTAAAGGGAGTGGCCATGGGACACTTGCCACAAGTGGGCCAGCTTACCTGTCCTTAGAGTTTGATAGCCTGTAAATGGGTCGCCTGCACACATCCAGCGCACAGGCACAATTACACTTGACAAGGGGGTTACCAAGGGGGGTCTTGACCACTATGCTAGAGACCTGGCATTTACTCATGTGTGAGACCAAGCCAAACTGTTGACATAAATATGAAATGTATTGTCCAAAATTCTCTTTACTCAGATCGCATGTCTCATGTTTCAAATCACGCCTTCAGATATCCAGGAGAGATATAATAAAATCTTCATATATCCAGGAGAGATACAATAAAATCTTCAGATATCCAGGAGAGATATAATAAAATCTCATAAGTTTTTCTGAGTTCTTCCCCTCCTATCCTAGTTCTCTCAGCACTTGTCTTTCTCTCTGTCTCTCCACTCTCCTTTTCTCCTCTTCCCCAAGCTCCCACTTTCACTCGGTCATAGTAAACCATGTTTTCCAACTCCCTCAACGTGGGCTTTAGAAGTAATCTTTAAGGATATCTGACAAGGGAAGTCCAATTCCCACATATCATCTGAATCCTCACTCTGAGAACATGGGAATACAGCTTGTAAAGCCCAAATTGACAGTGTTGCTGCCTCTGGGATATGACAACCAATTTCTTTTTCTTCTCTTTCTAAGTATCTAACACAAGTCTCTCAGGATGAATAATGAAGATGCTCTACTTCTTCTCCTTTCTTTCCTATTTTCTTAACGTCAGCTTTTGTAAAGAGTAGATAATGAGGCACAGGGAATTTGCTTCTTATTACAAGTATGAAAACTGGGATCTAAACCGACATTACTTTTCACTACCCATTTTCATTTATTAAATCTTATACTTTGTTATAACATCTATTAAATGTTATACTTTGCCTTCCTATCAAGTTCAGTGGATTCTTTAAGATACCTCTAACATCAATGAAAGAATTATTTTACTAAATTTTAATTTACAAGAAATCTAACTTATCCAAAAGGAAAGTATTTCAAAAAATAAAAAATAAAAATCTAACTTATCCAAAAAGACAGTATTTCAACAAGCCAGGTGACAAATGTCAGACAGAGAAGGGAATTATTTATTGTTTTCAGCAACTTTTCTCCTTTTTGGCATGAACCTTTTGAAAGAAATGGGTCAGTTTTATGCTGCTATTGAAAAAAAATCCCAAAGACAGTGTTAGTGTTTTAGTCTGTTTTCTACATAAAGAATGTTTCGTGAAAGACACGCCCAAACAGCACAAGACCAGAGCTTGGGAATCTCAATCTGTTCCAGAAACCAGAGTTCCCACATAACTACATAATGTGCTGCTATCAGGTTACTGGGTTGCCACAATTGCCTAATATAACAGTGAGTTTGGGGCTCTGCCGTGGGGAGGTGTAATTACCAGGGCGATGACTTAAGCTGAGTGGTTGTAGTACTCAGGAACTAACGTGCACAACTCACGGACAGGCTGGCGCTGCACCTCAATATTCAACCCCAGGCCAAGGATATTCAGGGTTAAACCTTCCAAAGTCTTTCATCTTCTCCGAGATAATGTTGTATATCAGCTATTGTTTCTATATTACAAGGGTCAAGGAAAGGATAGCATTTCATTACATTGCTGGTCTTGTCATGATTTTGTTTTCATGCCTCCGAAATGTCTTTATTTCAGAATCCCAAAAATGATTTCTGACAAGATCTCTGATTTTTCCTTTACAGTGAAAAAAATTGTTTGTTCACTTTCTATAACAGGTTCAGGATGGTGATGATGTTGGCTTATGATTAAAGTTAGTCAGTTTTATATTAAATTTCAATCTATATCCATTTTTGTTCTCAATTATTTACCCGATCTGAGATCCTGACCTGAAATGAGCCAGGCTTTCTAGTAGAATTTATGGAGTTCAGCCAGTGTAGCCAGATGAGAGGGTTCAATGCTGACTTTACACATTTATAAAAGTGACAGGTAGATGTAAAATGCTTGGAAGACAAGACCCAATTATATTCAATGTGGTTGGTGGTGTTTCCAGTCGAACTTTGTGCATCGAGGCCCGGGAGTGAAGCCCAACCTGGATCACTAGAAACTAGTAGAACTCTGGTGTAGATATAAGAAAATCCTGGCATTTGATCCCCTACATCCATTTTTTCAGTTTCTATTTACACCGCACACCTTCCCTGATGTGGTCTTGCTTAGCTCAGAGTTCCCACCAACACGGCCTTGGTGGGCCACCTCTTCTGACCTTGGATGACCATGTCCCTGTGGCTTCTAATTCTATGTCTTAAGCCTGATTATTACTCTAGCTCCTAGCTCCTTCTGTGTCACTTTAGGTCATGATTTATCTCTTTTAGTAGCAAATCCCTCGGCTGAAAATTATCCAGATGTCCTAGAGAACTAAATGGGCAAGAGGTCAAATAGTCTTGTATAATGATGATTTTAAAAGATTTTTCCTAAGTAGCAGAATGTTTTTCCTTCATATTAAATCTCATGCAGATGCCCAATATCTAAAGCAGATGAATATGGCACTGTGGAGATGTTCCACCATGCTGTCATGTTAACCCTGAGGAATCTTCACAAACTCAATGACTCCGCAGGACATGGATTGGAAACCGCTAATGTACAGGATTCTGAAAGAGAAGAGGAAGCCAAAACCTTTGTGGCTCATTTCAACAGCTGTTTCACTCAGTAATTATAGCTTTATGCCCATGACCTTCCTCTGAACCCAGGCTTCCAGAATCCTATTCAGAGCAAGTGATGAAGGTAATCTACAGTAAAGCTAGCTGTGCATCCCCTTACTCAGTTTCTTCTGAGTTTTCACCAACTTCCGGCTCTTGTAAATTCTGTGGGTCTCCAGTCAAAGGATCTAGATGCCAATTCTAGTCCTGCTTCATTCCAACTGTGTGTCAGGATCACTTGAATTTTCTAAGACTTCATTTCTTCCTGGGCTGATAGAGAAAATAATACCTACTTTACCTATTGTGAGAATGAAAATCAGAATAAGCTAATTATATAAAAGAATTGTGTAAACTATGCATTCTACATACCTTTTAAGTTATTATTAGTACATACACTAAAGCACTGGAGACAAAAAATGTATTACCAAAGAGGTTTGGTTAGATAGTAATCATCATCTTAAAACCTTAATGACTCTGGAAACACACATAAAGGTTATGAATTTAGGAGGAAAATTACCTGCTTTTTTCCAGCATCTTCCTAGTGCTATGGATACAGAGTTGACCTATAATCTATGGTCATAAACCTCAGCACGTGCCAGAAGGAAATTTAAGAAAGATGGACATCGCTACTGGTAACATGCTACAGAGCAGATAGTTATCAATCATGGTCTCTGGCAGCACTGTAAAAACAGTGAATTTCTGAAAAAGTATAGTATGTTTGACCGAGCACCCACATAAGGTCGCAGACAAAGCAAGACAAGTTTCATCATCTCCACTGGGTCAGCAGTGTGAAAATTGCCATAGAGTCCATGACTGTTTCAATGAATTTAAGCAGAAGTTCTTAGGATCCTGGAGAGAAGGATGATGAGGACCGGAAGTGGCAAAAAGGAATACCTGTTAGGACAGTGACCTAAAGCAGCTCACTGCTAGAATCACTCATACATTATTAGAGTAGTCAAAGAAAAAATAAGAGAATTTAGAGATTATTTGATACAGAAGTCAAAACCCATGGCCCCTATGCTGCCTCTTACCTTTCTCAAGATCATGGCACATACCACCAATCAAGGCTCTCTATGATTATCTTTATAAAATGTAATAACAATGAGGTAATCCATGTAAATCATTTAGAACAGTGACTTTCACAGAATACTCAAAAAATTGCTATTATTCCCACTGAGCCATATTAGCACTTTCCCGCTTAGCCATGATTCAGTCTCAGAATCCCTTCCAAGACGCAAGAAGAAATTTATGAGCCATTTCTTATTTAGAACAATGACTACTCCCATCCTTGCCCCACCATCATTCTGTGACTAAGGAAACTGAAACTGAGGGAGAAGGAGAGGCTGCCTGTCCACTGAACTGTGCTGAGTTTGGAGACTTGTCACAACTGAACACAATGTTTATGACATCTATTTTCTGGAGTGTTGCTGTATAGTATCTCACCACCCTTTTAAATAGTTCTTCAAAGGCAGAAGTACCATTTTCTAAGATTTTGGTAAGGTAGAAGGTTCTGGTATCTGGTAAACTCACTCTCCTCATGCTAAAGTCACTGACCACTTAGTCAAATTAATATGAGGTGAGGTGAAGGCAGGCCCCAGTTCCTCGGAAAGTGACGTAAAGAAAGGAGACCACAGGGCTTTACAGGAGAAGAAAAATAGAATGACTTAACAAGCCTGTGAGTAGTCAATGAAAAGATGGATGCCATAGGGCTGAAAAGTGACTATTATAACATTAATCATATCAAATTAGCTACAATAGCTGACTTTACGCTTAATATTTTACACTTCTTAATTTGCTAAGCTACTTGATGATTCCAAGTAATTGTACAACCCAGGGACTGTGCAGCAAGTCTCCTGTACGAGAGACTGTGAGTCACTGCTCAGAGGTTCCCCGTGTGAGGATACCTGGACTCAGGCCATCTTTCCTCTTTTCTCCAACCTCTCTCCTCCTCCCAGTCTCGTCCCAGATGGGTTGTTATTTCCCTTCACTTGGTCCACTCCCTGCCTATGTCCACTCTTGTGATTGCTTCACCTTCCCCAGGCTGCCATTATCTGTTTTGACCCATCCTTTAGGCAGCTCATCCTCTCCCCACCCAGGATGGCTTTTCTCTTCCTAAGCCTCTT
Source organism: Pteropus alecto (assembly GCF_000325575.1). Classification (NCBI taxonomy): domain Eukaryota; kingdom Metazoa; phylum Chordata; class Mammalia; order Chiroptera; family Pteropodidae; genus Pteropus; species Pteropus alecto. Next base: position 22,774,129 of record NW_006442109.1, on the reverse strand, counting down.
TGCTCTCACTCCCACTTCCCTTTCCCAATCCATTTCTTTCCATTCTCTTTACTTGTTCATTTCCTGAGTTCCACCCTTCCTATTCATCCCAGATCTCATCTTTTATTTGTTTCTCCAGCCACTTTTCTCTTTTTAAATATCAGAGTGCTGAGATTTAAATTCAAAGTGAAGTGTCTTTTGCTCTATTGAGCAAATCTTCTCAAGGGGTTGGCATTTCTCAACATGCTCTGTGTTCGAACTACTCATTCTTGTCTACTTGTTCAATATCATGTAGCTATAAAGTCCAATCTATTTTTTTTCTTTTGATTTACTGGAAGGGGACAGAGGGGTGAAAGAACACAGAGCACATGAATCTAGAAAGTGTTTTACCTGATGTACTCTATCATCCCCGCGAGCTTTGCAGTTCTGGAAGCTGCATTTCACCATTTGAATTCATATCTCTCCACATTATTTCTAAGAATATACACATTACTTTATTCATAAAAAAATTGGGTTTAGAGTCAGAAGAGTGTGTTTTCCCTAGTAAAGATGTTGGGCAAATTACTACTTGTTTATTAAATGAGGGGAAGTAAAAGGATGAGAAGAAAAAGGAGGGGATATAGTATAATGTCTCTCTGTCTCTCTGTCTCTCTCCCCACCTCCCTCTTCTATCAGTTTGCAAAAGGAGGAGATAAAAGCCGAACTGTGGAAGTTGGATCAGCTTAATCTGTTTTCCAAAAATTGAGTCGAATTGGGTTTCTTGGTGGCATATGACTGTTACTGGGAAGGGCCCTTTAAAAATTGCGAAGTGGCAGTTTGTTTTCTCTGCCTTATCAACTTGTCCTCACAGATCCATAGGTCTCCCCAAGCTGCAGGTACAGAACCACGCTAACTGTCATGATTCAAACATATTTCAAGGGTCTGTGCCCCAAGTGCATGAAGCAGGACCTCAGCCATCCCCAGGTATTTCTGGACATCACCAGGGGTAGATCACATGTGCTCACACCTAGTTCTGACTGTCGTCCATCCCAGCACCCTCAGGGATATTTGCCCCAGAATGGGGTACCTTGCCACATCCTTGTTCCCTGTGAGGATCCTTTCGTAGAATGCCAGTTCTCTCACCACGGTGCTATTTCCCGGTGCTCTTGAAGCTGAAGGCGCTAATATGACGGCAGATTCCTCTGGATACTGGCTGCACTGGGGCATTTTGTGTTCCCTGATGGTAAGGTAGAAGGTTCTGGTATCTATCATGTCTGTCATCCAGGCTCCAGAGCCTCTATTCAAGACCCCTCTATGAGAAGGAACAGAAGCACCTCGAGATCCCAATTCCCCTTGCCTGCCCCCAGGCACCGTTTCACACATGGTGCTCTGTTGAGCCCTCCCTTCTCTCTCATCGATACCCTTCTTCTGAAAATGGGCACATATATGGCCTTGACTGTGGTCATGGTTTCATGGTTGTATATTTATCAACAAACATATCGAGTTGTAAACATTAAATGTGTATAGCTTTTTATATGTCAGTCATACTTCAATAAAGTGATTTAAAAATATTAACACAAGCAACTCATAGACAGGCCTTTTTATTTCTTAATATTGTTATAATTCTCTTTTTGTTTCTGAATATTGTTATAATTCTCCCTGAATAGTGACATAAATGTGTTATTTAAAGTCATAAAGGCAGACGATAGAACTAAAAGAATTAATGTAACTATTAAAAGTTATAATAATAGGAGGATAATCCTATTATTATAATCCTGTAAGATCAGGATGATAAGGGAGAGGAACAGAAAGTATTTTTCCTGAATACTTCCCTTCATCTTCCTCTCATTTCTTCCTGGTCTCCTCTCACAATCCCAGAGCTACCTCTCCTCTTCTGGCCCTTACTTGGCTCCTGTTCTCTTGCTCTTCCTTTTGTCTTTCATCCCAGTCAAAACACTCAATTTCTACTTGTTGCAAAGTGCCTGTGCATTGAAGGTCAATGGACCAATTTCAAGGACGATCACCACCATTAGGCCCACAGACAGAAAAGAGCTTGTTAGATGACGCGTTTGCCTGTGATCTTTCAGCGATCAGTTTCTATGAATGGTCAGGTCAGAGATCAGAATCACAGAGACCTTTTTTTGAAATTGAACCTTTTCCTTTTTGATGAAATTTTGGGGAAATACGTTTATGAAAGTGTACTCATAACTCTGCCGATAAAAATTGTTTTGCGGCTGAGTGCGAGGTCGAGGATTTTGAATCTTCAATTCAAACAAACTATCCAATAAGTTTGAGGTCAAAAGAAAGATCTTTCCAGACAAGCAAGGGCATCCTAGCTTGAAGTTATTCAAAGATGCATGTTAGCAAAAAAAAAAAAAAACAAAAACAAAAAACGAAAAAGAAAACCAAGGAAGAGGAAAGATGGGATTCAGGAAACAGAAGCTTCAACCCAAGAGTACAGTAAAAGAGAAGCCTCAGATGTCAGTCGTGAAACCAGGGGATGCACTGCTTAGAGAGGCAGACTTGCAATCCACAGCATGACTCAGGGATTAAAAAAAAAACTTAAGGAAATGGTAAAGACACATTATTCTTCTGTCAGTAAAAAAAGGCAAAGGCCATTAGAAATCCCAGGGAACAAAAACTAGACAAGAAAGACTTGCCTAAACATGACAAAAATAATAAAGAGGTATGATTTTAAGCAATCGATAATGCATACGAAAAGAGAATCCTTTTGGCCTTGATGCTAAAAGTATTTCTCCCTACACAACCCAGGCAATCTGCTGAGAAGAAAATACAATCCCAGTATGCTAGTTGGTTTAGCAGTGACCAATATTTACTCACTCACAATATAAATGCTGTGTATTAGCTTTTATCTTTTAAAATTAATTGACACATTACACATGCTTGGCACCAGAAGCATAAATAAGTGTTAACAACTTCGGTAATGCAAAGATTATGTAGCTTATTCCATGAAAAAAGGATTGAAATGTTCACTAAGGTTCATGAAAGATGAAATAGTGATATGATAGTGTTATTTAAAGTAACTAAGGTAGCCAATGGAAGAACTGAAAGTAGTAATATACTTGTTAAAGATCAGGAGGATAAAGGGGAGGAAAGGTGAAGGATAATATACAAGAGCTAAATCATCATTTTAAGAGTAAATTGGTTTCATTTAGAGATGATAGATCAAGAAATAGAAATTTATGCTTATTACTCAAATGACAGATGTTGGAGTGGTTGCCTATGAAGCATGGCATGGAGGGTAGGTTGGAAAAGGTTTAGAGAAAAGCTATTGCTTTAAAACTCTTCTCTGATTGTTTTAAACCATGCTTATTCTTATTTAATGAAACATCAAATTAAAATTAAATCATGCCTCACTTTATGCATTTGTGCCTATTCAGGACAGAGAGTACTCAGCAGCCACCAGGGATTAATTTTTTTGTTTACATTTACCACATAATGACATATTCATTTTCCTCTTTCTTACTCCCATTTCCCTTGGAATAAAATGGTTGAGGTGGTGACTTTTGGCACTAGAATGTCATTTCTTAGAAGACAAACATGACTGTTTCCAAGCTGGAATTTTATGATCAACTAGAAGAGCAATTTATTCACCAGGTCCAGTGTGGCCGGAATTGGCCATCAGGGCCAGGAAGTACTGTCCCAAATGCCCACATGCCTTTGTTTTCTTTTTTTGGGCGATGACACTGAGAAAGTTGTTTTCACAGATGGCCTCCTTGCTGAAATGTGGATGGAAAACTCTAAATAGCAATTGGAAACCTGTGTTTTTCCATGCCACAGTACCCTTGCAGCTCTGTCCACCTGAAGGGGAATACAGGAATCAGCGGTGATGGTTTCCCTGTTCTCATCCGCAGGGACCAAGTTGGAAGGGCACGAATTGAGACTCTCACACTGGCCAGTGAGTGCTGGCCTCAATCCAGGTGCCAGAAACCATTAAGGAGCATCGGAGAGCCTGACAATACTCCTAGGCTAGTGAAGTTCATATGTGACCAAATTGTGTAACATACCCTTACTGGGTTTGTCTCCAACCTAAGTACTGTTAGCCATCTAGCCCATTCGGTCAAAATAGAAGGTGAACTATGGCCATAGACACAGCCTCAGGAAGCCCGAGGACAGGAAGAGGGTAAACAGGCACTTTTCAAAACTCTGAAACAAAGATTTAGTCATTAGTATCTTAGTACTTCTAAAGTGTTAACGTTGCTTCCACTAAATTTTTAACTTCCACTAAGGAATCATTTCTACACTTTGTTTAATATTTCACAAACCACAGAATGAGAAATGTAGGATTAAGTAAATTGATCTTACATCCTTTGAAACCATCACAAACTTCTGGGTCACCTCATGTTTACATATATCTGTTGGCCAAAGAACTTAGAACACCGAATGTAACTTAGAACAATGCATTTTATATCAAATGATTTTAGATCTAGATATTTAAACCCATTTTTAGAGGAGAGGAGAAATGAGAAGATACTTAAGAGTCTGGTTAAAAAAAAAAAAAAAAAAGAGAAGCTGAGAAAAAGAACTACAGATCCACAGACTCAAAGAGGAATCCAGTTTCTAAAAATTAAATAGAATTAGAGCCAAAAAGTAGTATCTGACGATGGGGCTCCTAGGGGCAGGGGAAACTGGATAGCCAGTTGAATCACAGCATGACAGAACTTCTGCCAATCCAAGGGCCACTCAGAGGAAACGCAGCCAGGAGGAGACTCTGCCAGAGAGCAGGACATGCCTGAGTAGAAAGAGAGGCGGCTCTGCTTCAGCTGCTCTTCCACAGCCACATGGCGGTCTGGCTGGGGCACTGGAGTCTTTCCCT
>NW_006442109.1:22766847-22769158 GCF_000325575.1 Pteropus alecto | reverse complement strand
TACTATAACTTAATTTACAAATGTAATTCATGTTTCCCTAGAGAATGTCCCTCTAGGGCACCATAGGATGCTGCACAATGTACAGTATTCAGACTCCAAAAAAGTGCCTCACTTAACTTTTCTGGGAAACCTCAAAGAATGTCTTGAACAGCAGCCACCGAGTGACAGGATTCTGCTCCTTGTCACTAACGAGATGCCAGGGCCTATTTTCTAGCTGTGTCCCATCACCACAAGACCTGTAAGTGCCCACTACACCACCAGGGTCTCTATGTCTCATATTATGAGCGTTGCTGTTAATGCCCACTGAAACTGGCTCCTCTGCTACCATCGGTGTTGGAGCTGGCCTTGTGTCTTAATCCATTCAACTGCTAGAACAGAATACCATAAACTGGTATTTAGTCTACGGTACCTTGAATGTGGCTACTACCCCTTGTCATTCCAAAGCTGCACTGTGACAAGGCCCACTGTCCTAAAGTGGACCCCTTACAGTGCTGCTTGATGTTCTCAGCATCTTACAAGTACTTTATGCTTGGATTCCCCTTGTCTCTATACCGATTGAGGCATTTTTGCTGGACAGAGCTTGTGTGCCTGACTCTGTCCTCTTTTAGGATGGTTCTTTCCTGGAAGACTCATCCTGCCAGGCCACAAACATGCTCATAAATACATAAATCCAGCAATGAACCTGATTTAGGTTCCAATAAAAACCACACTGCTGATTGTGTTCATTATAGTCTTGGGATGTGTCCAGAACTGTACCTGGTTCTGTGGCAGAAAATAAATGAGGGTACCTTGCTCTTGCCCTGGGGAAGCTTAAAAATATATTGAGAAAATAAGATACATACATAAAATGGTTAAGTAACAAAGCCAACTGAGATAGGGGTAAGTGCTCAAACAGGAGTAAAAGATTGTAAGTTGTTTTGTATAATGTGTTGAAGTGTTGAGAAAACTTATAGGGGAAATGATTGAGCTTGATCCTAATGAGTGCTGCATTAATCAGCTTTCTTGGTTGTTAAGTGAGAAAAGCCAATTTCAATTACATTAAAGAAGGAACTATACATCCAGAGATCACCTATCTTTAGGCATAGATGCAGTCATCAGAATTTCACCTTTACCTTTGTTTTATGTTTGGACAAAGGCAGTATAATGAAGGTTTTCATGACATGACCAAGGTAGCTTGTTAGTACTTTTCTTTGTGGACAGGACATTGAAACAATGATTATTATTTACTGATTCTTTAATAGGTGTCAGGCACATTCATTTTATAGATGAGAACACAGAGCTGGCACGTGGCAGGACTGATAGCAAAACCTGATACTGTAGTTGTCCAGCTCCTGAGTCTATGCCTCTTTTTACTCTTGTATCTTGTCCATCTCCATGGCCTAATGTCTGTCAATGCCAAGAATGGCCATCTGAGAGCTAGATATCCACTGACTGTGCTCCACACTGCTCTGAGACTGGTTGACCCCACACTACTCTGAAATTCTCCAAGTAATAGCCTAAAGAGCATCTGAGGCATATGAAGTGACCAATAAGAACCTGTATTTTTGTTGTACCCCATCTTCCTCCATCACGCACCAGAAGTAGCAGATTCCAGAGTGGCAACAACTCAGTGACAGCACCAGTGGAATGCAGAAAGGGCAGCATTGTACCTTCTCTGTGAATGAACTGAAACCAGTGGCAAGTTGTACTATGTAACTACCTATGACTCAATTTCTCGGTTTCCCTGAATATCAGGATCCAGGTATAAAAGGCCACATGAGACATGGTGAGCCCAGAATGGGTGAGGTATGGCCTTGAACTGAAGGTGAAAAGGAAAAAATTTTATCTAAAATGGTTCTCACAGTGCCTTATACAAAGTAGTCTCTCAGTCTTCTGAGGACAAAATAGCCATTTATTCCCAAATCTATGCATAGTCGACTTGCTTTAAGGAGCTCTGGGTGGTAATTTACAGTATTTATCATTATTCCTCCTCCTTCACTACTATGCTACTACTACTTTACTATTAGTATTAGTATTACTACCACTAGCACTACTAACCTACTACTACTGCTGTTGCTTCTACTAGTAGTAGTACTCTCCTACTGCTGCTATATTACTATTACTGCTGCTGCTACTACTACTCTACAATACTATAATACATATAATATAACATACATAACATAACATAACATAACATAACATAACATAACATAACATAACATAACATAACATAACTTAGTTCTTTCCATCCAGGCTAACTATGTTGGTTTTTATCTTTATGCTTATCCCCTAGTGATGAGAGATGGCTGAAGCAGCTCTTAGCGTCATATTC
>NW_006442109.1:22739656-22766800 GCF_000325575.1 Pteropus alecto | reverse complement strand
TTTAAGAGTGAGACAAAATTTCACAGAAACTATTCTACAGAGTTCATCTTCATCTCACTGGCCAGAATTGTATTACATGACCCTTCCCAAACCAAGGACTGGCAAAGGAAAATGTAATTCCCATAACTGATCTGGGGGGAGGGACCTGTACTTCCTAAGGATCTTGTACTCCTGATACTTGAACAACGTCAAGGTTTGGTTAACATGGAAGACATTGGGGGATGACCATTGGGTGTACAGCCAGCGGTGTCAGTCATAATGATATTGTTGGAACAGTTTCTTAATGTAAGCAACCTGATTTCGGCATAATTTTTTTTTAAGTCTATGCTTTAGACTCCTTGAGGATAGTAACAGAGTCTTATGTATTATCAGATTCCCTCAAAAATGCTCAAAATGGAATGATTTTGTAGTTGACTAAAGTGAAGCCATTGTATATTTTCCCAATAGTTATGTCTTATTTTCATTATGGAAATGAAAATCTCATTGAACTAATAAAAACAAGATCTCCAGTGGCTACTGGTACCCCAGTGACTTTTTTTTTTAACCTCTACATGGTGTTAAGAAAGCCTGAGACTTTCTTCAATAAGGTTGGACATTACTGGCAGAAAAAAGGATGGGGAGCTCAGAAAAGCATGTCATTAGTAATTTTTTCTTTCTAGTCTTTAAATGTATTCTTGTCAGAGTGTAAGGGAGATGGTAAGAGTGACTATGTACCTTTGATAGAATCAAAATACCAAAAAAAGTTTTTTAACTTAACTGACCATTGAACTAAAATGATTAAAACTAATTTTCATGAGAAAAACAAATATGAGTCCCTGAATCAGACCCCCAAACCAATTATTAAAATATAAAAATGTGATGTAAGGGGATGTGTAGGGTGGGGAATCTGATTCTATTTAAATTTATAAATTGAGTCAGGAAAGTTTAGTTTATATTGCAATAACAAACCACCCCAAAATCTGTGTATAAAGCAACAAAAGTTTATTTCTTACTCAAGCAAAGTGTGTTATATGTCCAGGCAATGTGCCAGGGCATCTGTCCTGTGTGTTGCCTCAGCATTCCAGCTTGATTCAATCCATGACACTTTCTAATTGACACATGCGTTGACAATCGCTGTAATGGGAAAAAGTGGACTGGAAAGTTGAGAATGAGTGCTTAAATGTCTCAATCCTCAATTGACATATGAGACCTCTGCTCATTTTGTTGGTCACAGCTGGTCACATGACCATAACTAACTTGAAAGGGTGGGAACATGTATTCCTCCCATGTGCCTGGAGAGTAGAGAGAATAATTGCTGATTAATTACCAGAAGTGTCATTAATTTATCTTTCGCACAAATTTTAGTGGGAAATAAATTCATTATGAATCCGAAATACCATAAGGCTATTAGAAACATGTAAATATGAAGCTACATTAACAGAATATAAAATCTCAGAATAATGGAGCTAATAGTGATGCTACCTCTCTTACCTAGATAGAATACTCATTGAGTATTGTAGTCACTTGAGGGACCATACTTTAAGAGGTCTTCTAGAGGTGTTCAGAGAAGAAGTGCTCAATGCAAATGATGAAGACAAAATAACCATTTATTCTTAAATCTAAGCATGTCTGACTTGCTTGAAGGAGCTCTGGGTAGTAATTTACAGGGAGAAAAAATTTCTGTTCAATTATGAGTCTTTTGCAGTTAATACTATATGAATTGTCCTAAACTGAGGGGAGTTCCTTCTCAAGGGTGGGGTCTGAGCGTGGACTGAATATTCTCTTTGGCACAAAGATTGGGGAAAAAGGAGAATTTAAGTGTCAGATGACTCATTTGACTAGATGACCCTTAATGATGCTTTCAGCCCACTTTTGATAATTGGATGGTTCCTAAGTTGCCCACAGCTCCCACCTGGTTGATTGTTCCAGGACCTCCAAAACCACTAGCACTTGCTTGCATTTCCTTTCAGGTCCCTGGAGTCATATATTGCTGGGATCTGGCTACATAAATAAGCAACCAATGACTTACATCCCAAAGGTGAAGAGGATGGGGTGTGGTTCTGAGCCCTGGGTTGCTGTGCTTTATCCAGAATTGTGTTCATAAGGCGGCTCCAAGTCATTCCAGAGCTAGCTGTGGAAACACACGAGAAGCCACACACCCTATTGTCTTCCTGTAATGAATCTGGGCTGAACTAATGCAAACCAAATTTGATTTAAACCAAAAAAAAAAAAAAAAAATCAAGAAATTCTTGTTAGGCAGAGCCTTTTTATGTCGTTTTATCCTTGAGTGAATTTCTTTACAGCTGAGTTGGAAACTATATCAAGTAGAGATTAGAACTTCTTTGCCAACTCCTGATGTGCATCTCAGCCAGGGTATATACACAGCCTATCCAGAGCTGCCTTGCTTAGCCACCAAGGTTAACTGCATTCTTCTCTCCATAACCATTTCCTGACATCTTCCTGATCTCTCTCTCTCTCTCTCTCTCTCTCTCTCTCTCTCTCTCTCTCTCTTCTCTCTCTCTCTCTCTCTGCACACACACACACTTTTCTCTCTCTTTTTTTAATTCACGAGTTGCATTTTCTTGGTTACTATGGCTGCAAATTGTTGATACTGGATTCATAGTCAGGTTTTTATTCCTTTTTGTCATTTTTTCCCATGAACTAATAAGCCACAGTGGAGTTAAAAGTGTGAGTAAATGCGAACCTTACACAAAGCATTTTTATATTCTGTTGCCATTCCCTTCTTACCCTTAATCATTTAGAGTTGCTAACATAAGAAAATAAAAATGTTCAGTCGCCTCCTTCCTCCCTCCCTCTTCCCTCTCATTTCCCAAGCTTCAGAGGGGAGGAACCATCAACCATTTCCCATCAGGACTGTTTGCAGAGTAACACATGTCCTCAATTACTGGGATCAGAAACTGAAGACACCTTTGGGTTGGTGATGGATGACTGGTTGGACCCTGCTCTCTGTTGGATATGCACCATGGATGCCACAGTGGGAATGGCTTAGCAGAGTAACATTTTTCTCTCCTGTGATTCAGGCAGCTTTTGTTCTGGGCCATGGACCCAGTTCTTAGTGAGTGTGAGCCCAGTCTCAGTTTGTACGTGAGCCACTCCAGAGGAGAATCCAAGCTCATCTCATGGGAAAAGATCTCAAACTGAATTAAAAGGAGAAATACATAAAGCATAAGCCTTTATCTGGCAAGAGGATATGTTCTAGAGTAAGACTGCCTAAGTTCGAAACTTGCATTTATTACTTATCAGTTGCATGACGTTTTGCCAAGCCATGTAACTTCTCTCAGCCTTCATTTTTTCAACTGGGAAAAGGAGATTAAAAATAATAGCCCCTGTCTCATGAAGTTGTCGTGAGGGTTAAATGGGATAATCCATGAAAAGGATTTAGCACACTGTACGGCACTGAGTAAGTACTCAGTAAGAGTTAGCAAGTGTACTAGTCCAGAACCTTTTGGTAACAATGGACTAAAAATCAGCTGAAAATCACTAAAGTACAGAAAGATATTTATTGATTCATAAGACATGGATGGATTAGGGGCTCAAGCAGTGCCAATGAGACTCAGTCTTCCCCTTCTTTTGATTCTGCTGTTGTGGTAGCTGGTATCTCAGATGACCCCAGTGATCTCTGCCTTCTGGTAATACTCTTGTGTGGTTCCCTCCCACAATGTACCAGAGTTGGTCTGTGTGGCCAGTAGAATATGGCAGAAGAGATAGTAAGTTGCTTCTAAGCTTAGGTTATAAAAGACACCGTGGCTTTCCTGTTGTGTGATATCTCTCTCTCTCTCTCTCATTCCTCTCTCCCAAATGTTTTCTTCCTCCCTTCACTCACTCTGGGGGAATCCAACTGCTACGTTGTGGACAGCACTAGTAATATGCCCACATAGGAATGAATTAATGTCTCTTGATAATAGCCACATGGGCGTACCATTTTGGAAGTGAAGCTTCCAGGCCCAGTTCAGCCTTCAGATGTCTGAAGCCCCTGATGACAACTTGACTGCAACCCCATGAGACATCCCCAGTCAGAGCTACCCATCTAAGCCACTCCTGGATGCCTTACCTTCAGGAACTGGGTGAGATAATATTTGTGTGTGTGTGTTAAGCTATTAAGTTTTGGGATAATTTTTTATTCAGAAAAAAATACCTAATGCAACTGTCTACTTTGATGGTCTCACTTGTAGGTAGGTCTCTCTGATGCAGCTCTTAGCAGTCTTAGGCTTACACCATTCTCCCAGCTAGAAATTCTAGTAGAGATCTTCCCTTTTCCCAAAATAACAGCAAATTTGCTAGACTGTCTCGTTGGATAGACTTGAGTTAGTTTCCTTCCCTTAATTAATATTTTCCACAAAGTAAAAAAAAAAAAAAAAGTACTATTACCAGAAGAATGAGGAATTTTCTTGGGCAGCAAAAACAATAGATGTCTGCTGTTGTTATTATCACCAATCATCATGTAATTATTTATCTTGTGTAAGTGAATATGTTTGGTAGTAATAATATTGGCTAACTCTTACTGAGTGCTGGCTGTGTGTCAGGCACTGTTATAAGAATTTTATGTTTCACTCACTTAACCCTTGCTATAAGCCTATGAGAAGTGTACTATTATTCTATTTTATAAGGAGAAGAGGCATGGAAATTCGAAGTAACTTTCCCAAAGTCACACAGCTAGTAAGTAGTCAAGCTACTTGAACCAAGATAGTTTGGTTTTAGGATTCATGCTCATAAGCCGTTCTGCTAAAATACCAATACCATGAAGTATCATGACCTTGTTAAATTTTGATTTCAGGTATTTTTGTCCTCTTAGGTCTCGATTTTTCATTTATAAAATATGTCTCTACTGAAGTAGAAATGGAGACGGCATGGCCTTAACCCTGAAGTAATAGACAGACAAAGTTAAATACCTAATCATGTGTGGGCAGAGAATGTATAAACACTTTCTAGAGATGTGCATTTAGTGTTCTGCTATACATACCTCAAGACTGATAAACCATTCATACAAAAGTATGCTCTCTTTTCCTAGTCTTATACCATTGACAGAAAAGCAGATATTAAAAAAAAAAAAAAAGAATGTTTTGAGTGAATATTTAAGTATAGAGGTGAGTGTTGAAAATGCCACTAGGATCACCCATTTAACTGATTTAGGTGCATATCTGGCCCCTACATTTTTATTTATTCCAATTAATCGTGCTACAACTCTCTCCACGTGCCCATATTAGCAGAAAATTTGGTGTTTCCTTCTGAAGCCTTTGCCCACACTTGAATTGTATGGAAACTTAAGAGACTTGTTCAGTCTAAATTGACTGATTTGGCTTTCAAGTTCCACGTTGTTTGTGCTGCTAATGCCCTGATGTTGTTTGCAGAGTCCATAGCGTTCTTGTCCACTGCAATGACCACATCCTTGTTAACCCTGAGCTGGTTATGGATACCCCTCACCCTTGGGTTTCAAGATGAGGCTCTCCTTGGTTATATGCAGAGGATGTAGAGGATCAGCTATTGCTTCCTAGACAAAGCAACCATACCAGGGTGGCTGGTCTTAGATGAGCAAGTAAGATTGTAACTCCAGCTACACTTTAGGAATAAGCTCTTTCCATAATACAGTTGCCCTGCTCACCCATCCAGACTCCTCCTTCCTGCATGGGGCTTCCTCTGTGGGTCTCTTATGTCCCAGCGAACCTCTGTCAGGACCATCTTAATCCATCAGCGAAGTTTTATTCCTGCTAAACTCCATAAGTATCTCAATGGTTCTGAGACTGGAGTGTGTAACATACCCGTATCCCTGGGACGTGGCTAAGGTTGCTTAATTGAGACCATTCAAGAGTTATAGGGAAACATCAAGAATGATCTATCCTGGGGCATCTTTCTGCATCTCCTAGGAACAAAAACTGGTGGCAGCTTTTCTTGCTAAAAATGTATTCATGTTATGCTTCACTAAACATCTTGATAGAGAAATACCACAACTTCTCAGAGTATCAGAACCTTGGGCAGACTTACAGATGGAGCCAGCTTTTCTGCCCCAACAAGACTGATTTAGTTAAAGAAGTGGAGAGCCAGTTTCCCAAAGAGAGGACATTATGATTCCTAGAAAAAAGAGAGAGCTGCTGGGCAGACAGATGAAAGGTGACCAATAATTTAAAAGTGTGTCTGTGATTGGTTAGCTCAATTCTTTCGAGAAGAGAGAAAAAAATTATCTTTTCAACTCAAGCCGGTACTATTTTCACTGTAGAAAACCACGTATCACCCACCACTTACATCATTTTAATGAGAAAATTTATTTTGAGATGAATAAAATTTGAGACAACTCTAAGGATTCAGAGTTAGGAGGAAGATAGGGAGTTACTATACTGGTGTCATTGCCTTAAGATCTCAAAACTCTTAAAAACTCCATCTCTATGCCTAATTCCATGAGTTAAGAATGTATAGGTCATTTACCTAGTGGGCAGTGTCATCTCAGAAATAAGAGGGAATCAAATAAAGTACCAGAAAATGCCAAAATTATTTGGATGACCAAAGCTGAAGAGAAACAACTCACCATCTTGTTTTTCCTCTTTGCCCTCCCTACTTCCCGTCTAAGAGTGAACAAGCTGCTAAGGATTAAGCATGTTTGGCTAAAGCATTTCCCTTTGGAGCAAGGGGAAATTAATTTTGCAGAGGTGAGGGATTGTGGGAGGTATAAGTATGAAGCCAGGTGTTGATGATTTCCCTGCAAATATAAGAAATTCTAATTAAAAGTTGGCAGCCACGCCAAATAGCTCAGACCCTGTGGGAAAGCAAGGACTGAAAGGTTGGGTGGGATGAGGAGGCCTGATGTAACTACATTCCATTGACAGCAAAGCCTTTTCTGTGGGTAAATATTGTCCTAAGATGTAATGCTTTGTTCCCAATAAATTTCAATAGGCAAAAACATCAACATATCACCTTAAGGGTCTTTGAATTATAATAGTTTCTGCAAGCTAGGAAATGAGTTGATTTCCCATTAAACTAGATCTATCTGTTCAGTAGGGTTCCTAGGTCCCTGTCTTGGAGAAGTTATTTGCTGACTCATCTCGATATTGGACAATTTTCAATCTTCCATTGTACAGAGCTCTGTCTCCTCCGAGAGGAGTCATTTTTTAAAAATTATGTAATATATGAGAACTATGTTTCACCGTTTTGAATTTTAACAAGAAATGTTACTTGTTCCTTTTGTTAACTTGTTCGATAAAGAGAGAAAAAACAGTTTTTGAAACCTTTCTCAATTCAGAGGGTGAAACAGTACAAACCTCGGATAATCTAGCAGCCTAGTTTTTTGAGACAAACTACTAAAGATACATTTTTTCTTAAGTCTTGCCAAATTTTAAAAAGTAATATGTTTTATTTTTTCACTTAAGAAGTTTATATTTTGTTTTTGCCACTCCCTCGAAGCTCATTTACCTGTGCAACCAGAGAAATGAGTTTCTATATTTTTTCCTTTTTTTTCAGTCAGAAAAAAAATGGCTTCTAATAACTCTTAGGTTACTTTCAAACAAATTCTTTCTGTTCAGATACAGGGTTCCACTCTTCCTATCTCGAGTCCTGGCTCTGGCCAGTTAATGAATCCCAGGATTTGGGGAGTGGAAAGGACCTGAGGTTCCCTCTAGTCCAAATCACAACCGATGAAGGGATCCTGTCCATACCCTTGTCCCTCCCAAATGGTCATGAGGCCTCTGCTTGGATACCTAGTGGTGTCTCTATATTGTGAAGCTGTTTTCTGGAGGAGATAGACTCATTTTCAAAGATGAGCAGGACAGACAGACTAAACACAAAGTCATTTGTTCATTCATACATTCACTCATTCCTTTGACAAATATTTATTGAGCACCTTCTTTGTGCCAGGTTTTGTGTTCTCTCAGGACAGAGGTCAGCAGAGCCGATGTGATCTCTGCCTTCATGAAGCTCCAATAGTGGAGAGAGACATTAAACAAGTAAGTGCATAGAACCTTTAACTAAGGTTCTTCATTTTTCTCCCAGCACCCACATGAAGCCTGGGTATGAAAGTATGGGTTAGAATTTCTTAAAATAATTACTTGTTAGAAGAGGCAAGAAGTGTCATAAATGAGAGAGTATTGATACCAGCTTGATGTTCTCAATAAGGGGAATAATCAGGTATTTATAATCTATACTATTTGGCAATATTATATAGCTTTAAAAGTAACTTGGAAAGGAGTTTTTATTGATTTCAGAAAACTATGTTCTACTATTAAGTGAGAAAAGTCACAAATGCAGAAATAATGTTAAATATACTCTCTCTCGATATATATGCATATGCCTAGAAAACATGTGAAAATTATACCAAAATGTTTTCTTTTTTACTTTTTATTGTTAAGTATATTATAAATATACAGATAAATATATTTTTAGTCAAATATATAAAGAAAACATCTGTGTAACCATAGCTAAGTCAAGAAGTAGAACACTGCTAGAGCCCGAAGATCTCCCTTTAAATAATGTTTCATAATCCTCTCTCTTCCCTAGAGGTAAACACTATCCTGACATTTATGATAATCATTTTGTTATTATGCATTTATATGTAGTTTCATCCCTGTATGTATTCCTAAGCAATATAAATTAGTTTTGCCCAATTTTGAACTTTATATGTGTGGAATCGTACTTTTCTTGCTTCTTTTGCTCACCATTATCATTTTGGAATTTATCCTTGCCATTTTGTCCAGCTATAGTTAATTCCTTTCATTCCTTCAGTATTCCTTTGTATGCATGAACACAGCAGTTTATCCATTCTACTATGGATAGGCATTGAGTAGTCTTCAGTTTGGGTCTACTGCAGAGAACAATGGTACCACGATTCTTGTATACAGACATTGTACATGGTGTACGGAGCTTGTTTGCTGTGTAAACCTCTTACGTGCACTTGCTGGGTCATAGGAGGTACCAGTTATTTTGTTTCTACCCTCCCACCCCTGTTCCATTCTTCATTTTTCTCTGCCTTGCTCTGTGTTCCTTTGTGAGCCACAGTACCAATTGCTTTGCCTCCAGCTTTTAGTTAGGTTTGGCAAATGGGAGGCAACATATGAGCTTGGAGGGTGGAAAGGAGAATGTCTGGACCATTAATTCCCCTGACTTCCTCTCTGCCTCCCCACAGTCTGGCAGCAGCTTTGCCGCATTTCTCCTTTGGTTCTAGCTCTCACAACACCCTGATAGGACTCTGTCTTCCTCTTGTTGCTTCAGGCTTCGCAGTGGTCAAGGTCTCCCATTGTTAGTCTCCAGTGGTTTACCACTTCTGTGGGTTTTTTTTTTTTAACCATGCCTGCTCACACTTTTGTAAACAACCCATTTAATAAACTCTTTCACTCAAACCCCTTTAAACATGCCATGTCTTTCCTCCCATTTAAAGTATATAATTCAGTGACTTTTAATATATTCACTTAGATCATCATCACAATCAACTTTAGAACATTTTCATTATCCTGAAAAGAAACTCTGCAGCACTTAATTATCACTCCCAATTCCTCTATATCCCCCCAGCTGTAGTCAACTACTTCTATCTCTAAAGATTTTCCTATTCTGTATATTTCATATAAAAGGAATCATACACTAGGTGGTCCTTTGTGACTGGCTTCTTTCACTTAGCATAATGTTGTTTTTACAGTTCATCCATATTGTAGCATGTATCAGTACTTCATTTCTTTTTATGGTTAAATTATACCCCATTATATGGATATAGACAATTTTATTAACCCATTCATCTGTTGATAGACATTTGGATAGACTTTTGGGCTATTATGAATAATGCTATGATGAATTATGTATAAATTATGTATAAATTTTTGTGTGAACATAAGTTTTCCTCTCTCTTGGGTATCTTTGTCTTATCAATTCATAGAAATTCTTTATAATTCTGGATACTAGTCCTTTGTCAGTCATATGTGTTGCAAGTTTATTCTAACCAGAGTCTTCTCTTTTTAGCCTCTTTATATTGTCTTTTGATGAATAAAGGTTCTTAATTATAAAGTAGATGAATATGTCAATCTTTTCCTTCCTGATTAGTGTCTTTGGTGCCTTATTTAAGAAATTTTTCCTATTTTGAGCAAATGAAGATATTTTCCTATATGTTTTCTATCAGTTACATAGCTTAGATTTAGATTTTTAGTCTACCCAGGTTTTTGATGAGGAGGAGGAGGAAAGATACAGATATTTCTAAAGAAAAGATTTAATTTCTTTTGCCAAATGGACATCCAATGATCCAATCACCATTTAATGAAAAATTTGCATTCTACCATTTAGCTACAATATGACCTTTATTATAAGACTAGTTTCCATGTATGCATGGGTCTTATATAATAGATTATTAAGTTGATCCCTGAGTGATTGCCATTTGCTACTGTATAACTTTCTTCATTTTTCTAATTTTGCACAGTAAAATTTAAAAAAGATATAACATTTATACAATTGGGAAAAAATGAGAAGTTGTAGATCAAGAGATAGCAAAGGACACCTGGAGATCTTCAGACTCCTGAGGTAGGCTTTTCTTTTTCTGCTTTTTCTACCTATGTCCCATTATTCTCATGATGAGTGGCAAGTAGCCAATACTCTTCTTGTATCTGCAGCAGGGAGCAGTGACAGAGCCTCCTGCCCAGTCCTCCAAGAAGCCTGAGTCCTCATCTGAGTTCTTATACCCTGTTTCTCCAGGTTCAGGCTGAGGTCGCCTTCCTTGTCCACTAGAGTTGCATTTCTTTTCTGAGCATTGCTGTGATTTAGGTCTAGAGTCTGTGATTCTAGGAGAAAATAAGCCTCTTCATGAAATAGATCATTCTCTCTTAAAGCCCAGATTCTATTGACCATTTAACAATCCATCAAGCTCTCTTATCCCCTTCTCCACTTCCTCAATCTTCTGCTTCTCACACAGATGATCCAGTTACTCCTATAGCTGTTCTTCACTCTCCCTAATGATGTTTGGGCTCTAGATAAGGAATCTGGATAGGTACCAGTGGTGAGTAAAGGTCTGGAGTCCGACTGCCTGGGCTCAAATCCCAGTCCTGTTATTTCTTAGCTGAGTCCCCTTGGAAAAGTAGGCACATGTAGTAGCAAAGTGTTCACACCTTGAAAAAGTTCAAAAGAAGTAGATATAATAAGAATAAAACATTGAGGTCTATATCAATTGTTTTACATCACCAAAATCTTTTGAAGTTTACTTTGAAGGTAGTAGGGCAGAGATGTGTAGACATTCAAGAAAGGTCATTATGTTTGATATGTGGGTCAATATGGTACACAACAAACGCAATATACTGGAAGGTAGAAGCTTAAGTGGCAGAGGAGATAGCAATAATATAAGCCCTCAGGAGTTTATAGAAATCCAGAGGAGAGCATTTGATTTTAATCTAGGTAGGTGTAGGGATGGGGATAGGATTCAAGCCTTTTGTACCCAGATCTAAGGGGCAGACACACCCCATCTGAGTTACTCAAGAAGTAGATCCCACAATGCATTGCTGGTTCTACCTCCCCCTGTTGTTGGCTGCTAAGCAAGGTGCTGTGGCTCTTCCACTCCTCTTCTCCCTGCTATGTTCTTTCTCGGCAACGTTTCTTATGGATAGACCATATGGGCAGCTTTGGATCTTGTATTTGCTTTGGCTTGGTGGTTCACCACTTACTTCCTGTTAACATTCCTCTTCCCTCGCCCCGGAATATGGGTCTCTTTCAGAGCCACCTGCTACTTCTCTTCTCTGTTCCCATAGCCTCTGCTCTCTGATTTCTCCATCAACCACTTGGAACTTGCCTAGGACTCAAATATAACTTCTGTTTAAATATTTTCCATCTGAACTTCTTGTTTGGAGCAGATGAAGTTTCACTGTGGTGGGCCTTTATTGGAATAGAAAAAGATGATCCAGAATGGTACTTGAAAAGTCAAATTCATATATCCAAATGACTTTTAAGTGACCAGATAAAGCCTTTTTCCCCACAAGTTTCTGACCAAAAAATAATTCAGGCCCAGTGCAGAGATGATTATGAGCAAGGAGGCTAGTGCTAAGTTTGGAGCCAAAAACTAGCTTAGGAATGGACAGAGGCTCATAGCTGGCACACATGCCTTTAGATTCTCACATTTACCCTTCTGAGTCTTCTTAACAGAGGCTATTGGCCTACTAAGAGTGCCAGGCCAGTCCATAGTCCAAAGTCAACACGTGTGTTAAATCACCATATCGGCATATGGCATGACATGTCCTTACTACTCGCAAACTACTTGGGTGTCCATCTTCTCCAGTGGACTTTAGATAAGGGCTTTCAGTTTCGATGCCTCCACATGATTTTCCTATTTTCCCTGGGTCCAGAGGCTCCCCAAAGAAACACTTTTATCAATTTAAGGAGCCTCTTCCCTTCACTTTGATTTGGGTGGGCATCCCAAGGGATGGACATCTCAACCATCCTGACCACTTTAGTGAAAAAAGACTGTGCTGTATTGTGAATCATGGTGTGGGTTTAAATCTCATTTCTACCATTCATTGGCTCTGTGACCCTGAGCAATTCTTTTAACATTATTTACTCATTTCCTCAATTGTGAAAAGAAGCTAATGCACAGGTTTGTGAGAATTTTAAAAGAAAATTCACAAATAAGTTGGGTGATTACCGGAAAAACATATTTGGTCATACTGAAACAGGAAATAGGATTGATGTTATATATAGAGAGGTAGTCCCTTCTTGACCATTTATAGGAATAGAAAGTACAATGGGTAGTTGAGTTAAGAAAAATAACTCTGTGTGAACTCAGCGCACTGTGTATAAAGAGCAGAGCCATTCTCTGGAACCTGGTGTTTGGTGTCTGAGGGTCTTTGCATTGAGGTGACATGGACAGATGAAGTGGAGCATAGCAGGTGCATGTCTGACATCCACGGTGCTTTTGGACTTGTTCTTATTGCCGAAAATGCCTGTTTGAAAGGGTCTGGCTCTTGGAATGGACAGGAGCCACCTCAGACACCAGGTCATAGATTTCATTAAGGCAATGTCTCCTGGGAGGCTTTGTGGAATCCCGAAAGTAACTGCTGGCAGTGGCAACCACACTCAAAAAGAATGAGGCTCCTTGGCACACTAAGCAAGGTTTTGAGTTTCATGCCTTAAGGTAGTACTAATCTAGACTGACCCTTTGGAAAGGAGAAGGCTTCCTGGGGCCTCAGAGCTCTTACATAGACATAACATGATGCAGAGGCATTAAATGCTCATGTTTGAGAGAATGTGAGCTCATTTAATATTCCAAGCTGGTGAATCGGTGACATTTGTAAAGTGGTTAGCATGTTGCCTGGCACATATTAAGGGCTCCATAAACGATGCTCATTATTATTAAGCACACGTGCCACAGCAGCCAGAGGGCAAAGAGTGCTCCTTGGCAGCTGATGCTCCCTATGGGGAGGGCGGCGGCTTCAGAGCTGGGAAAAAAGACTGGGATCATTTAGTAGCTGACACATACCCAGTCATTCCAAGGAATCTACCATCCCAGCACAAAAGTCTGACCCAGTTTTCTGGGCCCCTCTCTTGAGACTCTGGTTCTATCCGCAGATCCAAGCTGGGAACATCTTTACTCTTAGCTGGCTGTGGTTGGAAGGGAGAGGAGGTGACCTGGGGCTTGCCAAGACTCGAGAACCTTGAGCACTAGCTCATCTACTCCAGCACTCCCTGGGGGTCTGAGGGCTGTGAGAAAGGGAGGAGAGAGGGTGTGGGGCACCTCTCGTGGTCAGGAAGGCCTCTCCTCCCTTGGAACACATAGCAGCCAGCCCCTGGGCTCATCATGTTGTTTATCAGCCTCAGTCTTGAGGATAACATGCCCATGTGACAGCATTTTGCAAGATGAAAAGTACTTTCCAAATGTACAAGACTTCAGCCTAGGATTTAGCTGTAGGACTTTTTGAAACTTGGAGCATAAGGTCCTGTGCCAATTCTCTCAAAAGGGGATTCACATCTCCTAAGTCATGTTGGGGTGGAGGTGCCACAGTAGCTGCAAACCTTGGGTTTCATATTCTTGCCGGGAACCTTTCTGTGTCCCTAAAGAAACCAGAAAAATGAAGAGTGGCATGGGCTCGGTCATCCCAGGCATAGATTCTCATGGAATCTGATTGTTGGAAACACAGAGGGTAGGTTCAGAGGAGGGAAATAGGGGAGCAGGTGGACATAACAGGTCATCAAGGGCAGCTTCTAGGCAGAACTGCATCATCTTTTTTTCACAAATGTGCCAACTGAAGCACAGAAAGTCTCACCTGCCTGTTCAGATTCACCACCCATCCTGCTGCCTCCTTCTGCTGTGCTAGATGACTTCCATTTGTCCTGGTGGCCTTTTACAAACTTAAAAGAGTTTTCCTTATATGTTACTATTCTTTTCCAGCCACCAGGGTAAAACCATGTTCTACCATCACTAATTTTACAGGATGAACTCAGTTGTTTGTTTTCATTTCTCCCGTCTTCCCTCAGGGTCCTGCATTTCACAGCCACTAAGGCACCCACTGCCTTCAGATGTCAACTCATCTCAGAAACTTTGAGCCCCGGTCACACTTGTTTCACCTTTCTTTTCTTTTAATAAGATCTCATACAAGCCCTTTTACTTTAATATTTCATAACGGCTCCTATAATTCTATCTCCTCAGTTTTCATACTAGGGGACCACATAAAATGTGGAAAAATGGAGACAAGGAGAGAAGTGACTTTCTCTAGGTCACTCAACAGAACAAAGTAGCAGGGAAAAGGATCTCTCATCTCACTTGTGGCTCTTGAATCTATTCTCACCCTCCCACTCCCCAAACCACCACCTTGCTGAGGCTTCCTGCCTGGACTCATGCAGGATTTCATTATTTCAACAAATGATTGACACACAAACAGTCTCTGACCTCATGGCTAAATGCCCAGTGAGATAAGTGGGCATTGGCCAAGTGACTGTAAATGAGCAAGGAAGAAGGGCAAGTCAGACGCTTCTTGATTTATTCCACTACCTCAGTCTCTTGGCATCTGAGACAATCCTGTACACTCCTGCTGGATAATACTTCTAATACTCTCACTGTATGCCAAACAAGTCTAGGCAGGCACTCTAGCTCCTCCGTGACCACAACCTCACAACCCTACTCCTCCCTTTATACATCATACCTGCCAACTGGCACTATATTGCCCACTCTGTTCTTGCCCACTTCGGTGCCCTTACTCAGGATATCCTCTCCCTATAAAAGCCCAGCTTGGCTACCACATCTCCAAGAAGCTTTCACCAACACCTCTGATGGAAATGATCTTTCACCACCTCCACTGTATACTCCCTTACCAAATTTTAGGACTGCTTTTGTGGAAAAGATATATGTTACAATAGTCAAGGAATTTACAACTCTTTTTAGGTAATGAAAATCCTATAGTTGACAATGAAACTAGAAGACCTTGGGTTATTCACCTCTTCACTCTTGTTTTCAAAAGCCCACCCTTGTCCATAGAACATTTACAATTCATCATTTCTGAGCAATCATCACGTTCTGGGTGCTGATTAGCAAAATACGACATGCAAAACATGGTCCCTGGCCTCTGTGAATGTGCAATTTGAGAGGTCCCTAGGAAGGCTACAGTCTGCATCAGCCGAAAAGCACTTATAAGCCCTATTTCTTCAGAGAACTGCCCTCCCCTGGGAGCTTAGCCTGTGCTAGATATCAGTGCATGTGATACACATCATAAATATAACTCGTAGCATAACTGTGAGTGCATCCTTGTTTTCTCAACTTGGCACATTCACTGTGGTACTTCTCAGCCAGAAATGTCTTCCTCATACCTACATTTCACTACCCTACTCAGGTTCCCTTCTTTCTGCTCCAAACTTATGATCTCCCGCTCCTTTGAACTTCTTTCAGGAACTTGTAATTCAACACTACATAATTTAGCTCTTCCTCGTATGGTTCAGAAGTGTGATGTTTAGTGGCTTTAGAGTTTGTAGCAGAGATGGCCAAAGATGTTTGCTCTCTTTTCATTAGGTCAGGTTGTTCCTGGGACACAGCTACCCAGCCATTCCATTTCCCAACCCCTTTGCATCTTACTGGGGCTATGAAACTAATTATGGGCAATGAAAAGAAAAGTGATTTACAATGCTTTTGGGCGGGGGCTGTTACAGTATCTCATTTGCCATGGTCACTCTTCTTCTTTATTGATGATTTTGGGTGCCAGACATTGGAAACAGTAGAGGTGCCTAGATTCCCTAGTCTCCACCTGGACAGTAACTTTCCAGGAGAGCCAACCAGGAATATCTGCAGACTTCAGGCAAGAAATACACTTTTATTAAGTTAAACCACTGAGATTTTTCTTGACCAAAACAGAGTTAGATCAATTTAGGACAGAATCCCATCTCAGCCACTTGTTAGCTGTGTGATGTACCCTTCCTGGGTCTCATATTCTCCATTAATAAGAAGGGTTGAATAGTACCTAACTTTGCAGAATGATTATGAGGCATAAATATTTCTGAAGTGCTTGGGACATTGTAGAAACCAATTATTCTCTGGAATGTGGTGTGTGTGTGTGTGTGTGTGTGTGTACATGTACTCCTGTGCAGTGGCTTCATGTGTGTTAATCTTTTCACTAGATGGTAAATCCCTTGAGTAATGGTTTGATGTTGTAGACCTCTTCTGCATTTGCCATAAAGCCTAGCATGGTGCATAACACATAGAAAGTCTCAATAAATATTTACTAAGAGGCAAAAACTATCTTGGTTTAGAACATAAGCAAAACTAACTTCCTGCGCCACCTCTTTGATGATCTCCTGTCTTAGGCCACCCATCGCCCACCCATCCCATCACATACCTCCCTTTATTTTCTTCTACCTACGACCCTCCCCTGCTGGTCTAGTTGCCTCAGCTTCCCACCACTCCACCCTTTAAAGTTTTTTCTGTGTGTGTGTGTAAACTTGTGACTCGGTGAGTAAATGGGTGTATCTATTTGGATAAAAGTCCTTTTGTGGGTTGTAACCAACAGAGCAGAAGCCAGATGAAGAAAGGAGGGGGCTGATTATTGAGGTATTTGGAAACAGATCATGAGGAAACCATGCTAGAGGTGATCTTGTTTCATATTTTTGTAAATGAGCTACAGACACGAGATGCATGATGAAATCTCTAAGTTGGAAGATATTGCTAAGCACTTCTGCCCAGGATAAATATTAAGTTGATGAGGATCAACTGTCTCATCGGATTGGTATGTTGAGACTTTGGGAATTGTGTCAATGTGTTTTTAAGAAGAGGACACATATTTAAGAATAAGAACAATGAAGGAACAATGGATTATCTGAAGTTAGTTTAGCTTACTTAATAAAAATCAAACTCTGTCTTCCATTATTGGAGAGGCAGTTGAAGTTCAAGTCTCATAGTATTTGACATGCTTTTTACACATAAGTATATTTCCTAACTCTTCTGACAAAAGCTCTGTAAGAAAAGGAAAGTTATGCCAGAGTACTTGGATGATAGTAGATAGAGAATAAATTCCCAACCAGTAGGAGGCAAACTTTTTTTTCCATGGCCCTATTCAAGAAAATATTTAAATGGTTGGACACACACACTTGCACATACATATGCACCATCCAGAAATGTAATATCTACGACTGTAGTAAAGCATTTAAAAAATTATTTCGCTGATATAGGAATTTCATTTAGGGAGAGCCAAACTTTCAGAAACATGTATAATTAGTACACATTCCATTACCCACTTGAAAATTTGGCCTTTTGAACATATTTTGTGTGAGATGAGAACTGGGGGTGTGGAGTGGAGGGAAGCTGGGAGGCGTAACTGAGGGATTAGAAAGTGAAGTGCACGTGAATCAGTCACAGACCAGGAACAACAAGGGGACAGTCCACCAGGACGTCACTCCTGGAAGTGTGGTCTGCAGGCAACACTAAGGGCAAGACAAGTGACACTCTCTTCTCAAGTGCACCCTAACTATGGGCTAGCTACCTGTTTTTATAAATAAAGTTTTATTGGAACAGTTTGGGCATCACATGGATGTTTGTTAGAAACACAGAATCTCAGGCCCCACCACAAACTTTCAAACTCATAATTTTAAGAAGACCCACAGCTGATATGTGAGTCCATCAAAGTCTGAGAAGGACTATTCTAGGAGATCTCAAGGCAGGCTAAATGGACATGTGGCTGTTCTAGGCAGGCTGATTTGGTGCCTTCAACTAGATAGTGTTTAAATATTATTTAACATTTACTTAGTAGAGACAAGGAAAAAATGTTTTTTTTTTTTCTGAACTAAAATGAATCTTTCTTCAGATTCCACATAGAAAATTAATTACATGCATTGAATGTGACATAACATTCAAACTTATTTGTAATGATTTTTTATTTCATATCTTTTTCATCATCTATAATCAGATAGTCCTTCACACATGAAATACATGGAAATATGAGCATTATTATTCAAAATACACTTTAAAGTTCCTCTTTCTAACTCATACTGGCAACAATATCCCACTTTTTTGTAGTTCTTGTTTTGTCTTCAGTTTTTCTTTTGCAGTTTTCTGAACCAGAAAACTTTTTGGAAGGCATATTAGAGATTTAATTTTTAGGTAGCAGAGTGCATCACTCATTCTTGGTAAATGGTACCATGTCTTTATTTCTACATTTTAAGATTGAGTGGTGTGAGCTTGGAGTCAGGTCAGCGGGCTGGATGGTAGCCTGACCCCATATCCCACCATGTAACTTGTATACTCTTAACAGAAATTGATTGTTTCTTAAAAAGAAAATGTCCATTTTCACTCCAGAGAACTGTCTGCTTCAAAAGAACTAATTTACCTTGTAAAGGTGGAATGAGGAAACGGGTTAACTGGGCCCTATTTCTGATTTAGATATTTTTAGGGTTTTCCCCCAACATTTTGTTATGAATAGATTTCACATTGGAGATGTTGACTCCCTGAGAACTACCCAGTGTGGGGGCAAAAACCGCAGTCTTGCCCCGAGGCTACTGTGAATGACAGTCATGGGATAGGTTAATGAGACTGGCAACCACCTGGCGACATCCACACCTCTCTGCTGCTTGATTGTTTCCTACTGATGCCACACTGTAGGCTCCAGTGAAAAGATATTGTTTGAAGAGTCAGAAAATGTCAAGGTTGATGTTATTATGTGACAACCCAACAACCTGTAGACCAGCTGTTAACAGTGGATGGGATGCATATCAGAATTACCTGGTGAATTTTCCCAAGCTGCCTTTCACAGTGGGCCTGAAGATTTGGAGCAGTGGTTCTCAGACTTGGCTGTAAATTGGAATCACCTGGAGAGCTTTTAAAACTAATAATGGCTGGACCTCAACTCCAGAGATTCTGAATGAATGGGTCTGGGGTACAGTCTGGACATTGTGATTTTTAAAAACTCCCTGACTCATTCTAATGTGCAGCTAAGGTTGATGTGAATTCTTTGTAGTGAGAAAAAAGTGGATATATATAAATTGCCCTAATACAAATATATATACACATAAAAATTACCCTGACTAATGTAATTATACATATATTTATAAATTTATGTAAGACTCTATACAGCCTAGAAAAATATACTATACATATATATTTATAAATATATACCCATACATACATATATAAACATATATACATATTTATAAATATAATAAATATATAACAAATAATCCCAAAATATCAGTGGCTTAATGTAATAAAGATTATTTCTTGTGTGTATGGATGATTGTGTATGTGCACGTGTACATATGTATATCTATATACATTTATATAGATATTATTATTTTTTTCGGCTATACCTAGAAATGGTATCTAGTACTTCTGACATCTCAATGGCCCCAACCTAATTTCAGAGGAAGTTAGCAGATGTAGTCTTTTTGTGGGCGCAGGAGTAAAAAACAGGGTTGGTGAGCATCTAGTCCGTTTCTGTCATGTGTTAATACTATGAAAATGTTTATATTGTCCTTATTTGACATGTGTTTATAATGCCTTTATTTAAGAACCATGAGCTTAGAGTTTGTGTCAACATTTAAAATTAACTTTATAAATTACATTTGTCTTACATTGGTAGAATCAGTAAGATTCTAAAGCACTTTTCAGGGTGACTCTATAGTGTAGTGGTTAGCACATCTGCTTTACACACAGGAGGTCCTGGGTTTGTGCCCCAGGTGAGCCAGGCCCCGGGTGTGCGTCGCGAATGCGTGGTGGGGGAGACGCCCCACCTTCAGTGATCCAGTTCTTAAGGGGAAACAGCAACATCCATAGGTCAGGGGTGGAAGTGGGGGTGAGGATGGGGGTGGGAGAGAATTCAAGAGGGAAAAATAAATAAATAAATAAATGAAGCACCTTTCAGTTGTAATTTCAATAAAAATTGTCATGGAAGGAGTGAGTAAAGAGACCTCGGGCTGTCTAGCTCTGCTTTAACTCAGGCAGTTCTGCCTATATTATGTATGTTAGATTTCAGGGTAAGTTTCATTTAAATGTAGGAATCTAACTCTAAAAATGAACTCACCACTGAAAAATCACCACTTTGCAGTATTTTGTGGGGGAGATATGCTAGAATGGTGTTTCTGATTTTGGTGATTCGTAAAGAACTAGACATGGGGTCTTGTAGCTATCAAGGTGAATTTACTACAGAACCATATCTTGTCCCTGTCTCCTAGGACTGTGGGAAGTGAGGACATCTGCACCCTGCCACTTCCTTCAGAAGCCTGCAGTCTAAGCATGTCTCTACCAAAGATACATCTGGGAGAGAACTACTTTGTCTCCCCCTGTTTTAAAGTTCCTGTAAGCTAGGAACCTGGCTTCATTTATCTTTGTCCCTAGTGCTTCATGCAGGTGGCATAAGGTAAGTGCTTACAAAATATTTGTTGAGAACAAAGACAAAGAGAGAGAAGATGGTTTTTCCTATTTTCACTCGTATTTTTACTTCCTCCAATCTTAGTCATTGATTTATTCAATACATATTAAGTGCCTACTGTGTGCCAGGCACCAAACTGGGCAATGGAGCTATGAGGACGAAGCAGACTCTTGCTTTCAGAAGTCTTATATGACACAGGAGAGGCAGCATACATATGTACAATACTGATCTTGTGAGGATATAGGGAAGGTGTTATTATTAATTCCAAAATACCGATGAGGAAAACGAGACTTAGAGACATCATGCAGTTGCTGTGACCAAATAACTTAGAAAGGGAACTAAGACTCGAGCACAGCTTTCAGACCTCGCATTTCCTGCAGAGTCAGGATTCCAGACCAGGCACTCCTGAGGACCTCAGGAACTCAGGACCATACTGAACTCTCAGTGAATTTTCTTTACGAGACAAGGAGAGGTCAAAATTCTCTGAACCGAGAATCACAGACCCTGAGAAAAAAATGTGAGATGGAGAGCATCAGCCTTTGGAAATGGTGTCCCTGACTTCCAAGTCTTCTCAGGTAGACATGAGACCAGTGTGGGTGGACACGGACTGGATGGGCATGATCAGGAGCCATTTATTTCCAGGGAGCTGGTTCTGAAGCAGACTGACTGCTGGGCTCAAAGCTTACCGTGAATGGCCCACAAGAGAGCCTGCTATGGTCAATCTACAATCGTGTAGGAAGCAATGGGCCTCAGGGGAGCTTGCGACTCTACTTGGGATGATTGGAGTTGGATCACAGGACTGCCCTAGAGAGAGGTACAGTGAACACGCTGAAGGAGTATAATCTTGGTGTGACCGAAGACAGAAAGGCTGAACAATACATCATGGTGATCTCATGTAGCAACAAAAATACATACACACAAACCCAATCCAGTTTGTCCGACCTTTGAAATTGATATATCAAGGGCTCATTAATCTTTCCTGACAGATCTAGCCTACTACCTAGCAGAGATTTGGGGGCCACCCAGAGCAGAGCTCATCATGCAGACACAACAACACAAGCCTGTGACCTCTTTCCTTCAATAGCTGGTGAGCTCAATGGGAGATGTAATTATCATCAAGATGTTTTCAAATGTCTTCATTTCCAGAAGTAAAAGCTGAATCATTCAGGTTTGATTTAATTCTCCCCCAGAGAGAATTTTATGTTAAAAAGGAAACAAACCTCTTCTGATGATTGCAGTTCCCAGCACAGCTTCAAACACATCAGGTGGAGTATGGAAGTTACCTAGAGTCTGCTCAATGGAAGGGTTGCTTTCTGCTAAATGTCTCTACCTCAGTGTTACTTAACTTTGAACATGAGCTAAGGATGCTAGAAAAACTGAGTATAATGCCTTCTAGCTGACGATGTAACCAACACTTAAGGGGCAGAAGGGAGCAGAGAGAGACTAATGCATTTATTTATGAAATGGGAATAGTAACAGGGATCAAAAATAACAACGAATATTAATTTATGTGGAAC
This sequence comes from Pteropus alecto, assembly GCF_000325575.1. Classification (NCBI taxonomy): domain Eukaryota; kingdom Metazoa; phylum Chordata; class Mammalia; order Chiroptera; family Pteropodidae; genus Pteropus; species Pteropus alecto. Next base: position 22,744,509 of record NW_006442109.1, on the reverse strand, counting down.
AAAAAGAACAATGGATAAAAATGAAAGCAGAGAGTTGAGCTAGCAGGAAATCACACCCACTTACCTGCTATGACTTCATTCAGTTAAAGAGGATTCTTCTACTGTTCAAGGATAAAAAAATGAAACTGGCGTCCATTTGAAGGGGTAATAATTCAGGCTTGGATCAAGGATGCAAACCACCCCATGTCCTAAAAAGGGCTTATGGCTTTGTTTGCCAAAAAAAAATGAAACTGACGTCCATTTGTAGAGGTCATAATTCAGGCTTGGATCAAGGATGCAAAACAGCCCATGTCCTAAAAAGAGGCTTATGGCTTTGTTTGCCAAAAAAAACATTTTGGATTCATTAGCAGTTAGTTGAAATAACAGATTTTGTGATATTGCCAGGTCCTGCCAAATGTTAGCTGGATGTCAAATGTACAAGACCCTCATGTTTATATAGACATTTGTGAGAATGTCAGAGCCTTTCATTGAGACCCAATCCTGTAAGTGAACCCAGTCATGAACACACATGGAAGTTTGCAAAATCAAATTCACAGCCTTCTTTTTTTCACTCTATTCCTAAATTCAGAATAATACTGAGAATCCTTTCCTAACAATACATAATATTAGGCTCACATTGGGTTTCAAAATATTTAATAAAGTAAATTTTTTTAATAAAGTGTTTAAAATTGGCAAGGGGAAAATAACTCTGTCTTCAGCTATGTATGTGAAAACTAATCTAGAAAAAGTAATAATCTTCTAACATTTAAAAACAAACCATTTAACAATTACATTTCTAATATACTTCCAAGAATATAACTAGAGTTAAAATCAGAACAAAGTACATTCTGTGGATAAAGCTGACTGTGATTTTAAAATTTCTAAGAGTTTATAGGTATGTAACTTTTAAGTATACTAATATAGTATCAACCTAATTGTCCTTTATTTTGATTCCTCTAATTTACAAACATGATTTCTGAAGTTTAACAATATTTGTAATGGCAATGTCCAAAGTAATTTTGGCTGAGTAAAGTGCTATTTGTTGAACAAAAATGTAGTTGTTTGTGCAAGTTTAACATTTCACAAGGCCAGTTGAGTTCATTTCAGCCCTACTTACAAAATAATTACTGGCAAATGAAATGGGCTGGGGGGTAGAGACAAGACGTTTTTCAAGCTTCTGAGCGTTTTACAAAACCAAGTTCTTCAACCATTGAAAGTAAAATTGCAAGGTCACAATTAAAAGGTACAGGTTTAAATCTCAGAATTAAAAGGGTTCCAACAAGAGGAATATTTACAATGGAACAATGAGGAAAATGTTTCGTTACAGTCAGAAACATGGAAAATATGCGGTTGAAAATTGTTGGCTCTGAAATAAATAAAATCCAGACTGAGACTATTAAAAATATCAAAGTGATCTACTATGTGCCAACTCTATTTTCTTCTGTTGTTTGTTATAAAGAATATCCATTATTGAATATAATGCAGTTCTGGTTAAATTATCAAAGACATTTTCCGTATGCAAACTGTTGTTTACCATATGCTCCATATTCTTCTCTAACAATTTTAGTACACTTCCATCATAGAACCAAAGGCACAGAATTAGAAAGGAAATTTTGAGTCATATTTTAACTTCTTAAGCGAGGTACAAATTTCTTCCAAAATAGTTCTTTGACTCATATCTGTTGAGCACCTATTATAAGCAAGATTTTTTTTTTTTTGCATGGCAAAATAAGAGATACAAGAAATATTTCAAGATGTTCATGGCCTGTTAGGTAGAAAAAAGCATCCTTATCCACTGGCTGCCATTATGCTGAACTGAAACCCTCTAGCTAGTGACAGGGAACTCACCACATTGCAAGGAAACATTCTCTCAGAGAGTAGCTTGAAACTAGAAAGGTATGTGCTAAACTGAGCTTTACGCCAACTGACTCTGGTTTTGTCCTCTGAAACATATCTACTTCTTCTTTAGCTTAGCTCTTTGAAGATTTTCAGAGGACTTGGCTGTGTCCTATATGGTTTCTTCTCCCTTCATGTAGCAATCTCATTTCACCTTTATTTTCGCTACTCTTTACTTTACTGGTGTTAAGGATTTTAAAAATCATTTCGTACCAGTTGAATGAGTTTAAATTGTTAAATATTCAATGTTGCACTTAAAACTGTATTTTCAAATTATTACATTTAAAAAATCAAGAGTTATAGCATTCAATTGGATTCAATTTGGAATTATCCCTTTGTAATTAGACTAGCACTGACTAACAACAGATGTTTAAGGGGAAAAGAAGGATGGAACACCTAAGGCTTGCCAATGCTGTGTGTATATTTGAGGGGAGGGGGCATGATAAATCTTTTATAATGAAACGCATGTGCTCTAAGACAATGACTTGATATTTTAAAGCACTTAAATCTAGTAGTTTAAAAGTCACTGGAGTAATTAAGTCATGTTTTAGAAATGATGCTACAATCTAAATTTCATATTGGTGAGACATAATGCTGCTGTCAAAAATGAATTACAAAATAAGGGACTGACTCAAATATGTTAAGTTTTCTTCTAGTGGTTATACATTTGGCACCTTTAGAAGCTGTAACTAATGGACTTAGGATAATTTACATTCAGGAGACTTTATTTAGCCTCCAGTAAAGCCCTTCCAATCCCACGTCCATGCAAGAACACAAAGCCAGGGAATACACTAAAAAAAGAAGAGACTGTTTTATTGTGACATTTATGACATAGACCCCTTGTTGACAAGAATGACCGAGGGTAAGCTTGGCAGACTGCACAGATGTGATGAAGAATGCACTGGTGATCCTCTGGCTGCTGAGGCTGTTTCCTGGTCCTCCCAGACCTCCATGCACGTGTGGGCCAGTCACAGAAATTTCAATACCACTTGGTGTACACATTTAACAAGTCTTTGGTCTTAATAAGCACCATTACAAACCCTCACATTAAGGGCATTATTATTCTAGTTTATAAATGTTTCAATGATAAAAAATAGCACGATTACAGTATACACACACTTAATTTACATGTAATGTATTATACTCATAACTGAGATAAGCTACTGTACTAACTTGGGTTGATTGAAATTAATGAAGTATTTGAGCTGAATACTTGTAATTTGGTTTCTAAGTTGTGTAAATATTACAGTGCATTTATGAATCTAGTTTGAGAATTTACTAGCACCAAATAGATATTAGAAATGGCCAACCTAGTACTTGTATTTGGAGAAGCAAAGTTTACAATTTGAAAAATACAACAGTCCATCAATCGAAAGCACATTCCTGTATGTTTGCTAGAAGGATGGCATGTGAGCATGAATAGCCAACCTCAATGGAAATACACATCCCATCTTTCAAGAACTGACACATATGACAAGGTAGCTTAGCTACATACACGAGAAGCCTGAGAAAGTGGTTGTTTGGAACTAGGGTAGTCACCTGTACCTTGCTTTTGTAATACAAGAATAGTGCTTATTTATAGAAATTTATGTGGTAAAAGATTGTACCTATGATATGAAGATTCTGATTGGGAGAAAAATTCAGTTCTACCTATCTATCTTTGTTTTTTTAATTATTTGGTCTCTGGATGGTGAATTAATGGAGCAAAATCTGAATTTTCATCTTCAGATTATCACCCAGTTCACCACTGAGGTAGTCTTTGTCATATTTATCTTCTAGCTGATTAAGTTCTTTCTTTTTATAAAGTGGAGTACTACTGATTTGTAATGAATAGGTTCCAGCCACTGGCTTCTTCTTTGTGAAGTGGAGGTAGCTGATCCCTTCTTTTTGGTTGATTTTGAAGAAGCCATTTTCATTTCCAGATTCGATCAAGTATCTGTTGTGATTCGTCAGAGTTGTAAGGGCTGGAAGGAGTTCCAGGATTCGAACCTTGTTACTGATGTGGGAGATATTAAAAGCGAACATGGCTGTCTTCTCAATGTCCCAGCTCGCAAGACTCACATTGGCTTCTATCTCAGGCTGATCCTGGAAAGACACATGGCAGTGTGTTAAATAAAATGTAAACATGCCATTTATTTCCCATATTAAAGAAAAAGTGACTCGACTGTATCATGCTAATACAACTTTCTTCTCATGTATATATTATGTTGAAAAGTCATGTTCATAAAATGCTTTGTTTAGACAACAAATGTGTTAAATTGGCACATATTTATAACATTCAAAAATATTAAACTTATGTGAAGAAGAAAGGCATATTGAAGTCACTTGTATTTGGAGGTCTTTTAATGCAGGAGGTCTCAAAGTGTCCCTGGACCAGCAGCAACAGCATCCCTGGGAATCTGTTAGAAATGCAAATTTCTGGTGCCACCTGCAACCTACTAAATCAGAAACCCTGGGGATGTTGCCCAGAAATCCACTTTAGCAATCCTTTGAGATGATTCAGATGACTACTCAAGTTTGAGAAACACTGTTTTAAAAGATTATTTTCTTTCCAAAGACTTATCTCATTTCCCAAACCACAGTGGATGTGTTGTAGCACGGATGTGAAGAATCAGTCTATTTCAATTTTGTTCACTGGTGCAAAACCTTTCTCTCCGATGGCCACACCTATGAACCTATTTCCTAACTCTGACGATCTGCTAATATTCGATGCTTTTCACCTGGCTTATTGCTTGCCTCTCTGGGACCAGATGTGCTGGATTCTCCGGGCTGGGAGCCAGAGGTCTGGGTGAATATCTGTGCACTTCTGAGTTGACTGAAAGGCTGCAGCAGCCGTAGGCAAAGAAAACCAGGCTGCTGGAGCTCCATGTTGTTTTTGTCTAGAATCCAATTCCCTCACACTCCACATGGCTCTTTTCAGGAGAGGAGCCTCTAGCTTTCAGAACTTGGCGTCCCCGTGTGGGGAGCAATGTCACTTC
>NW_006442109.1:22729319-22739631 GCF_000325575.1 Pteropus alecto | reverse complement strand
GTAGGGAGCACTATGTCACTTCACTATTCTGCCCATTTGCTGTCCTGGTTCTCAGACCTTGTCCTTTCAGCAGACTTTGGGTGGATGTTTGACTTTCTTTTTGGCGAGACAGAGGAAATGAGCAAGTATGTGAAAACCTTCGAATGGCCACTCCCTAAAGGCAGCAAGAAACTCCAGAGAGCCCCACAGACTCTTGTAAAATGTTGTCTAGAGCTCAGGGAATGTCTGGATTTTCTCCCCAGGGAGCCTTTCTCACTTTGGAGCATCCTTAGAGGAAACCACAGGAATCTGGAAGGCCTTTCTGCAACAGGAGACATTGAGAGAAACCACTCTGACTTACCTCGATGTGGGAGGCATCTGTTTCATTTGTGCTTCTCCGTTTCCTGCCCCGTTTGGGGTAGCCATTGATCTTACACTCATAACAAGCCTCTGGGGAGAGTGAATTGTCATCCATTTCACCACTGGCAGGTGGCTCTGGGCCTCCTCGGCCCACACCCATTCCAGAAACACAGTGCCTGTGGTAGAAGGGGAGCACGGACATTTTTCATGAGAAGCGGGCAATAAGGGAGGCGGTGTGAGAGTTCTGGTGAAGCCTGGACCCAGCCTGGTAACGTTCAGCCATTGATTATTTGTTCACTGGATGAATGGCTGGTTCTGAGAACCGCATTGAAGTCCTCTGTGTTTTGCCTCTAACCCTCGATTCTCTGAGTTAATCGGTTTGTGTTTCCTTTCTGTCAAGGCCCTATTTTGTACAACGATTTGTCCTTTCGTTCCCCAGACCTAACGTGGCAGATGTTCTGCTTTCCTTATGCTGGGGAAGAGACATGCAATGCAAACAAGAGACGAACAGGGTCTGAGGGAGACCATGTGATTTAGGAAGTTAAGTAAAAAAGTCATTTTTTATGAAACAAGCTCTATGGGAGTGAGAAAGGTGTAAGACATCCCTGTTCGGTTCCTTGCCCTCTTTCCTCTCAACTGATACTATCACTGCCACCACCACTATCACCACCCTTCAGAACTCCAGCTTTTGAGCAATTTCTTCTATTATTTGGCCTTTCACTTTGGCTGAAGTTCCTGAAGAAAGCTCTATGTGATACCTGAGGTTGATTTAGAAATAAATCGTGAAGCTACGCAATGTATAAAATACAAGTATCAAAGCTTGCCCAACTGTGGGAAATTGTTTCAAGTCATTCAAAACCACTAGGGCCATTGGCTCTGACTCATGTGAGGCTGGACAAACAAACCCATGCCCAAGAGAAAACTAGTTCAGCTGTTTTTCTTTGCCTTTCAGTTATCAAAGCCAAGTTGTGAAGGGAGGCTTGCATGTTTCACAAGTACCTTGTTTTTTTATTCTGCTTACTATTTCATAGGCCACTTGGAATGTATTTACTAGGCTCTCCTTTCAAAATGTGTTGAAACATCCGAATGACTCTAAAAGAATCTTTATTTTGGGGCCTGGTCCACTCTAGTGATTCACAGGGAAGCCAAAACTATTGTAAATGGATAGACTTCTAATGGGTCAGACCAGAGATTATTTATCTATTTTTTGTATTAGTTGGGCTACTCTTTGTAACCCATCTTCCTTTATGCCCTTAAGATTCAAAATACAATGCCAATGAGCAGAATATTTTTTGTATTTTTCAGTAATTTACAGGTTCTTACGATTTTCTGCAATCCTGCCAGAGCTCAATACATTTCCTTTCCTCTTTATCTTGCAACATGAAATGTGTAGAAACAATAAAAATGGATGAAATAATAAATGTTCATCCTGTGCGTGTGTATACATTCACATAATGATTAAATTATTGGAGGACAAATCCCAAATTTGCAGGCTTTGGTTCCTTTCTCAGAACTCTTTTCCAGTATTTTCATATCCCTGAAACACCACTTATAAGAAGGGAGACTACAAAGCTCCACTGGCCAGGAGCCAGTGTGGAGTGTCACAATTTTTGCTGGGAAAATGGTTCTGGCATTAAATGTATAAAGAATGAGTCTCCTGAGAGCCAGACACAAACATCTGGGAATTTGTGTCCTATGGCTGGCATTCTGTGTGCTTCTCATGAAACATTCTTTTATGTTCAAGTCTACATAGACCCCAAATGAATCAGCTGGAGTTTGTGTCAAGAAATCAAAGACCATTAAATTAATAATTTGACAAATACATGTATATGTATATTGTGGAATATGTAACTTTGTGTGGGGTGTGTACATGTGTGTAGGGGGAGAATATATGTCTATATGTATATTTAATGTTTTTGTGTTCCTAATTAAAAAATTATAATTTGAGATCCTTCACAGGATAGCCAAAACTAGAGAGACATCTAAGTCCAAATTAACTCAGCAGAGAAAAGGACCTAAACTTCGAAAACTTACCACCGAACTTTTAAAACACAGTAAAATAAAAATAGGTCTTCCTAGCCCCAACTCTCATACATACAAATTTATTTGGAAAATATAATAATTATTTTAACCCTCATTTTAATTCTCTTTTGGAAATTTTTAATGTAAATTTAAGTTTGGAATGTAAAATATACTTTAAAACCACAAAGGACCTCATAAAAATGCATCCTTTTGATTTATCCTAACAGGAGTTTGACAAGAAGGCACTATAAGTCAAGACAGAATACATCTTGCCCAAGAAGATTGATAAATCAGCAATATGCAAAGTGAGCCCAGTTCTGCCATGGTCAGTCCTTGTATTTCTGGAGAAATAATCACTTTCCAACGAAATGTGAAGATCAAGAGAATGAGATAGAGAAGCCATATGTTGAAGTATTTACAATGTAGTTTCATTATTTTGTTTGATGTTCTATGATTTTCCAGAAATCTAGATGTCCTTTTTTCAAATAAAAAACATAAAACTTTTGCAGAGCTAACTGGATAACTCAAGAATTATGAAAAATATGTTTTTCCTCTACAAAAATAGGTCATTTTGAGTTAAATATACTTGATTACGCTGTGAATGGGAGGGCCTCCAACCAGGACCACGAAGAGCAGTGCTTACCCTTGGCCTATTCGGAAGTAACCTGGTGGACAGCCACACAGGTAGCCGCCCTCGGTATTGGAACAGCCATAACTGCAGGGAGCCTGTGAAGAGCCACATTCGTTGATGTCTTGGCATCCTCCGCTGAACTGTTCGTACTGGAAGCCGGCAGGGCACATACACTTGTAGCTCCCCAAGGTGTTGTGACAGGAAGCTCCTCCACAAATGTGAGCACTGAGACATTCGTTTTCATCTGCAGGGAGAATGAGAAGACAAGGCATATGTGATACCGGCCAGAGGTTTCAAATGAGGCGTCTGGGTCAGGCCACTTGCTATTGGCCAGCTGGTCTTTGGCTAGGCTCTCAGGGAGGTAAGGCAGGTAGGTAGAGGTGGCTGGGATGGAGAGAGGAACAAGAGAGAAAGATATGGAGATGGTTGTGGACTTTTGCCATGTAGTGAGCAAATGTGAGTGACAAGGTCAAATGCATCAGACAGAGCGCATTAGAGAGTGACATTCTGAGGACCAACAGACTCCAATTCTCGTCGGAAGCCGAAACTAGTATGTTCTGCTCTACATGGGCATCCTGTGAAGAACGTGAGGCTGGTCCATAGCTAAGGTTCAGAGTTCAGAGTGGGAGGGAAGAAATCATGCAGTTCTCTGTGCAATGCGATGGCTATCTCCAAAGCAAACACCAACTATAGTCCTGGAGGGTGATTTCCTAGTCCTCCTTTTTCAGGATGTGTGGGGCTGGCAAGAGCTGACATCCTGTAGGAAATGTCTGCCCTACTTGGACTTCCTTTTCAAAAATCTCCAAAAGCCCCCTGGTGCTTGTCCTGGGGATGAATAGTGTCTTCTGGTATGTCTGCTCCCATCTCTGAATGGACCCTCCTTATTTAAACCAGCCTCTTCCCAGAGAGTCTGGGCTGTGTCTACAGCTAAGTATGGTTGGAAGAGATTCTTGCAAACTTCGTGAGCAATAATCCTGGAAAACCCACAAGAGAGACAGATGCTGCAGACTGGCTACCCACAGGGAACTGCCAAGTCTGATAGTAATAAGCAGGAAAAAAAACGTCTAACTTTAAAAATCAACCTGAAGGGAGGAAACCTCAAGTTTCTCATTATGTCTAATGTATACTTTTTTGAAATCTCTAGTATATTTTTGTAGACCTGCCTTTGCAGCGCAGGTTGAAAGCTTGCTGGTAAGACATTTCTTAATCGCTGCAGCTCATTTTCAGCTATATGTTCATTCGAATTAAGGTAAATTGGCCTTCTTACTTAGCAAATATTTACTTCCAATGGAAGGGTGGTGGGAAGGGTAATTAACATTTATTAGATGCCTGCTGTATGACAGATAGGATACTAAGTGCTTCACATTCATTTACTACCTTCCTAACAATCACAGGAGGTAGGTATTACAATTCTTGTTTTAGAGATGAAGAAAGTGAAACTCAGAAAGCCCCTCTGAGATACCCCAGCAGCAGCAGTGGGGTGCAGATGCACACCCATGTCTGTCTGACTGCAAAAGCCATCAGCTTTCTTTTGTACCCCAATGTCTCTCAAGAGACTTGGCTCCATTTAAACTGGTTTGTCTTTTCTCCTTTAATTAGTTTAACCTCTCCCTTCCTTTCTTCTTTCCCTCCCTGGCTCCTTCCTTCTTTCCTGTGTGTTGTTACAGGAAGAAGGTGAGTACTTACACAATGAGAAAGCTATTCATTGAGCTGCCTGCTATGGCTCAGCATCCAGCTCCAAGTCTATTTGAGGATCCTCTATATTTTAAGTACCCACGCAAGATCACTTGGGCTCCAGGGGACAGAAACAATTATATATGCCATTGCCTGTGTCCTTTTCCCCGTATTTTAAATTAGAAACAAGGTATGAGATATAGACCAATGGAGACTGTAGGCAGCAAAGAATGAATGAATGGGGAACCAAGGGTGTTTACTTTAGTGGAGAGACTATCCCTGGGCTGGATGTCCTCCTTTCCCTTCCATGTTCATCTCCAGACTTTCCACCTGCTCTCAGCCCCAGGAGGTACATCTATACGAAGCATAGATAGGCTCTTCTTCCTTGTCCTGTGCTTTTGGTTGGGCTCAGCCATTTTTTGAGATTCGACTGATAAAACCTCTGAGGCATGGGTATATGTGAGAAAAGACCTGTTAACATAGAGCTTAGATGTTTTCTGCTTTGTTCTAAGGGGCAGAAATAACCAATGGTTAGAAGTTGGAGGGAGAAAAAGTTCATTCTCTATGAAAAAGACATTTCTAAGAATTAAAGTTTTCTATTTGTGGGCTGGCCCATCTTGGGAGAAAGTGAATGGCCTTCGATGTCATATTCGAGTCTAACTTGGATGATGGAAGGTTGGAAAGGATTTATATATTAGGAGTAAGGTCAGACTAGATAATCTCTAAGGTTCCGTTTAACTTTGAGCATCTGTGTTACTATAAATATCTATTCCAGTTAAGAACTCTCCCCCTCCCCTTTCATATTCTTTTCCTATTTTATTTTACTATTTTTTTCCTCCCTGAGAATCCAATAAAGTTTAAATTAAACTTGCTTATCTGGGTTGAAGAGGTGGGGTAGAGTGGAGCATGAATTAAGATAAGAAATTGGCAAATGTGCAAAGTTTACAGCTTAAAAATGCTCTGTCCACTCACCCTTTTCTTTTATCAATATACAAACACCACAGTTTGTTTAACATGTTTAGCACCTTTTCTGACCATTCTCATCCTGTGCACCCTGGACCAAGTGGCTCCACCAGGAATTTTTCTACACTCCAAAATCTTTGTTTTATTCTTTTAGTTGGTACTTATTTTGGTGAGAGTTTTGTTCTTTTTATAAAAAGAGACAATTCTAACTTTATTGAAACAGCCTTAGAGCAACCTAAAAATACTCCTTTAAAGCAGATTGAAATCTACCCACTCTGTCTTCTAAAATCAAAGGTTCTGGCCTTTGGCTTGCATAAGTGTATGTTAGTCGTGGCATTAAGGGAGGACCATTAGGAGAATTCCCAAATGTAGGAGGGGCTTTCTTTTACTAATTTTCTCTAGGTCAAAAAGGATCAACTCTAACCACAAGCTGGAAGTTTGATATTTCTTAGAAAGCAATGAATCCAGTGGCCCCTGACCCCCAATCCATCCATCTTCTGAGCATGAACATTGGGCTGCCTCGGAGTGAGGATCCAGTCAGCGCTGGCCCGTGAAATTAGCTCTGCTCTGCGTGGCTCTGGGGAAGCCATTCTGGCCCAAGGCAATATTCATTCTGGATAACTATAATTCTCAAGAATTATGAGCCCAGTTTGGACTGGTATATATATTTTAGGCATCAAAATTTCCGAAACCTTTTATCGTTTCTTAATTGACTTATTCTTCTGTAACTCCCAACCAGGAGATGATCTTCCTAGGGCCAAAGCATAATCTCCAGGTAACTAAGGCATGACCTGGCCATCTCTACTATCCCCAGACTGAAGGTAGGGAGGGAGGGTAAGCTCAGGAGTGGTAAACCTCATCTCTCTTATTCTTTTCCCCACAACTTCAATTTCATCCAAGGAACCTACATTTTAAGGGCAGATGGGCCTATATACTGGGTATTGAATCAACATAGTTCACTCCAGAAGTTCTGTAGACAGTGTCAGAAACTGATGATTAAAATCTAAGACCTTCCTGAGCTGATAATGAACAAAAGCATTTTTTATTAAAACCAGGCAGCTGTTCAGCAAGATGTACAGTCTAAACTCTTCTAGCATGAGGGTCATTTTAGCCAACCCCACTCACTTCTCCAAAACTGTGTCTTGTAAGGAATCAAACCAAGTGAGTAAGACATAATTCTGATGAATGAAAACACAACAAATGTGTCTTCATTTGGAGTAAAGTAAAGCATCACAAGGTAGAGTAGCCCTGCAGGAAGCAGAAATTCTCCGTGTCTTTGCTAAGAAAGGCTCTGTATCCAAGAGTGTGGCAACTAGGACAGGTCACCCAAGTACCATGCTGGCAGTGGAGCTTGGTAGATACTTTCTGAGTGAAAAAACAAGTAACTGTGAACCTTGAGAGGCAGCCCTAAATCGGGAAGTTATGAGCCTTGGGTTCTAGTTCTAGGCATGTCACAAAAGAACCAATAAGGACAGATTACCTTTCCTCCCTGGGCTTCTAGGTCCTCAACAGTAAAACAAAGAGCTTGGGCTGCTAAATGGATCTGGGGTCCCTCTAAACTTGCAAAGTTCGGATTCTCTGATGCATATTAAGAGTTATTTTCCCATGACATTGTGGAATCAAAATTGACATAATTCCAATTTAATGAAAGTCTTAATTTTCAAAAGAATTTAGCAATCTTGAAAAAGCTTGCTGTATCTCCTGCTTGGCCTTCTGTCTCAAAAATGTGTAGAGCTAAATGGAACCACTTCTGTATCTTTAAGCCAAAAGTCACTCATAATATCCTCTAGCTGCCTGTTATTTTTCAGTCTTAAGAAGGATTTTGTTAGTCCCTGGTGTGAACAGAAGTCAGGTGTGGGCCAATGACTATCAATGCAGTAGAAGGACAGAGGGATACTGGGAGTCAATAAATTGACTTCAAAAGAAGTTCATTTCAAATGGCCTCAAAATGCCTTCTACCATTATGTTTTTCTTAATTTGCTATTTTGTAAAAGCGAAAACCCTCCTCTGGTTTCAAACAAATTAGGGCAATTTTAATTGAGTACCTGTTGCTTCAGTGACAAGTTAAAGTTTTCAGAAAGAAAGAAAGCAGCATATTGACTCATAGGAACTTATAGCAATTCATCTTGCTAACAAGGAAAAACTACTTGCCAACACACTGGTTCCATTGGTAATGCTGGAGATAGCCCTGGGGGCAGCTGCACCTGTAGCCCCCGATGATGTTCTGGCAGCCATGCTGGCAGCGATGGTTTCCTTCACACTCATCCACATCTGAAAAAGAAGGCAGAGTCACCTTTAAGCCACATCACCACTAGTCTCAGGCGTACCCTCCGAAGCAACATTTATATGCATGCTAAAGTGAAAGGCAATTTTCATAAGAAATCTGACCCCTAAAAAATTATTCCACCACCCCAAACTTTAAGAATATCTACTCTGAAGGTTGTGGTAAGTCCAAGGAGAAAAACATTCAGATATCTCTGGTAAAGTCTACAAATAAAAATGATGAAGAAATTAATGCAAAGCATAAGAGCACTCCTGTGGGTTAGCTGTGTAAATTATTTGTATTTGCTTATTTGTGCCAGAATTAGAAACCCCAAAATGTCAATACAATAAAAAATCCTAAAAAATAATTTAAACTTTTAATTATATATTATCAGAATTTACTCCTCATATTTAATCCACATCGAGGGAATCCTTTTATTACTCTAAATCCAATAACCAGAAAATTAATGAATCAAATTCAGGAATCTAGCTATTTTTCTTGACTAGGTCATTATTAATAACTGAACAGAAAAAGCCTGATATAACTAAGAAAGGCAGGTGTTGTAGACAATCAAGCATGAGACAAAAAGTGGATATATAAGGTATGAGACCTGTGCAAACCAGGCAAAACATTTCTTGTCTTCAGTTGGATGTCCTGCCTGTGCTCAGTTCTGATAGCTCATGGAGGATAATAATGTAGATATTGACAGTCACACAAGCCACTTCACAAGGACCCATCAGCTGAGCCTCCTACTGACCTTCACAGCTGGCGCCACTCTGATCAAGTGAGAATCCCCGCTGGCATTCACAGGTGAAGCTTCCAGGAGTATTCTGGCAAATGCCCTTAGACCCACACAGGTTGATGTCAGAGGTACATTCATTGTTATCTATAAGGGACAGTGGGGGTAAAAAGGGGGTTAAAATTCCCTGAATTTCTCTTCATGTTGTTTAAAAGGAAGAGAGGGGAATGATTTGCTTAGAAAAGAACAAATAAGGCCAGTAACTTTTCACATATATGTGTGCACTTGCACACACACACATACATGTACTCATATTTTTTTTTGAGTTTTTGACTTCTTATCCCAACAGCAGAACTAGCAAACAATCCGTTAAAGGACTAGCTACATCCCATATAGGTTTTTTCCCTCTCCTACTTACCAATGCAGGCAGTGTGGTGCTGGGTAAATCCAGGAGGACATTTACATGTGAAACTGCCAATGGTGTTAACACACAGGAACTGGCAGTTGTGCTGCTTAGTTGCACACTCATCAAGATCTATAAGAAAATGGAAGATGGAGTCAAGCTAACAGGTACCTAGAAGCCGCCCTAGGAAGCAGCTCTTTTCATTTCTATACCTCAAATGACCCTGGACAGAACAGAGACACAGCAAATGGCTAGGAGAAACCCAGGAGATCAGGGTTTGAAAGATAAAATGTGATGTTGATTTAGATGAAAAAATGTAGCTCTTTGAGGCATCCAAGGAAATCCCAATTCCCTTTAGTTAGAGGAATGTAGGAATTCCTCAACAAAAAATTTTTAGGTAAATTATAAAATGAAGTTAGAGACTGAGGATTCTCAAAAATTCCAGAGAAAAAATCTATTCGAGTTGAAATATAAAAAGAAATGTCGAGGCTGGAAATTCGTTCATATAGTTCTTTTCTGTTTGCTGTTTTTATTCTGCTCAAATGAAATGGTCAACCAAATCAAAACAAACAGAACTGACTTCTTTGTTTAGAGATTCTCCCTTGGATAAAACAAAGTTGAGCAATTAGGCATCAAAAAAAGAAAAGGAAAAAAAATCTCATTCTATTAAGCTAATAGCACTTTTAAAAACTGCCTACAGTATTTATCCAACATTTTCCTATATTTAATAAATAAAATCTTTCACTTTGACCAAGCCTCTTTACTCATTGCTGGAACTTCAAGGTTCATTCTCAACTCCATAGCTATGAATAACATCAAGAGATACAAAGTGGGTTCTAGTTTTCAGTTGAATTTTAATTTTAAAAAATTGTGGTGAATTCAGGAAAAAACTGCCTACAGTATTTATCCAACATTTTCCTATATTTAATAAATAAAATCTTTCACTTTGACCAAGCCTCTTTACTCATTGCTGGAACTTCAAGGTTCATTCTCAACTCCATAGCTATGAATAACATCAAGAGATACAAAGTGGGTTCTAGTTTTCAGTTGAATTTTAATTTTAAAAAATTGTGGTGAATTCAGGACCCTCCATTCCTTCCTTCCTTCCTTCCTTCCTTCCCTTCCTTCCTCCTTCCTTCCTTCCTTCCTTCCTTCCTTCCTTCCTTACTTCCTTCCTTCCTTCCTTCCTTCCTTCCCACTCCAGACACATTAATGGTGATGGTTACATATTCTTGTGAACATACAGAACTCCACCACATTATACACTTTAAAATGGTG
>NW_006442109.1:22699584-22729042 GCF_000325575.1 Pteropus alecto | reverse complement strand
TAAAGGGTTGATGTTTCTGCTTTTCTGGTTTCTGTGTTATTGACAGTTATATGCCTCCTGTCAACAGGGTGGCCTCCCCTCTCTATGACCCAAAGGGCCTTGCTAGAGCACCATTCCATGCTTGCTAAAGCTCACCTGCAAACAGGTGAGGGAGAAAACTCAGTGACTTCTTACAACACTATTATATAATTATGACACATTCAGAACAGCAACACTCGCTGTTTTCACCTCCAAGAATGTCTTTTCTCTCCTCTCTTCATATTTGGTTTTTACCCAGCTCTCAGAATGAAGTGCTGGTCCCACATTTCCCCAGAGGTCATCCTTCTAGCCTCTTTCCTCAATATTTCATTAATCAATATAACTACATCACTTATTTTGCTTTTTAGTTATATATGCCAAGTATGTGTAAGAATTTAGACCTCATGGGAAAAACAGGAGAAAGGGACTTATTTTGTAAGTGGATCTGTAAAAATCATATAGCTGCTTTTTGCATTCCTAAAATCATAAAGAGAGTGTTACTGATGCTTTTAATACTTTATGAAAGAACATAATTACCACTATACATTTAATTTTCATTTTGTCTCTTAATTGCTAGAAACTTTTGAGGATTTTCTGCCCCACCCCCCGATTAGAAAGGTGCTATAAATTTGTTTTGCTTGATACAGAGAGAAAAGTTTCCCCTTGAATATGGTTATTCATTTACATGTATAAGTTTATGGCCTGGAGTTGTGGCCTCACACTGCCCAGAAGTCACTGAACCACAGATGCAGAATAAGTTCTGTGTTTGAGAGGAACAAAGCTATGAATAACTCTTCATTTAAGATAAAAGTATTGAGTAGGTCTCTCAACTTCCTCTCCCCAAATAATAGGATTATATAAAATTTCTGCTGCACAGGAACACCTCAGGCCACTGTCCATCTCATCATCCTGTATGACCAGCCTCTTAACTCTCCTCCTTCCCATAGACACAGGGAAGTGGCTGGAGGCGTTACTTCTCTCTGCTCTCCACTTCCACTGCATCCTACCATTTAATTTTCTTTACTTCCCTTTTTTCCCTTCAAGGCTTCATGGCAGAATGCTCTAACTCTTGCTCTGCCATCTGGTCTACCTTCTCCAAACCCTTCATTTTTCAAATCATCCTTAAGCATGACTCACTTGCATTATTCACTCAATATATGAAGTTCTTATTGTTGAGGCAGATGTTTACAAGGGTAAATTTATACCAACAGAAATTTGCAAAGGATAACTTCTGGTTGATGAAGGATTTCTGCATAGCCTCATGCTGTTTCTTAATTCTTTGTGATATTTATGTCTTAGATAAGCTTTTAGAGGGCAGGGATGGCCCTATTTTGCAGAACAGAAGCTTAGACAAAGTGCTTACCTCGTTAGGCACAATGTCCTCTAGGATCATGGCACTGATTAATCTGAGGCTGGACTCTGCTGGAGACTTAGGCTATATAGTTGTTGAACAGACTGACTACATAAATGCAATAGACGGAAAGCAAAATGGAGGTAATCAAATAGGAATCTACCCTCCTGGGCCTCGTAGAACTGGTCCTGCTATCTCTGAGACTCTCAGGAATGGCCCCCATGGATGCCCATAGAGCAGACAGTGAGGATGGCTGCTGCCACTGGCATTCTGCCATCTCCCTTACCTCAGCGTCCTGCCTCCAGCACAGAGAAGCCCCGTGGAGGCAGTAAACACAGGGAAGCACCTCTTCCCTGTAGAGAAGGTCTTTGAGCTCGCCTATGGATTCTTCAAAGGCACAAGAGATGCAAACTTGTGCCCAGGAAGCAGGTGAGTGGGCGAAGGCACATTCTACTTTACCTTTGCAGCTCCTTCCATCCTCCTGCAGAATGTAGCCTTTCGGGCATGAACACTGGTAACTCCCTTCTGTGTTTTTGCAGATAAAATTGCAGGGTTTGGGAGCCTGGTTGCACTCGTTCAGATCTATGATCAAAGAGATACAGTGTGACTGCTCATCTAAAAAGATGCCTAAATGTTCAATATCCATGAGGTCTAACAAATAATTTTAGTTTCGAGAAAAGAAAAAGTAAACTCTGTGTAGTCTTCAATTATTGCCTATGTTTTCCTGTGACATTACACAGGCTTTTTAGAGTTTTTTAGTTTGAGGATTTTTTTCTTTTGCCATAATCTACAATTTCCACTCGGAAGTAAACCAGAAATAGAATGCTTACCTACACAAGCAGTCCCAGTTATATCTGGAGTGTAGCCAGTTTTACAAATGCAATGATATGATCCTCTGTCATTGATACATTCTCCATTTCGGCAAACATCATGAATAACCTTGCACTCATCAATATCTATAATTTAATAAATAGAAATTAATATAGTAAAAACATTATAAAATAGACAACATTAGTATGTAGGGTTCACTTCAGTGTAAAACTAATAAACTATGTTACTATATTATGGATCTGAGAAATTAAACCAAAGGAATAACGGCATAATCTTACATGTAATGGTAACTATATCGAAAGGCAAAGATCAACTTTATCAGACTACAGTGGTAAACTAATTAGGCTAAGGGAAAACTTTGAAAATAATTGTCCTTCTAAATTTATAGGGTTTTTCTCTTCTGGGTCCATAAACCAACTCCTTCATCTAGACATATTTAGTTCCTTGCACCATCTAATGTCAAGCTTGCCTTTTGCTGACTGACATCCCATAAATGAATCACAGCAATGGATCCTTTTGATAAGAAAATCTTATTTTTTTTTTAATATTGCATGTCTAAAATCGGCAGAAATTTTTTTCTACCCTTTTTTGTTGTGTTTAAAATTGACCTTAAAAAAAATCAAATTGCATAATATTGGAGAAACTGGACCAAACTTATTGGGCTGGGTTTTTGCGGCTTGCTAAAGAAGAGAGACCCTTATTCACTTCTCCACCAAGGGAGAAAGGTTTGGTCAATATGCACTGTTGAGCATTAAAGCCACTGTCCTCCCCTTCTTGACCCATCTATCTCCTTACTGCTTGGTGGGGTGCCAATACCAAGTGAGTTCTTAGCCTTTGATTGCCAAATAACCATTTTATACTAACAGTTGATATTTTTCCTGATTTTTTCAAGTTTACTCTGAAATGAAATTTACCATACTCTCATTGTTCTCAAGAAATGAGTCTTTTCCACCATCTCATTTTCAAATCCTCCAAAGAATCATAAATTTACCTTGCCCCCACCCCATCTAATCTATCTAGTTCTTTTACCGCATCCATTTCTGTTATTCTACCTTTAGCCACATCTTTCTAACATGAACACAAATCCTACTTAATCTCCTTCTTCCACTGCCTCTTCCAATTCCCTCCCAAGAAACTCAAAATGTCTCTCTCTTTCACAAAACTAAAAACAATTGCAGTTACTGTTCCTATTCCCAGAAGTCTTCTTCAGAGTTGCCTCAGACACCTTTAAGGCCTCCTCATCCCTCCCAAGTTAAAGCAG
The DNA here is from genome assembly GCF_000325575.1 of Pteropus alecto. Taxonomy (NCBI): domain Eukaryota; kingdom Metazoa; phylum Chordata; class Mammalia; order Chiroptera; family Pteropodidae; genus Pteropus; species Pteropus alecto. The sequence goes on along the minus strand of NW_006442109.1, from coordinate 22,725,581 downwards.
CTTGTGTTTTTCCAGAGGCAATTATGTTATCTGAATATCAGTACTGTTTATACTTCTTTCATGCGGACTATTTCAGTAAATTTTAAAAGTTAAAGTACATATTGGTGTACTCGTTTAAGAATTCAGTGATCATTTCTTTCAAGGTTTATCTAAAAATTATATTCTGAGTAACTAACAACACTTATAACAAACTTCTGTTTAAAAAGTTGAGAACTCTTCATAATGCAGAGGCAGAGACCCAAGCACACACAACTTAACCAGGTGGATCAAGGACGCTTTGGCAACATGGCATTGAATGTCTAAAACACCATAATGAAGAATTTTTGTCGACCTCAAGTATGTAACTCAGCCTACGTCCATATTGTAGATTCCATATTCTCATCTGTTTTTCATAAGACAAACAAATTCTCTGCAAGTATTTTTGGACCGAATGAAGTACCTGCTCCATTGGTCATAAATCAGAACAAAATGAAGTACCTGCTCCATTCGTCATAAATCCTCGGCCATGGGGGCAGAGTTTTTTGAAAGCCACAGTACCCTGGAAGGGGCAGATTTCACAGTGAGGACCCCAGCCTCTCCCTCCATCACAGCAGCACTCAGACTTGGTGACAGGGTTCCTGTTGCTCGAGCCGATCTGACACATGTTTTGGAGCACCTCGGTGAAGCAGTACCCTTCCCGGTTGTCTGGAAGGGACGTTACATTGAAAAGAAGATTTTAGGATATTTTATGAGCATAGCAAGGTATCAAAAATTTGGTCAGATATGAAACCCAAAAGGATGTAACACTTTACCCTGGGTGAGAAGGAGCGAGAAGGAAAAGCTGGAAACTGCAGTAAGGGAGAAAAGATGTCATCTGAGGGAGCAAATAAGAAATTCAGTAAGTAGGCAGAAAGGCATTGGTTCAGACAAGGTTACAACTCTATCTGTGCCCAGAAATATGGGGGAATAGTCATGCTAGAGAGGGAGAAGCAGAGAAACACATGGAAACATCCTGAGCACCAAGGGTTTAAAAAGGCAGCCGAGAAAGAAATTCCAAACAAGTGATTCAGTGATACAATTAGCAAAGGAAGAATTTATCTGCAGGGTGGTGCTAAACCCAATGGACAATCGGTCATCGAGTCATCTCCAAAAAATGAACATTTTTAACCTTTCTTCAAATTTTGACAATCTCAAATTATTTCAAATAAGAGAACTGGGTATCAAGCATCCCAGTGTGGAGGCTGGGGTTATAAAAGCATCCTGCTGTCTGTACTCACCAAGGCACTCATCCTGGGCGGGGCTGGCTGTGAACCCATCATTGCACTCACAGGTGTAGCTCCCCAGGGTGTTGAGGCAGCGCCCATTCTCGCAGATCCCTGGCTTGGTCTGACATTCATTCTCATCTGTGCAGTTTCATTGAAGCACCGAAAACAAGAGGAGTCATCTGACCACAGTATACAAAGATGGATTCTTTCTTTCTTTTTCTAAAATTTAGTTTGTGAATAGGAAACCTACTCACGTGGTTCCAAATTCAAAAGGTACAAAAGCATATTCAGCAAAAGTCCCCCTTTCTCCCTTATCCCCCAGCCACCAAACTCCCCTCCAGAAAGGCAACAGAACTACTGCCAGTTTCTAATTTATCCTTCCAGAATTGAATTATGCACATACAAGCAAATATATACATATGTGTGTGTACCTTTTAAAAACATAATCGATAGCACTTTTATATACCTAAACATAAATGACAGCGTTTTATGTATACTTACATTTTTTCACTTAATAAAATTTAAAACTTTCCATATATGTACATACAAAGGATTCCAAAAAGATTATTTCAAGTGAAGGAAAACTAAATTTAAGATCGAGATATCACGGAAATTTACAATATTTCATCAGAATAATGTCTGCGATAGTTTTGACCTGAGGGAGTTTGTCTCGCCTGATCTGCCGATTCAGTATTGATTATGTTCATTGTAGTACTTCAACGATATTATTAAGAAATAATAAATAAGTCTCTCAGGTTAAAAAAAAAGCATTAAAATGGCTGTAGATTCTTAGAAGTATCTGATGATTACTTAGACAGATCATAAATAATTTGCCTTTGTGGATCCCATTGAAAATAGTTCCAAACCTTTGAGGCAGAAATCTCATTAAGAGAGGAGACAGTTGGAGAATGAGCTCTAAAGAGTGTTGAAACAGGTTAAAAATCCCAATGCCCAGGCCAATTAAGTCGGAATATCTGGGGTGAAACCTGAGGTCTCCAAGCAATTCCAATGTGCAGCTGAGGTTCAGAACCACAGATCCTAGAAGACCCAGTAGGTGATCATTAATCTACACACTTTTTTTATGCTTTTAAAAACTGCTCTTTAATTACTGTTTTATTCTGTATTTTACAGAGTAAGGGGAACAGTGAGGTTCTTAGCTTCTTGACTGACAGCATAAAATATGTTTTATAATGTCATTTATTGATTATTTAAAAGGAAAAGGATGCCTGTGAGAATTTTCTAATAATTTTCTCCTGTATTTATTGTCTAAAGCAGAGGTCAGGAAACTTCTTCTGTAATAGTAATATCATATTATTTATACAGTAAATCTTTACATAGTAAATCGTTTAGGCTTTGCAGGCCATATGGTCTAGGTTGCAACTACTCTGCTCTACTCTGCCATTGTGGCATGAAAATAGCCATGGACAATATGTAAATGACTGGTTATAGCTATATTCCCATACAACTCTATTTACAAAACAGGTGATGGGCTGGCAGGCTGGATTTGCCTCTCAGGCTGTGGTTTGCCAACCCCTGGTCTATGCTGTGGTTTTCAAGGCTAAAGCCACATTAGAATAAAATACCACTGCCCAGCCCCACTCTAGACAAGACTAGATTCTCTGGAGGTAGATCCCACTGGTTTAGTGGTATTCCTCATTCACAGGGACCTGGCATAAGTACTCAACGTCAGGGTGCTAGTAGCAAAGCTGGGTCAATAGGGAGGCATTCCAATGCAGCGGAGAAAACTGACCCCACAACAACAATGGAATAGAAAAAAATGAAGGAAGCATATAGAGAAAACACCTGATGTTCTAATCCTGGCAGCAAAAGGGACTGAGAAAATAGGCAAAGCCCAGTTCGGAGGGAATGACAGTGCTCGTGGAATTCATAGATAATCAAGAGGCAAGGGGACTGCCACAGAAAGTTGTAACATGAGGGCAAAATAGCTCTGGCCAAGAAGAACACAGCACCCATAAGGGTTCAGAGCCATTGTCTTTTGTCACTGCCAACACTCAAACTCCTTCCGCAGAGATTTTCTTACCTACACAGCTTTCTCCGTCAGGTCTCCGCTGATACCCAGGTCCACAGATGCACATATACGTGCCAATGAGGTTCTTGCATTCCATTTGTTTTTCAGCACAGTCGTGTTTCCCCTCTTCACACTCATCCTCATCTGGAAAGAACGTGTAACCACAAATTTATAAAAGAAGCCACATTCATTTCCTGCCTTTTGAACAGAAAATAGTATTAAGTAACTTATTTCCTTTTGTGTTGCTGGGTGTTGGCCTCCTAAGAATGAGAAGGAGTCTTCTGATCACCTTTGAACTTGATGACGAAATTGTTCCCTAACTAACTGGTACCCTCTTCAAAAGCAGGAAGCATGGTTTCTAGTTCTTTTTGATGAATTGGATATCTCTGTCTCAGCCGCTTTGTATCGAACCTCTGGAACGTGGGGAAATGTCTTCTTTTCTTTCTATCTGCACATTTGCAGAATGGCTAGCATGCAATGCAGAGTGAACTGAAAAGGAGCTGCAGTGCAGCCCTCGACTCAGTTTGATGATGCATCAAACTACGATTTACAAGGAAAGGTAGCAAAGACATCCCTCATAATGTCCATGGAATACAGCAGCGTTCCCCCATTCCCAGACCTCCTCTACTATTAGAAGCTTTGGAGGGACATCTCCAGTCATAGATAGTGTTAAAGCTCCCTGGCTTAGAAGACTTCGAATGTGGATGTCTCACCTTTGCACATCCTCCTGTCTTCTCTCAGAACATATCCAGCAGGACATTTGCATTCATATGACCCATAAGTGTTTACACATCGGAAAGCACAGAGCAGAGGATTCTGGGCACACTCGTTTATATCTGCAGCAGAAGGTAGTAAGAAAACAATGAATCATGGCCACAAACCAAAAAAAAAAAAAGGAAATCTACTTTTGCCAAAAGTTGAAATGCTTCATTCTTATAAACATGGATGGACCATACAGTCTCTGGTTTTCAGGGAATTAAAAAATGAGTTGGTTATTTTATAATTGGTATACGTAGGGTGAGCATGCATCCTGATTCTCTCAGCGCAGGCCCAGTTTATGCTTGTTGTTCTTGTGTAATAATAAATGGTTATTTAGGTGAGTGAGAAATTATAGGTCACCTATATAGTGGGAGCTTTTCTAAAATTCCGGCTTTGAAGTCTCAAGTTGACCACATGCCAATCCCAAAGTAACATGAAGTGGGATCAGTTTTATCCCATTCAGCCAAGTTGACTGTTGTCAGAATGGAAGGAGACCTCTCTAACATTGTTAACCACCTCCCTTTCCCCATATAAAAGTGGCTCCTGTGAAATAATAGTGATTCTTACGCCTAAAAAAGTGTTCTGAATTATTTTACACTTACAGAGATACTTAGTTCACACTGATGCCCAGGTTAGAGCCTTAAATAAATGGGAACGACTTTACCATTAGTGGATCAAAGTAATTTCTGTAGATTTCATAGTTTGAAACTATCACAATATGGTTTGGAAAAGCAGGATTGAAACAGACCATCTCGATTATCATTCTTCTCCTTAAGGCCACTGATGCTGACTGAGAACATTGGTGAGGTACCAAATCACAGTTTAGTCACAGCCTTTAAAGACTCACCAACCACTTTGACCATGGGTATCAATAGGTCACATCTCTAATGAAGAGCTTGCTTTAATACCAACTTTACCCTCTACCTTCACCTCTACTTCATCCTTTTCTTAGACCAGTGGTTCTCATCTTGGGAATGCATTAAGAACTGCCTGGAGGGCTGCTGGACCCTATTTTTAGAGTTGCTGATTCAGGAGATCTGGGGTGAGGCCTGAAAATCTGCATTTCTAACAAGTTTGTAGGCGATGCTGATGTGGCTGGCCCAGGTACCACCCTTTGAAAACCAGTGTTCTAGACACTTCCTCCCTTTTCTTTCTTTTCCAATACATCCTTCCAGGGATACTGACAGATGCCTATAGCGTACAGGCAACCTTTTTTGCTATGATGGTTGCAGGATGTCGGTTATCTCAGTGTGCAGAAGTTTCTATGAATAGAAAAGAAAAAGAAGAGAAGAAAAAGAAAGGGAGCATGGGAGACAAAAATGAAATAAGAAGGGGAAAATGGGAACTAAGAAAGTAGGTAGTAAACAAGACAGGAGCTGTATCTAAATAGTAGTAAAGAGAGACCACCAAGAACTCTGTGTGATCTGCAGTGTAACTTATGCCTGGAGCCGCCTACATCTTTTTCAGATACTCCCTGCAGAAGGGAGGCTACACAGAGAAGAAATGATGGAATGGCCCATCAGGCCCAGACGTTCTTTATTCCATACACCCTGAGTGGTACTTAATATTAAGAACTATAATCGACCAACTGTTATCCCCATGAACATGTAAACAACTATACTGTGTTTAAGAGGCTTACCTTCACAAGTCATCATTGGACCAGGCTCAAATCCCTCCTCACAAGTGCATTCAAAACCTCCAATCACATTCTTGCAGGTTCCATTTCCACAAGGGTTGCCCACAGAACATTCATCAGTATCTGCAAGTGACCAGAAGTATATTCACGACACAATGAATTGGGAGAAAATGGGCTTGGACTCAGATAATCCCTTTCATTCTATCAGAGTACTTTCATTTGTAATGTTTCGTTTATTCTCATCTGTCCTTGCAAGAAAGGAGTGCAAGTGTCTTATTGCCACAGGTTTGTAGCTGTGAAATTTGACTTGCTAAGTGGCCGTGGTAGTGACAATGATAGTCCCTGGGCTTTTAGCTCTTATAGTACTCTTCTCCATGAGTTTCTCTAGCCTCCCATATTATAAGGAAGTAAATCTTCTACTGGGAATAGATACTCAAAGGGTTAAAATAATGCTTCTCTCACAAGTCAAAAGTTTTCACTTATTTAAAGCTAGAAATACATTTCCAGTTTGGCCTTACATTACATCACTCTCCAAGAAGCCTTAAACATGATGGATTTTTGCCAGATATAAAATAGAAGACTAAACTTACGCAAAGTAAGAGACCAGAGGTTAAGCAAAATTAATACGCTGTATAAAATCAAGATTCAAGTAGATTTTGTTGATTCTGTTGAAACCAGATGGTTTACATTAAGCAGAAGAAAGGCTAGACAGAAATATGTTTAGGGTATGATCTCTCTAAATAACTGTGGAGAGAGAACGAGTTCTATGAAGGGGGCTTTAAAATATATATGCCTCCTAACTATCCACCTAGAATGCACATTATGAAACAATTCTTGGGTGGAATATCTTCTTCTGGGAAAAAAGCTTGAGAAATAACATTATATTTTAGCTATTAGGGCACAGAAAAATAATGGACAAGCTCTCTGTCATCAAGGGTTCTGTCCTATGTGGGTTCTGAAGTCAGAAAGTGAAGACAAGAGAATATGGTAGAGAGATCCTGGGTGAGGAGGCTCATTTCTCATGTACATAAGAGAACTAACTGAAGATTTCAAAGAGAACACACTGACAAGTTTGCTTTTGTTCTGCTATGAAATTGCATTTCACTGCCAAGAATATTATATCTCCTTCAAGCTAATAAAAATCATAATATCATTGATTTTTAGAACTTACAAGGTACTTAGAAATAATTTAGTCCATCTGTATAATATTACATTGTAAGAGCTAGAAAAGCTAAAGAACTTGCTTAAGCTCCCAAAGCCATCACTGCAGCTGAAATTTTCATGCCCTGATTCCTTGTATGGAGAGAACACTTTCTACTGTACGCAGACAAACCCTTAGTATTTATGCCATTATTAATTCAGGTTTGGATTTCTTAGATAAATAGACATAATATTTGGATTCGATGTGGAGTTAGTGTGGATTAAGAGGACAAAGGTCAGCTATAAAAATCATTCTTTGAAATTTTGATAAGAAGGTTAAAACACGAGAAATTATGCTAGGCACATGGCATTTCATATTACTAAGTATGTGAAATCTGGATAAATTTTGTATTTTACATATTGAGAGAATAAGATTATGACTACTAATTTTTTTTTAATTCTTCACAAGACTTTCATTATAATATTGTCCTTTCTACTACCTCTTCAAATGTGTCCAGTGTCTGTCTTCACCATGAGACTACAAGGTCCATGAAAGGAAGGACTGTGTTGGTTTTAGTTCACTGCTGTACTATAGCAGTGCTTGGTACACAGTGGGGACTCAGCTAGCATTGCTAGATGAAGGATACGTGAATAAATGGACAAAACTTATTTCTGTCCCATCTTGGTACTTATACTTCCTCATGTCAATGCTATATAGCTTAATTTCTAATTTGTAAATCCCAATGGAAGAAACTGATTGACTACTTACCCACACATTCATTCCCTTCCAGAATGTAACCAAAGGGACACTCGCAGCGATAGGAGCCATCTGTATTGATGCACTGCCCATGTTTACAAACATCAGGTTCTTTGCACTCATCCATATCTTAAGCAAAACAGAAAAAAATAATGAATAACAAGGTTTTTTTTTTTAAATACAAAGGTAAATTATGATCACTTTAGTGTCTAATCAATGAAATATCTATTACAAAACAATATTGTAAATACAGTACAATAATACAATTGGTATTGAAATGAAAAGACAAAAAGTAGAGTTAATTTTTCAAGATGATATAGAGAAATAAGAACAACTGGAAAAGGGCAAGGAAGAGGCTGATTGAGCATACTAAGAAATGCTGAGAATCCAGCACAGGCCACTCACCAACTGCTGAATCATCAGGTCCCACAATGATCCCACTTCCATACGGACAGATCTGGCGGAAAGCCTCTGTGGTGGAGAGGCACCTTGTTAACCAACAGGCCAGTGGCAATTACTACAGGCTCCTCCCCAAGCACTGTGTGGTGACCAAACTGACACATGCTACACATATTGGGAAATGCTGTACAATACGAGCCTAGAAACTGGAGATAGCTAACAGGATCCCAGAGCTGGTGTGCCTACTACTTGGGCAGCTCCGATTCATAACATAGTTCAGAAGAAAACAGCTACATAGCTCCCGAGATAAAATAGTTTAACAAACATTTTAGTTAGACTTACGATGAAATGAAATTGTCTTATTTACTTGAAGGCCTTACAGTCTTACTTATTTCATGGCCAGTGCACACTTTGAATAGCCCCAACGAAATGCAGATGGTAGACATACCATCGGGTTCAGTGGGGCAAAGCTCGCAGGGGTCTCCCCAGCCTTCTCCCTTCAAGGCGCAGCAGCATTCCTGTTTGGAGTGATTTCTGGATTTGGGTGACGAACACTTTCCTCCTTCAAACTTTGCATAACAGTAGCTCATTCGCAAATCTGCAGTATAAATTCAAGAGACCATTGAGTGGCTTTCCTATGAAATTGTTATAGTGTAATAGTGAATAAGAAACCATCAATCCTGTTAAATCTGTTCTCTTTTCATTACTATAATAATATTCCTTCATCAATTATAATAGCAACTGAGCTGAGATCTTTAAAGTCATAGGTAACGTTTGTAGTGAGATCCAATGAACAAATCTATCTGGATTTCACCATATTATTTTTCATTTTAGCAAATTTTCCAAAACAACCTGGTGTGAATAATAAAAATGAATAGCATCACATTTCAAAACTGGCATCATCAGTGACTTCAGGATGGGGGCATTCAGAGATGGAATCATTCATAAGATACCGTCACTGATTGCTCAGCTTGCACGTGTTCTCAATAGCACTTAGCAAGCACACTAGGGTAACGCAGACCTCACACACAGTTCTAGTACTTACTGTGATACCATGCTCTGCTGTTTATTCTGTGTCCCCTAAGCACTGGAACCAAAATAAAACCCTAGATCCCAGGCATAGAGCAAATAAAGATGTGGCAGTTTTTTGGATTGACAAGAATACAACACAATGATCATTCTCTGAAGCAGCTACTCAGGCAGCTGCTGTCTAAAAATATATATGTGGGGTTTTCTGAAGATTTTACATATACAAACACACATACACAAACAGAAGCTTGTTTAGCTCATCAGAGAGTGGGAAGGTAAAGAAGAGGGCAAGGAGATGAGTGGATATGAGGCAGAACAGTCTTTCTTTCCAAGAACATACTTCTTTAATATTGATTACTTCTTGGTGACTCCAACATGAAATATGGGATCTAGCTCCTACAAAATTCTCCAACATTGCTTGACATAATTTTGGCAACTGACTTTTCCATTTCTTATAGAGCAAATTGGGTGACTCTAAAAAGTGAGCTCAGCCAACAGCCTGGAGTGTGTTTTCCCTCAAACTTGACTTCCAAAGCCTTGCAAACTCCTTTTGAGTTACACAGAGCTGAAAATCTGCAAGTTTTAGAGAAAGGCTTTCATATCCATGTTGAACAATTCCCCTTTCTTTATTTCTGATCAGGTTTGCTTCCTCTTGACACTGTTTTTCAGTATCAGGTGGCAAACTATTATAGCCAGTTATGCATTTCTGTTAAGACAATTTTACCAGCTTTCATTCCATGAGAAAGACAATGTAAGAATAACTGAGTTGCCAAAGATCATAGCAGAAAAATTTTCATGTATTAAGGTAAAAATTATCTGTCTGTCTGTCTGTCTGTCTATCTATCTATCTATCTATCTATCATTTATCTATCAGATTTACCAGGCTCTGGTAAGTCAAATTCAGTTGGCTTTCCCAATGAACTCATTCCACTTCTTCAACCAACTTTTCCAGATAAATTATCTCTGTAGTTTCTACTCTACTACCACATCTGTCATGGCTAAGACTTCACAGGTCAACTACTCTTCAGAAGGTCAAGAGCAATAAAAGCCATTCCTTGTCCTGCAGCACATCTGCCATCCAAATGTCTGATTTGCTGAGAAGCTTCAAGATTTAACGATTTATAGTTTCCCGAAGGACACCTTTCAATTTGCTTTATTCTTCAAGTTCACCGTCGCATACAAAATTTTGTGTTTATTGGTCTTGTTTTTACTATTTATGCCTACAACTATCTTAAGATATAATTTAGTGATTACTCACAAGAGTATCTTAGCAAATATATTAAAACTTAATTCTTTCCTTTGTCTTCCAGCTCATAATGTTTCTTTGAAACCTATACACATTCATATTCTAATACTGGTCTGTTAAAATTTTCATTCTCTTTTTTTATCACTGACCCTGATCCATATCCCAGCCTGTCTCCCCCACACCACTCCACCACCCCACCTGTGAAAAAAAAAAAAAACCTAGGCATTACGCAGAGGCTCAAACACATGAAGTTTAGGGTGAGCCTAAGAGACAAATTCCCTTCAGTGAACTTTGTAAGTGGGAGTGGCTAATTTTACATCTATGACCTTCAGACGCCAGGATCTATCACATTTGTTTCCTCAAAACCATTATCTGTAGTCCTATGGAATTTTCTCATTTCATGGGCAATAGAAGGATGACTCCTAATTTGTCATCTTATAAGAAAAACCTAGCTTTTAATTCCTTGGCTCCAGCAAAATCTGTACTCTTTGGGAGATTTCCATTTGCTTGTGGTGATCCTCTAGAATTGGTTTATTAATCAAAGGTGTCTTGTATTGGGAAAGAGCTGTGCCTTCCCACATGCTTTAACTAGGGCTCACTAGGATGCCTGTTTACTAGTCCATCTGCAAAGAGCCCTTAATGACCTTTGAAATTTTGACAGAACTACAACAGTCACTTTCCCTGCTTGCATTCCTCAATTCTGGCCTTGCCTCTTGGAGCTGAGCATGTGGCAAGGCTGCTCACAGCTGGGCTAATTCTTCCTGCAGCGTTACCTCGCTCTGTGACAGGCCAGTGCAAATTGGATTAATAGTCTGAGTTTCTTCTGGCCTGCCACATTGGCAGATTCACACCTGGTTTCTCATTGCTTTCTTTCCAAAACCAGGCCAAATAAAAGGCACACAAAAACAAGGAAGTAGGTGTTAGAATTTATCTGGCTAGTCTGTACCATACAGAGTGTCTGCTTGGCACCACCCCACTGATAACCCCAAAATCCAAATGTGCCTCTGATAGTTACCTATAAGATCAAACCGACTGGAGAATTCTCAACTCTCTACTCATTTTTTCAAAACTAGGTAACTGAACAACCAGTTGTAAAGTAAAAGGTTAATCAATTAGAATAACAAGAGTCTATAAAGGATTCAGAAACTAACAAAACTTTGTCACACATTCAATAAGATTCATTGGGCAAGTATTATTATTGTTGTTTAAAATACAAAAATTGAGCTCCCAAAAGATTAAATGACTTGCCCTAGGCTAAAATTGGCAGGGCTGAGACTTCAAACTCAATTTCTGGATCTTAATTGATATTTATTGCCTCTTATTTGGTAACACAGAAGCAAAACAAACAAAAAATGAAAAAGAAAAAATTGAACAACAAAACCAGACAACCAGAAAAGCACTGGAGGTGGGAGTGGTGGGAGAAATACATGTGTTTGTGTGGGTTTTTTGGGGGAGAGGTTCCAAATTTATTAAACTAGTTCGTAAAAGTAGATACACACATACAATTGCATTGTTTAGTAAAATCTAAACAGTTTCTTGGGACACAATGCACTGCATTATGCTTAAGTTCAAGCTCTCTTTTGATTTTTTTTTTTAAACATGTACAAGCATTATTCCTGAAAACAGATCATGGTCCAGCAAGAATCCTGATCATTTCAAATTTATTTTTCTGTTTTCTTAGAAAACAAGTGATGTAAGAAATGGATGAGCACTATATCCTGGGAGCAAATGGGGTAATCTGCATATTTCTGTCTGAAAGTCTAGGGTTTTGGCCAATCTAGGTTACCTCTTCATAGGCAGAGACTATGTGGCTGAAATTCCACCAGTGGCTTTGCCACATTCAGTGGCTCATGGCTGATCCCCCACTGACCTACCTATCAGCATTAGTGTTCTTTGGAGGAGAGAAGGTTTACGTGCCAGGACAGTTGTTGTACAAGCAACCATAACTTGATGGATGAGTTTTTAACCTTAAAAGTAAAACTGAACTTTCTGATATATGGTAGCCATTAGACAGACCTTTGGGTGAATAAAAACTTTCCATATTCTCTTTCTCAAAGAATCAAAGCTTTCCATGTTTTAAAAATAAAACCACAACAAATAAACACAGAGTAATGAAAGTCTAAAGCCTTCAGAAGCACTTACCTTGGCACCTTCTTCCAGTGGAGGACAATGAGAACCCATCTGGACACAGACACTTGAAGCTGCCTTCAGTGTTACTGCATGTACCCAAGGCACAAATTTCTGGCTCTTCAACACACTCATCAATATCTAAAAGAATTACATGCATCGAACAAAGTCAAAACACAAAGAAGACACTATCGGGTACCAAATGCAAAATGTGGAAGTAAGAACTACATCAGACTTTCCAAACTCTTCAAATGATGAAGATATCTTCCTGTATCATAATGCTATGGGTAGACTTCTGGGCTGGATGACTTTTAAAAAATTAGCTTTGACAGTTGTTGCAAAAATGGAATCTGCAAGTACCTTCTAAGGGATGTGATGAGAAACGCCTCTTATCCAGAATGAGTTGCTTGGCTAGTTAGTAAGTTAGAGTAATTTCATTTCACCCTAAGCTAGGAAAGAAGCAAGAAGCTCATTCTGACTTCATGACTGCACAGGGAGCAGAAGTTCTGACATTTTAAGAGTGTTGTCAATGAGTTACTCAGTGAGAGACCTAAACCTTTGACCCAAATTTATTTCTCTCCACTCATTCACAGGGCTTTTCTCAATACCTCATTCTATAGCCCTAAAACTATAAATTTTACAAGGACGCGAATATATATGAAAATAATCCTATGTAGTATGAACTAAAGAGATAACAGAAGATGAGGTTCTGAACTCTCATCTGCAGGTTAATTTTTCTGAAGAAAAATATCTTCCCTAGATAGGCTATTGTTTTTCTTTCATCATACAGATATTAGGAATCTGATACACTTAGAATTGTGGCATGTTTCCTTTCACACCTTAATACATCTTAGCTACTGTAAAGGACTGATAAAGGATGGTCCGAGGCGAAGTTTGAATGGCTTGGGTAATCATATGCCCTAGTTTTCCCGAGAGAGTCCTAGCTTATGCCTGTTGACCTGTTCTCATTGGTGACTTCCTCAAAAATTGTCTTGGTTTGGTCAATAAATTATATGATTAACCTACTTATGGAAAAGTAATGCCACTGTTTCCAACAGATTTACCCATCTTTCCCTCTGACTTTTGACAGAAATTTGTAGTAAAAAAGATTCTGAGCCATGCTATTTTTATGGATACATTTTTTCAATAAAACACATATCTCTTGAATCTTGGGGCTCTTTATTTTCACGTTTGTGTAAAGAGTTCTACCAGCACCAAAATGTATTTGCATTACACAACTTTATTCCCACAGGTCCAACTAAGGGGAAGTTAGAAAATTAACTTCTTTTTCTTGACTTAGTATTATAAATACCACATAGATATTCTAGAAATATGCAATGCAAAGTCATTATTTTCCTGTACGATGCCAAACCAGCCTTTTCATTACTCCATGTTATTACTTGGATTGATAATTGCATCTTGTTTCCAGTAGTTTATTAACAAATCTGAACTGCTGATGATGATTGAGTTACTCCATTTCCACACTCTCTCCACCACAACATCTAACCTTTTCTTAAAAGAAAAGCTAGCTTTTGTAAAAATACTCAAATGACAAATTTTGGTTACTGTTTTTGTCGCTGTCATTATAATTCTTTCTCTTATAGTAGAAATTAACCTTTAAATGCTGACTTCCTAAGAGTGGGGACAAAGACTGTAGGATAGATACATTTATTGACTATTCAAAAAGTTGTTGTTCTTTCTATACATTTCCATTCTGTTTATTCTAGGGGAATTTTGTATTAATCATGGAGTAAATAAAGCCAATCTTTAATAAAAATAAAATAACATGCTCAATAATTTGCATTTAGGTCCAATTTTGATTATATGTTTCCATTTAGAATATTATGACTTGACTATGATTTAAATTGGATATATAATAAAATTTATCATCGATGATATTAAAAGTGAAGAAAATTCTTACTCATTATAGATTAGATGCAGTCCTATTGAAAGGCGGGAGCATAGACTAGAATCCTTTCAACCCTAGTTATTTATGAAGTTCTGGCAATTAATGTCCTTCATTTAATTCAATGACGTATGTATTAAGGAAAGAAGTACTATGAAATTTGCTTAGAATTTGTTTATACTAACACATTTCCACTTTTCTATAGGTCAAAATAACATAGACAAATTATATAGCCACATGCATCCAACCTTTAATGTGGTCACTTAAAGATTTTAACTGGAATTAGGGAGCTATTTTTAGTTGCAATGTGTTGGCACTTAAAAACATATAATCCAGGATTTTTTACAAGCTGCATAAAAGCATACTAAAAAAGAGTCAGGGTCAATATGACCATATACACAGAGCAAATTATACTCATCAGGGATTAGTGTGAGAATTAAATGTCCTTGTCTCATCATGTAAGTATGAAGCCTCTGCCCTTGGATTTGTTTTGATAAGTTATTCCAAAATGAAGACACCATCACACCATCATGAAAGCTGTAATTCTGATGCCAGTGTAATAAACAATACTGCTTATTTCCAAATATTAATAGCCCTCTTACCTTCACACTTGTCATTTTGTAGACTGTATCCAGGTGGACAAATGCATCTGTAGGACCCATCCAAGTTCTGACAGGTGCCTGGTGCACATTTTCCAGGTTCTAAAACACATTCATTGATGTCTGCAAAGAAAAGACAAAAAGAAGGAAGAGGTTTCCACTGGCGTGATTTCCATCAAGCAATTAAAATTCAAAGAAACTGGAATCAAATCAAAGAAATACATAAAACTAAAGTCTACAAAACTCTACCAAGGAGAAAAATTAATACTCAATAAAATTAATACTCAATAAAAATAAGCTTTATCAGCTTTTGGAAGTGTGCAATATAGCAACCATATTTTATTTAATCTACTACAAATTAAATATTTCCAGCAAAGTGTAGCATGTGAAAAGTCAATGGGTAAAAGATCGTTGAGAGCAGCCAAAAATTATATAAGAGCTTACTATAAAGCTATTTTGAAGAAAAAAATATAAGAAATGGAATTATGATTGTTTATAGAATGATTTAATTGTTGAATTCTTAAATTTAACAGTTTAACTGTTCTCTGTGAGTACAACTTAATTTTAAAAGATAAGGGGGGAAAGTGATGTGTGTGTGTATGTATCTTCTATGGAAGAATTACTGTAACTCTACTCTGATTTTTTTTTTCTTCCAGGCTTCCAGAAGGAAGGGTTGCGATAGAGACTGCAAGATTCTCTGACTGGTCTCTGGGGACGTTCTTTGGATGCTCTTTCTGAGGCAGTACTCACCCACACAGGTTCTCCCATCTGGAGCCACCTCATAGCCTTCATTGCACTGACACTGGAAGGACCCCACTGTATTGATGCACTGGCCATTCCTGCAAAGGTTCCCATTTCCAGTTGCACATTCATCAACATCTGCCAAAAAAATATCCTTTGATATATTCCAAAGAAAATGTCATAATCCCAGCAATGATCAAAACCTTTAAAGGGAAAAATACTTGTTCTGAATTTCAGCGGCCTTTGCTGGCTCAGCCAAACATAAGAAATTCCAATGAAAATCTAGTTTGTAATAACAGATCTGGTTTTAAGCACCTGTCAAAACCTATCATATTACACAATTCTATTAATTAGAAATTGATAATTTATATGAGTTTACTTTAATCTTCCTTTAGATTTAATTTTTCAAGGCTAAAACTGAATTACTGATACACAATGCAGCTGAGGGTATTAAGTATTCCCATAATTAGAGTTATAGAAAATTAGCCTCAAGAATAATACTACATTTGGTTCATTATCTTCACTTATGAATAATGTAGCATGTTTTATAAGAAGGTTTTAATAGATTCGGTAATTTACTTCTTTTAAGAGAGGCTATAGTGAAACATCTAGACAAGTAAGTCAATTATTCATGAATTATGTAATTTCTACACAAAGAATCACTTTTGTCTTTTAAAATGTAATCAATTCATTTGGAAATTTATTTAATTCACAGCAGAGCAGACATAAAAATTATAGCTGCTAATGAGCATTTTAATAAAAGTAATGGATGTAGTTACTATGTTTGACATTTAATTAGCACATTCTACTTGACAAATCTTTTAACCAATGATCATGCATAAGATGGCATATATTCAAAAAAGATAGCTGGCACACTGGAGATGATGCTAATGACAAAGAACAGAAATAAAACTGACTTCCTCTGGTGATCAACTATTCTGCACACGCACCTATACAGTCATTGTTGTGAGAAAGGATGAAACCATGATTGCAGCGGCAGTTGAAAGAACCAATTGTGTTTCGGCAAGTTCCGTTCCCACAGGCATCTCTCTCACACTCATTTATGTCTATCAGGAGCAAAGGACACAGAAAAACATGATTATTAACAGAAGAAGCTGCATAGTTACCTGAGATTAAAGGGCATCTTAGGATTCACGAAGTATCATACGTAGGCTGAGAACTTTTTGATATTGGTATTAGTTCCAGCAGTGGCAGCTCCCCATGAGAAACCAGCAAAAGGCAAGGTTCTAAACTTTGGGAGTAAATCATTTCCTTGGTTGGCATGTGAAAGGAGGCAAGCTAAGGACATGAGAACTGGACAAGAATTATTTTATTCTATTTACTTCTAGAATTCTCCACCCTTGCCACTTTTCTCAAATATTTTCACTTGCAAATGGAAAATTCTGTGTGCATCTGGGTCTTGATTTGCTGCCACCTTTGGCAAACTTCAGCCTTTAAGATTCTCACTCCAGTTTACCAAAAAGCAGTGAGTCACCTGATATTACCCTGAAATCAGCAACAAAATAAATTAGCTTTCTAACTCACCTGACATTTTAGACATCATTTTCCTTTTTCCCAGTCCACCCCTAAAACCCACCATCACTCTCACCAAGATAAGAGTGACTTACCTCACTCTACGAAACTATTCCAATGGATGACACTTAATTTGGCTCTTAACACTCTTACAATATTGTTTGTCTTTTTATTGGTTTATGACTGTTCTCTTTGACTATTTATTAAAACTACTTTGGCATCTTTTATGTCTTTGCATCTCACTATAGCAGCTAACATTCCTCTTATAAAGAGTAGGTGCACATTGTATTAAGAAGGAAATAAGAAATTAAAAATGAAAGAAAGCTGATACTGCTGGTTTGCAAGATTAAAGCAGAATGAGGAGGGCAAGGACAAAGGGAGGGAGAGGGAGCAGAATGTAACACTCCAGGTTAGCCAAACATAGTGTTCAGAGTTAGAATTTCCTTTCCTTTCAAATTTTGGACATGAAGATGAATTATCTGTGATCCTAAATCAGAAAGCTATTGCTGACCCCAAAGTGACTCCAATGTGTGTGTCTGTGTTTGAAGACTGCTCTCAGATGAGTCACCCTGCCAGCAATCAAGAGCTTCTGCCTTGATTCATTTTTAGCCAAGCTTTGGTAGGGCAGGTTCTTTGCTTGGGGCTTGCAGACAATTCGGATGAAAGAGGGAGAAAGACATTTGGGCAGGTCACATTAATATGGGGGGTTAGCTCTCCAGTGATGAGCAGGGCTGATTATACTCCTTTAATTTAAAATTTGTTATCTGCTCTGAAGATGAAACTTTATGAGAATGTTTCCTAAAGGATGAATCCAATCTTAGCCAAAGGCAGGCACTTTAAACATGACTCTATTGACTGTTCTTTTTCCAGCTGTGAAACTGATTCATGTTCATAACTTCCCCCAAAAGACTTAATAGATGTCACTTTAAAGTAGAAAAAGAAAAGAGGTAAAGGGAGAAAATAATCGATTACATATTTGCAGGTTATTCTAAATCGACATTCTGATTCATTACAAAAACCAAGGAAGAGATTTAAAATCTTGAGCCCTTTTCTCCTAGGAAAATGTTTCTTTCCTTTCTTTTTTTTTTGCCTCCGTAGGTTAGGATCTGTAAATTTGCCTTTGAGGTTCCAGTATAAACTAAGACCCTCCTCAAAAAATGCTCATTCTCACTCAAAAGCTGTATTCCGTTCCAATATGGCAAACCCACATAAATATTATAAAAGAATAGTCCATTAACATTAATAAAAAGAAATTTTTATCTAAATATCTTCCTAAGTTATTCCTTAGTTGAAAGTTTTCCTTAACTGACAGCCAGCCAGATGAACACCAAGTAAGAGGGTTATTATGTTCAGATTGCCAAAGATTAAATACCAAGGGATGCTAATGCTACATGCCTGCTTGTATTTTTATTTTACAAATAGCAAAATGACTACTGAAGTTTTAGTATTGACCTTTATATATTCAGATGCAAATGAGTTTTTCAATAGTATATGAAGAAAAAAATGAAATAATTACATACTCACCCAAGCACATAGTTTGATCAGCATTTGTTTTAAAACCAGTGTGGCAAAGGCAATAAAAGCTTCCGACTGTATCAATACACTGTCCATGGCTGCATATGTTGGGAATTTCCTGACATTCATTGCGATCTGTAGATAAAAAGCATCTTAAGTGGAAGCTCAGAAGACAAAATCAAATTGAATAACTTACTTCCAGGTGTTGCTTCAGGATTAATCCTAGCTCTAGACTCTGGAGTAAGCCAGTAAAAGAGATGCTGGCATTATATTTCTTTTTGCCTCAAAATTGGTTGAAACTTACTCTCATTTACTGGGCATATCCAGAGTATGTTAACAGTACATAAAAAAAAAAAACAAAAACAAACAAACAAAAAAAACGGAATACGGGCAGTATCCAAAAAATGTTCTGAAAGATGAGAAAACTTAAAAGTAGAATGAGGAAGAAAAATCCAAACGGGGAGATAATCCGTTTGATTATCTGCCTAAAAGCAGCATCATAGACTGTGGAATTAATTGAAGTATTTTGACTAGTCAAGGTTTGGTGTCTCAAATTATTGACCCTTCATAGCTTCTTTTAGAAATTTATGCCAACCTCAAACCAATCTCACTGCTAAGGTAGGTTTTCTTGATGGACAATCCACATTGTCCCTTATTTAAATTTTACCTCTTGGTTTGTCCTTACTCCTATAACCTTTTGTTCTATCTTAACCAGGTCTTCATGTTTACATGTGACTCCTTTTAGCACTTGACAATCCTAACAATATTTCTTTTTAGTTATATTCATTCAAAGGAAATCTTGGCCATTTTACTTCTGCCAGTCTTTAAGCTCTAAATTATATTTATCATCAATTGAATCTTTGTTGCTCTCCTGAAATCTGATGATCCATGTGGCAGAATTTATCGTGTGAATCTACAAATGACATAATTACATGTCTACTTATGTCTCCAATTTTTTAAGGTTTTCAAGATTCTATGTTTAGGGCAAATATATTGAAGAGCATGGATTCGTCCCAATTTTCCAATTGTCACAAAAGAAAGCAAATAACAGACTGCCACCTTGGGTGCAGATGTTATAGAGCACAGCAGCATCCTGCTCTCAGCTGAATAATCCAAACTTGCTATTTGCCTGCCCTGTCTACTGAGACAGCAGCAACTGGGAGCGGGCATTTCCTGCTACACGGAGGAGCTGTGCCCATGTCAGAAGAGAAGATATTCTCTCCATTTCATGTGCTCAGGCTGCCATTTTTACAGATTATTTAGAGTTGTGATGAATCACCCTACTGTTTAAAAGTCTCAAGTGAGGTTAAGTCTGTAATTAAGAGGGGAAATTGGGATAGAGCAGCTTAAGAGCTACTGCTAGCCTATGCAGATATGCTAATTAACAAATTATGATTCTTCCCATTGGAGAAAAATGGATTTAAAATAAGCAAACTGCTCCAAGATAGGCAGAGAAAACTGATTTCCATGACCAAGCTCTGTGAAGGAAGCTGATTTTGAGGACGGATGCCTCAGAGCCTACCATAGCTGGGTACCCTCAGGTAGTAATGGATCTGGGAGTATGCAAGGGACCAGGTCTGTCTTACCTCTGGGGCCCATAGGAAATATAGAACATTAAGGATTTTCTTAGAAATGGAACCCCAATAGAATTTGTCTTTCTCATGTTGCCTATTTCATGATGGTTTTAAAAAAAATGAAACATGGGGGTACTTTGAGGTTCTGTTGGTAAAACAGAAGGTTATAATTCTAGAGAATTTAATTGTGGAGTTCACTTTGTCTTGAGACCAGAAAATTAGGTTTCTGCAAGCATCAGGATTTGAACTCAGAGGTTGAGATAGGAGGTTTAAAGAGGGTATTGGGGGAAAATAACCCACACAGTCAGTGGAGAGAGAGGAGACCAAGAGGAGATTTTGGGAAGAAATTGTCCCTTGTCTTTAACTATATGAAAGAGTTCAGAAGAGGGCAGCATTTGCTCTAACTATACAGCTCCTCAAGTCAGACCAGCATCCTGGGCTTAGATAACTAAGTGTTCTCTCAGATCTCTCAGCAACAACGTGGGTATTACAGCCAGCTGTGATTTGGGGTTGAAAATGAAGCACTTATGAATTCAAATAAAAATCTTCTGATGGAAAGAAAATTTTAGTTCTTCATCTTAAACACAGGAAGCGAACAGTATATTGCAGGATGTTTGAAAAATGCTATGTATAGAATAGTATTTAAAGACATTTTAAAAGATTTTTAAAGTAAGACATAAATAAAGACATTTCCAGAGTGAGGTCTTCAACCCTAAAGGCTGAATAGTTGCAAAACTCATGTATGTACCTTTGCTTCTGAGAATTTCAATGAATAAGGGAAACTGAGCTTTGGCTACAAACAAAATTCACAGCACTTACTGATGGTTAACGGCTGATGAGTTTTATTTACTTTAATATTTCACAAGAAAAATGACAGGGCTTAAGCCTTAGCAGTCCCTGGCTGAACATGCTGTCTTGATGTATAAATAACTTTTTGCCTGAGTGTGAAATGGTGTGAAATGACACATTCTATATTATCAGCAATTCTTTATTTTGATTGGAATTATTTCACCCAGTTTCAAAAAATATAAATTAAGAGCAAAATGCAGGCAAGTGGTATCAATGCCAAGTTTCACTAGGGTATTGTGGCTCATATCAGAGACGTCCCCACTTTTCCTGTTTTTTTTTTTTTAATACATGAATAACAACAGCTCTGTTGACAAAATGCTAAAGACTTGCACATGTTCCTTTAAACTCAACAAAACAAGTCTTGATTCTCAAAGTGAGTTTTTGTTCTGTTATTATACCCTCTTCCCACCAAGGTCTCATAAAACAATGCAAAATACCCTACAGAGAGCAGTGTACTTCCTACCACTTAATCACTGGTAGGCAAGGAAATCCAAGGAAAATCTGACCATGTTCCTTTGTGTTGTTTCATTCACAAATGCATAAAATATCCAGGAAACTCCCTGTGAAATGAACCATAAGCAAACAACACATTCTTCTTGACCTTTCTGCTAACTATATAATGATTTACAATTACAATTATGTTCTTTTGCAGGTTAATGTGACACAGCTCAAGAGAGCTTCATTGCCTAGATTTGGTGTGTGTGGCTAGGATGGTGACAACCTCACCCGCCTAAGGGGGATTATGTAAAATTTAAAAAAAAGTATTTGGTCTTGAATACTGGTTAGGGAAGTGCGTGTATGTGCGTGCGTGTGTGTGTGTGTGTCTATGGGTGTGGCTGTTTGCGCTGTGTGTATGTGCGTGTGTGTGTGTGTGTGTGTGTTTATGGGTGTGGTTGTTTGCTGTAGGGTAGCAGATATGTAAATATGAAATCTATGTAAATGATTTATTTCTTGTTTTGAAAACACTAGATCTATAAAAAGGGGGAAAGCTAAGTGTTTAGACATTGCAACAATCTTACCTTTTCCCAGTTTAGTTGTTAGAACTCAGCAGTCTAAATCTTAACTTATGTATTCTCCAACTTAACCATCTCAAAAGAAATCCAGATAGCTGAAGCTTGATGGAGATAACCTACTGGGTTGGCGCATCCAGCCAATAGAGAACGACTTACCATTGCACTGCCCTGTGGACGTGAAGCGGTAGCCGGGCTTGCAGTCACAGCGGTAGCTGCCAGCAGTGTTGATGCATTCGGCATTGCGTTGGCACACTGGACCGTTCTGACACTCATCAATATCTACAAGCAGAAGAGAACTTAATTAGAAGGAGAACAGAATCTGGTGTCCAGTCGATGAAGCTTCTCACATAAAATAAATTTATATTTTCTCACGTTGATCATCTTTATCGAACAGACAAAGGAAGACTGAAAAGTCACTTTCTAGTTTTTCCACTTTACTAATATTCTTCGTGAATGTGAGTACTTGATTTATAACCACATATGGACTTTAATGATGCTCATGTCTTAAAAAAAAAGTCATAAAACTCAAATGCTATAGTCAGGACTTAATACCCTAATATCCTAGGAAACCTTGTATTTGTTCAAAGCCCCAGGATTTTCAGATTCAATCAGGTCGCTTTTGTCTGGAAAGCTGAAAGATCTGGAGAGCAGAGCACCTCAAACCTTAGTGTGGATATGAATTACTTGGAATCTTGTTGAAAAGCAGATTCTGACTCAGCATGTCTGGAGAGTGGCCTGAGATTCTGCATTTCCAATAAGCTCCCAGGTGATGCTGGTGCTCCTGGTCCACAGATAGTGTTTTGAGCTACAGGGTCGTAGAGGCTCCTGCTTAAATTACTGCCACATGACAGTCAAATCAAGAAAACAACACAAGGGGTTGCACTTAAAACTACAAAAGAAAACTCAATTTTCATTATCAAAGAAAAGAATAAAATGGATAATGTGTGCTTCAAAGCTTTGACTATGCTCAGGGGATTGGGGTGTGTGTGTGTGTGTGTGTGTGTGTGTGTGTGTGTGTGTGTGTAAAATATATATACATGTAAATATATAATTATGCAGTTCAAGTTATGTAGTAAATGTAATTAAAATGTAGTTCAAATTCACGGCACTGCAAAAGTTACTGCATAGTCCAGGCTATACCACAGGTCAAAAAAACATGTTCCCTGCCCATGTGCCAATGAAATAATTTAATTTAGTCAAAGCCCAATAAAGGGAATAGCCTGTAACACAGGTGGCAGTCAGCTCTCAGCACCAGTACTGGGGTTTCACACAGAAGTTGGTAGCCAAAGTTCCCACAAGGGGGCGGCAAATACATCAATCTACGCCTCTTAGGCCTGTGCTTTGTGGCGGGAAAGTGGCGGGAAAGCATCAGGACTACAGTCAGTGGAAGTTTTCTGTCTAATGTGGGGTGGGGCGTGCCTCTTTGTGCAGCGGATACAAGAGCAGAAGCATACTTGCTTCAGGATACAGTGGGCCCAGCAACCAGCACCACCTCACCCACCAAGTCTGCTCTCTTCTTAATTAAGGGTATATAGAAACAGAGAGGGTAGCTTATGTCCTAAGAAAAGCCAAACGATGTCACTGACAAGCATTTCTGTGATGCATCAGATGCCTGACATCTGATTATATGCATACTTGGGAAGAGCAGATGCATGGATGCTCCCCATAAATCACTTCTGGAATGCATTCCAACTTCAGTGTTGCTGAGGCATGTACTAAATCAATCTTCGTTTTCTGATTCTGAGAGCTAAGAGCATGCTGGGAAGCAGCTGACCCTGAATTAAACACTCACCCGGAGGATGGATATCCTGTGAAACGGAAACCAAAAGTTGGAGCACTTCATAATCTCAAATGCAAAGTGCCTTACATTGGTACAGCTGTAGCTTCCCAATCTTCTCAACCTTCCCAAGGTTGACTTGGTGGTCATGGGTGGCCTTGCCCATGAGGTATGGACAAGGGCTGCTGCTTCACCAAATATAAGTACCAAAGAGGCACCTGGGTAAAGTAACTATCAAACGGATCTCTGAAGGGAAGAGAAAGGGAGATGCTCCCAAGGAAATGGCAGTCATCCTGAAGCATGTATGTAAGGTGGAAAGCTGTGGCTATGAGGAAGGCAGCCAACCGCAGCATTGTAAGATCATCTGCTGTGGGCTTCCTCTACTCTCCAGCACCTTGCCTCCTCCTCAGACTCCTAATTCTTGATGGCCTCTCAAAGTACAGGCTCTGGGCCAGGGCCTGAAATGACCATCTGAATGGCTATCGCCTCACTCCCACGCCCCTACCCCACAACCCCACAGTGGGCAGAGTTAAGGACATGTGCTGACTTGGCTCTGTAACCAAAACCCAGTGAGGAGAATTTAACAAGCATGTGCTTGGGACTATAACTTTACTCATGGTCTATAATTGTCCCCAGTTTAGGAGAAAAAGATTTAACATCAAAATGTCAACATATGTGCTCTAATCCGTGCTCTAAGGGGTAATAACCCTTTCTAACATGAAAAAAAAATAACTCTGCTAGAGGCCCCAAGTTTAAATATTAAATAGAAAATTATTCCAGCTATCCTAGGGCACATAGTATATTTAATAACCAGTAATGTCCCTTTTACTAAAATGTAAAAGAACACTATCTTCCCCAGATGTAGGAAAAATATGAAGTGCTGTAAGGAATGTGCAGAATCACAGCACATACACATGGCAAGGGGAGGTCATTTGAAAATGAAAAAAGTACCATTTGCATGCATGCCAACATTCTTCATATAAAATCGAATTTGCTGTTCTTGCCATTTGGAATTCTCTCATGCATTTGGAATATTTGCATTAACCTTGTTTTCACTTGGGAGTAGCAAAGGCTCCGTTTGGAAGAGAACACTGACTCTGAGATTCAACACAAGATGACTGCCTAGCACTCATGCTCACTTTCAAGCAATGTGAAACAAAAGCAATCTATCTGGCACACCCAGGATCTCATGGCTTTTTCATATCAGCTGGGAAACCTAATATATTGTGTATGTAGAGGAGTAGTCTGGGGAATGCATGTCCTACTTTTCTCCCTGAGAATTAGTAAATTTTTTTGCATGAAATTTCATGGAAGTAATGTACGGAGGAGGCAAGAGAATTAAAATGTTAATCAAGTCACATTTAGAGACTGAAATATACTGGCCAGTCCTGCAGCCAGGCCAGAAGGAAACCTTCAGAACAAAGGAAGATTTCTGCTGAGATTGCTAACAACCCATTCCCCATACCTGTGGAAGGGGACACAGGAACAATGGAGTCTTTAAGTAGCTGCCCTACACAAATAAAATTGTTCATTCCCTATGGCTAAAATCATGGGGAACCTATAGATTAAATAAAGGCTGAGAACTGCCAGCAGGCCTTTTAGGCTACATATTCTTCTTCTTTCCCCTTCCTCACTGTGTGTCCATATCAAAGGAAATGAGAACTAAAGAATGTCATATAAACTGAATTCCCTGAACACTCAGGGTCCCTCCCAGTGCCCTTACTCTGTCTCCTTCACTGTCTCTCTTACTCTCTGCCTCTGAGAGGAGACCACACTGTCTGCAGAGTCTTATCCCTTATCTAATAGACTTTCCTTTTGACTCTAATTTTGGCATCTGTGCTGAATTCTTTCTACACTCTCTGCCAAACGACCCTTTTCTTCTCTCAGTGCAGGGCTTGGTCTCCCCACCACTCAGAGAAATTTGCCCTGTCCTGCATCAAAGGTGCCCTTCACTATTTCCAATGCTGTGAAATTGGACATGTGTGTGGCTAAGTAGCTCTCCCGTTAGCTCACTTCTGGACACGATATAGTGACAACATCACTTACCTTCACAAACCAACAGCTTGTCATTATAGAAGAAGCCCACAGGACATTCACATCTGAAACTGCCAACCATGTTGATAC
>NW_006442109.1:22670694-22699552 GCF_000325575.1 Pteropus alecto | reverse complement strand
ATTCATCAATATCTAGAAACAGAGCAGCCACACGTGAGTGACAGCGCAACACATGGCCCCTGTGTAGGGTAAATTGGGATAGAAAGTCAGCTGCTTCTAACTCGACGTTCTATGTAAGGTCTAAAACCAAAGAAGAGAAAATGCATGCGTGCATCTGACTGCACACATGTGTGTATGTGCATGTGTGTGGGTGGGTGTGTTGGGGTGGTGATAATAGAAGTGGGAGACATCAATGAATGTCAAAGTGAAATAACTAAACCACCTTCCAGACACTCATGTGTCTATCTGGATTTAGCATCCGTCTTTTTTGTTTCAGACCATCAGCTTTGTCCAGGTAGGAGTCATCTTTGTACCTATTGGGAACTGCATCAGAGAAGTAGAATAAAGTGACTATAGAGAGTAAACAGCCTCCCTACACAACATATGTGGTAATGTTTGGCTAGATTGAGAAAGGAGAGCTGGGGAAGCACAGAGGAGGAGCCCATGGTCACAGCCAACTCTGATCTTTCAAATTTCACTTCAACACCCCTTCCTCCTTCACAAGGTTTCTGGTGAGCTTGGGGATGTAAGCTGGGCCCTGGTTGACTGTAAAAATAGGACCAGTACTGAGAAAGGACTGTTTCAATAGACCGTGGCTTCCTAAGGCCAAGGGCTGGACCTGGCTGCTATACCACTGTGTTACTGGCCCGTAGCACGCTGTCTGACAAATGCTAAGTGTCGATTAAAATTTGTTAAATTAAGAACCAGTATTTGGAAGCAGAGTTGAGCTTTTAAACAGGATCAAAGCAGGAGTGAGTGCAGAGCCAGGACCCAGGCTGTTAAAGAAGGGCTGGAACAGCTGGTGAGAAAACCTTGTGGTCAAATCTCACCGCTCCCCCCCACCAGCTTGGCTGGTACACTCTGTCTAACCTTCTCTGAACTCTCATTCATTCAGTGTCCTCTACAATAATAATATTAATAGTATTAGTAGCGTCTCACTTGCTGTATGTTTCTAAAGCATTCGACCTGGATTTACTCACTGAGTCACCACAAGTCACCCTATGAAACTGTCTCTAGGTATTATGGCTATCCTTATTATGCAGATGATGGAACTTGCCAAAGACCACTCAGCCAATAAGAGGCAGGGTGAGGATTTCATGCCAGGAATTCTCTAACCAGCTTTCTTGCTTCCACTGTGTTTTTTCACATCACAAGCATAAGATCTCCATAAAACCTTTATCAAAGTACTTGGTATTTTGGCAGTCCCCCCCCCACCCACTGCCCCCCACCAGCCCTTTGGCAGAGTTTCACAAAACACTCCAGAAGCTGGGAGGGGATGTAAAGCTTTGGTCTATTACATCACAAGTTTTCCAATTCACGAGATTTCTGTTATTGTTGTTGAGTTACTTTCATTTACATATATAGTGAAGGGCCTCGGCAAAGTACTTTGCATAAGTTGTAAAAAGATGGCCATACATGTAAGTGGAGCCTACAAGAGATGCTACAATTTAGAAGAATCACGCTCTAAAAACAATCTGTTTTAAAGGAGAAATTTGACAGGCTTTAAATTTATTTTAGAACCTTTTCTAAAGGGCTTGATTTTGCCTGAAGGCAAATCAATCTCTTTAATAAAAAAAGAAAAACAGCTTAAAACTCAAAGCTGATGCTGTTTTGAATACAGGTAATTATGTTTTTAGATTTTTCACACATTTGTCATTTATGTTGGTAAAAAGTTATGCAAAGTAAGTACAACTGTGTATGATCAGCAAATAATAAAATAATTCAGATGACATCCTTGTAGTGTGTGTTAAAACATGGAACATTATATTTACATTTGTTTGTTTTTAAATGTAAGTGATGTGTTATCAAGTTTAACAATAACAGGCTGGGTCAAATTTCTAGCCATTGTTAGGCATAAAATAGCAAAGGATGTATTAAAATTTTATATTTTCTTTTCCTGTCTGGATTTCATTTGAACTTCAACTTGGAGAAGTTTATATTTCAAGACATGATTAATAAACTTGCTATAGTTTTAACCCCATACGAATGGGCGCTAAATGCCAACAATCTTAAGGCCTTTCAGACGGAGAGCATAAAGCTTAAATAAAACAAAGTTTCCCAGTCGTCTAAATATTTTGTTATAGTGGAATTTGGTAACAATAAGTATACTGCTAACTATCACATTTCCAGTTTTCAAGAGCTAAAGGCAAAGCAAACTATGAGTCAGGACTGGATTTTGGTCCCAGCTCTGCTATTAATTAGCTAGGTGACCTTGGCTGAGTCCCTTCACCTCTCTGGGCCTCTGTCCCCTCAGTTGCAAATCTAGGCGCTTGGATGAGAGGATGTCTGGGGCCTTTCCAGCTCTACTACTAGTGGACAATGCTAATGCCGTTTTGAGTCTCTGTCTGTTGCCAAGCGTGGAGGGCAGGCCTTGCTGGGGTACACGCCTGATTGACCATGGAGACCCATTGCTATTAAAGACCACTTATCTTCAGATCAGAGATTGTAGGGAGATGAAAAGCTCTGTTTTGGGAAGAGGAAAAACAAAGAAGCGAGGGCCAGGTGTTCTATGCCAATGTCATTTAGCAGTTTTTCTTTCCAAACCATGAAGTTTCTTTGGACGTTGACTAGACTGTGGAGCCATATGGATTTGGCACTACGGGAACCAGGCTGATTGCTGGACCAGACCCTTGTTTTCTTAAACAAGGTCACTGGAAAGGCTGATGTGGATTTCAGTTTACTTATTAGGAATAAGGTAGAACAAAGCAACTGGTGATGTTTGCTACTAGACTCAATCGCTCAGACTGAAGAGGGGCATCTAAGGATGCATATAAATCACACCGAGGGAAAAACTCTGAGAATGCAATAGCTTTCCATCTACTTTTATGTTATTTGGTTTTAAACCACAAAGGCATTGCCTCCGTTGGCTGAACACTGTGCAATACTTCTGAATCTTGCACAAGCATTTCTAACACTGTAGTGGCCTCTGCTCCAGTTACTTGATGAGGCCTCAGATTGGAAAGGTGGGTTTTTTTTTTTTTTAATTTCACATCCGAAATTCCCAAAGCAGATGACCTGAGGAAATTACATGTGAGATAAAATCGATCCACAAGAAGGGTTTTATGTGAACATCCTACACATGAGGATTGGTATGCAAAGTCATATTAAACTCATGTCTTAGTCAGAAGGAAGAATTGGGAATTATAGTCAAATCAAACGTCAACTGGCCCTACTCCCAGAATCTCTCTCTTTGTTGATGCTTAGGGTTGGTTTAACTAAGCTTGATTGTAATTTTGTGAAAAGCTTTCCAGTCCCCTTAATCATGAGCAACAAATGCTGCTGCCAATTAGGTGGAGCTACACAGGGTGTTTGCAGTTTGTTTCACACTAAAAATCAGTGTTTCAATAACGCTAAATGGAATTGTTTAATGATTTTTCCTCCAAAGAAAAGAAAAAGCAAACCGAGAAAATGACTCTGTATACTCCTTTTTTTAACACAAAGGCATAACCAAAAGTTCCGAAAATGGCATCAGAACTCACCAACAGGTAGGCCAGTGTAAATGTCGATGACGAAGCCTGGCCTTTGACTTCCACAGAGTGTAGCAAATTCATCTGCAGTGAGAAAACCAAGGTGGAGTGAGGGTGAGGGGTGAGAACATGGGTCAGCAAAGAGCAATGACTGGGCTGAAAGAATTTACTTCATAAACATTCTTGAAAGGTGTTTATCTGTATTTTGAAGAATTTAAAATAATAAATCTAAAAATTCATATAGATATTATAAATCTGTCCTTAAGACAAATACTGAAGGCAAAGTGACCTCACGCTGACATAATAATGAGGGAAAAGCAGAGGTTTCCATATCATATGCCACTTATTTGTATGAACTTGCCTCTAGGAATTTGGGTTTTCATAAGGATATTGTTCACCTTTGAACCCAGGGATTGGCAAGAATGCCTCTTTCCACTATGCATTAAGGGTTCTAAGATTTGAGGAATGCTCTCAAAAACCATTTCCTCAGTAGACTGAGGACACCACAGCAAGTCTAGCCAAGTTCTTGACATGAGGTCTCTTAATGACTAATTCTGGTCAAACAACCAACTTACATCATTACTTCAGCTTTTAGAGCTGGATTTCTTTTGGTGCAGCTTTCTTGTTGTCTCTCTCTCCCTCCCCTGACCCTCTATCTTTCTTTCTCTTGCCTGAATTCATCGAAGCTGATAATAAAGAATGAACTAAATATCATCTGCAGTCTCTTCTAACTTGGAGATTCTGTAATTCCAGGTCATGACTATAACTAATATGGCATGGTATAAATTTAAGCTCAAAATGGCCATTGCCTTATTGGTCAAAACCACTGAAAATTAGTAAAAGGTTTCTGGAAGTATTTTAATCAAAATGTAGCATGTTCTTCTAGCGCTTTATTCCTTAATCTATGAGTGTCTATTTCCAACAAGTGTCATGCCAGCTGATTTCAGGGTCATCCAGACAAATTTCATGGACTCCTAAAGTGTGTGCAGACTGCATAGCTAGTGAAAAGCCATGACTGGACTTGGCAAATACTCAATATGAAAAAGAAATATTTTATTTTTTATGTTAAATTCTTAAACAGATTCTTAAAACTCAGACAGATACTTCTGAAAGTAAATGATAGTCTTTATCAGGGATCTCCCAAGTGGTCTCCATGGGAATGTACAGTGATCTATTAAGATAAAAAAGAAAATAATAGGATCTCTACTTCTCTTCGTAAAGTCTATTTTTAAAATTTTGTGTATAATAGAATAGTTCATGAAAATAATAAATATATTTTTCAATATAATCAAAAACAATATGTAGAGAAATATATTTTTACATGTAAACATATACTCACCAAGGATGTATAACCTTGGTTAAAACTACTCATCTATCTCTTGAAAACAACCATAGACAATGTAAATAAATTAGTGTGGCTGTGTTTTACTAAAATTTTACTTATAGACACCAAAATTTGAAGTTCATATAATTTTCAGGTCATGACATATTATTTTAAAAGTTTTTTTCAACCATTTAAAAATGTAAAATTCATTCTTAGCTTGTGGCCATACAAAAACAAGAGGTGGGCTGGATTTGACCCATGGGCTGTGGTTTACCAACCCATAGTCTAGAGAAATCTTGCAGAGTGGAGGTAATTCATAATTTCAAATGATAGTTATTACATTATTTCTGAAGTAAACAGTGAATTAAATAGTATGTTTTACTGAAAAAGAAGCTTATGTTTCATGTGTTAACAGGTAGCACCAGACAATAGATTTAGTTTCTAATCACTGTGGGGAATGGAGTAGGTACTACAAGATACTCTAATTGATAGCTGCATGGTAGTTCTTTTAATCCAAATCATAACATTAGTAAATGATGTCCTCATGATATATATGATTATACACCATCTACTGCATGATATAAGAACAGTGCACTGGCACCTTCATTTACTTCAAGGATGTAAATTAGACTTTTTAAAAAACAAATAACATCATATAGATTCTTCTCTATGAGGACACAAAAAGAAATTTCTCTCAAGTTTCAATATAAAAGACAGTTGCACTTTCCTTGACTGTTTGCTTTATGGTCCTTGAGATTCAAACTTGATCAGGTCTCTCTTTTTTGTGTGTGAGCTGATAAAAAGTCTGGAGCCAAATATTCGGCTCATCCCTGGCAAGTATGAAGGAATTCCCGGCTTGGATTTTGTGTATTAGCCTCGCTCCTTGCTCCAAGTTTTTCACCCTTGTTTGCCATTTGCCTTAAGCCTTCTTATTTTACACTGCAATCTTTGTGGGTTGCCTTAAATTTTTTTTGGTAGAAGACTAGTTATAAATATGTTAAAATGCCAGGAATATGCTCAAATTGCTTTGCCTAAATTTTCCAGTCTCTTAGTTACATGGCGAACTCCATAACAATGATAACAATATTTATATTGTTGTAATATGCTGAGTCTGTAAGTCTGGGGAATTAACTAGTGTATAAATTAGAAAGCATATTCTGTGACTTAATTTTCAGCTGGAAAGATCAGGATCAATTGCGAATTTAAATATTTGCCTTTGTGAACTCATTTTTTCTCATGAAGATAAACAATGTACCCTATACTTCCCTTGCTGAGACTCATTTCCCCAAGAATTTATGGGTAATTTATTGGCCTATAGTTAAGGTAATGGTACAACTAAAACTTACCTGTGCTTGGGATGGGACACTGTTCACAGGGTTTATTCCAGGCTCGGCCAATGTTGTAAGAACAACAGCACATCTTCTTGGTCATATTGAACAACAGTTCTCCATCACAGGTCTGGTTGTCAGCATAATAGTTTCTGTAGCACAAACTTCTTCTCATATCTAGAAGAAAGGAAGAAGAAAGGGATTGGTGATGTCATGGGGAAATCATGACAGATTTCTAAGCGGATACTCAAGGAGCGAGTTTCTTTTCAATTGTGTTGTAACCAGACTTTGATAAGGGCAGAGAAAGTCTGCTCTTACACAACTTCCCATCTACCTATGCTGCTACAGGAAAAAAAAAAAAAACTTTGAGAAATGCATTCCCTGATATTTTGTGCCACAGAACTAAGTCATTATGTAGCTGTAGCATTAATAAACATTACATGACTCTCCACCCAATCTCCTAGTAACAATTCTCCACTGCTATTTGGCAGTAATTTTTTCATTTCCGACTCATGATGTTTTAATACTGTAGGTCAGTGCTGTAAATATAATTGTATAAAGATACACTCAAAGTCAAACAAAAGAAGTACTATTAAACCAGTGTTTGGGATTTTCCAACATTACATTTTAAAGAAAACTCCCAACCACCCACATGAGGTGGAGGAAAAAAAAGGCCAAACATGGTTTACAGGGGAGGAGGCTCTCAAAGACAGTGAAAGGATGGCAGCACTCAGTCTGACAGGTGACATAACACTAAGGACAAATGGCTGGACTTCTAAACTCTTTTTCTCTTTGCAGATGAAGACCAACCGTGCAGTATTAAGAAAAGCTTGGACTTACCCATGCAATTATTCCCCCCATTCACTTGCATGTAGTCTGGAGGGCAAATGCAGGTGTAGTTGCCAACGGTGTTATAACACGTTCCTGGACCACAGATGCCCGGAGTTTCACATTCATTCACATCTGTGACCCAAAAAGAAAGTGGTAAGTGAATATGGAAACTTCACTCTCTGGAATAGTCTGGTACTCAGTGTCAATATAAATGTTGACTGTGAAGGAGAAAATTCATAGGGCACTTGGGAATCCAGATAAGAGAAACAGATGTTTAGTTCACCAGTGTCCTTTATCTGTACTAATGTGTGTGTGCATTTTCAGAAAACGAGGTTTTACAAAAGGCTAGTATGAATTCCTAACAGGTGAGTTCATAACATCCTCAAAAGGATGCAGAGATGGAAATGTGGAGAAAATGTAATTCTCAAATATCCTTCAGAAAGACAACTATGTGTAGTACTGCACATGTT
This sequence comes from Pteropus alecto, assembly GCF_000325575.1. Classification (NCBI taxonomy): domain Eukaryota; kingdom Metazoa; phylum Chordata; class Mammalia; order Chiroptera; family Pteropodidae; genus Pteropus; species Pteropus alecto. The sequence goes on along the minus strand of NW_006442109.1, from coordinate 22,692,093 downwards.
CAAAAAATCTATAGAAGGATATGATGTATCGGAAGCCATCAACAACTGGCTTCATGAATTTGCATTGGTAAGGTAGCATGGAATTAGGTATTTCACACTTCCTTCCCTATTTTCAAAGACAGAGGTTGATTCTAATTTTTGTTAACTCTGTGGGTCTTAAAGCTGTGTCATACACACTGCGATGATCGACTCATACTCAACAAGGTTGTCATTGTCCAGGTCACCTTATAAGCCTTTTGGAGAGCCAGAAGACTATTTCTCCTCCAGGATGCAAGGAGGTCCCTCCTCTAACTAGTCACATGACTCCTTCATGTAGATGAAAACCATCTCTCCCAGCCTGGTCTACGGTTCAAGTGCTCTAAAAGCTGCAAGTGGTCCATATTCTCCATCTTCCCAGTAACACAGGATGAACAAGAATCATCACTTACATCATGAAACCAAAGGGACTACCTTTAAGAGAAGCTTAAGTAAATGCATTAATACCAATGATAAGGGGGTAAATGACAGGAAGAAGAAGAGCCTGGAACTGTCCAGAATATAGAAATCAGTCAACTGAGACCTGTGCAACTCTAATAAAAATGGCTCTCCCGAAGAGCATGGAAAACTCTTTGTAGGCATAAATGAGACTATGGCCCAAGATAACAAAACTACACTTTTCTCGGGAAAAGAGGAATTTAGGGCATATTGGCATTATGACAATGACATTATGTCAGTAACATTAGTGTAAGCTGCCACATGTGTGGCGTATTTATTTACCTATATTTATATTGTGTTATTGTGTTATATTGTTACAGGCCATTGTGTTATATTGCTAAATTTCAGTTTTCCTGGTAACTGTGTGCTGGCTTTTGAAGTCAGTTTTCAATGCTGGAAAGAACTTATCCTCCTATAAGGGCCATTTACCATCACACACTCGGGTGTCTTCATTCAGGTAGTAACCGGTTGGACAGCGGCACTGGAAACTACCAAAGGTGTTGATACATTTTCCGCCTTGGCACAGTCCCGGGAGCTCCTGGCACTCATCAATATCTATCAGAATGAAAGCAATAGCATTTCTTCAGCATTGTAAATAAACCCAAAGAAGTTCAAAATGTATGCACTTTAAAATAAAGAAACCAGAATTACCTTCTAATATAACAGTGATAGGGTTGGGTCGAAAACCTTCTCCTCCAGGACAAAGAATTTTGTACTCAGCTATTGAAACAAAAAAATCAGATTGAGTTCTTTAGAATCTAAAATTTACAGAAATAGTATCCTCGAGAGAAAAAGTAACATATCCAATTGAAAATATTCATTTTCAGAAATATTTAGCAGTTACCCCCACCCATCTGAAGCAAGTTAATACCTTTGTGTATACTTGCCATTTTCAAATGGCTTTTACTGTGGGGACCAAATGCAAGGCCACTGTCCTGAGTCTTTGAGCCCGCCACCTATTCTCCTGGCCTTAAGTTCTTGTGAACTATTTTATTTCCTTATCTCCATCACCATTCCTCTTTAAAGATTTTCTTTCTCTTTTTATTTTTATTTTTTTAACAAGCTCCTTCTCTAGTTTTATGTATTATTCGGCCTTACCTCTTGGAAATTACACCTTCTCTTAATAATGTTAAGTAGCCTGCTTCCAAAACCCTTTCAAACAGAGCCTTAGGAAAAGCTGTCTTTCTTGGTTCCCACTCGACCTCTCTCCTTAATGACTAGAGATCTTTCTTGTTCCTCTGTTTCTACTGACAGCAATACTGATGCCCCTGGTTTCCAAAACCAACTTTTTACAATGTCTTTTGATCCCTCCCATCAATTTTGTCATCCAACCATTTCACTCAAAACCATTTACTTCAGTGCCACACACCAGCAGTGTGATACATACAGGAACATCTGAATAAGAGCGACCCTACCCTGCTGTACTGTCCTGGTGAGCATACGTAAGAATCAGTTCTTCATGATCATCATGGTCTTCCCAAATCTGAAAATCCCTCTCCTGGATTTCTGGAATTCTATGTACATATACATAAGTGTATATATGTATATATTCTACTTTCGGCTATGATCCAGGTTGAGGTAGGGTGGACCTTTACTGCTTTGCTAATCATTATTAACTGATAGAGCCTACTCCTCCTCCTAAACATCTGGCTTGCTTCTTTTAACATCAATGAAGTTAACTGTCATCCTCTTTTACTTTTTCTTACCTCCTCTTTCTGCCATCTTCTACTCTTTTTAAGTCTCCTCTGTCATGTCACACCCTTCCTTCAAGGCCAAATTTAAAAAATGCACACTTATCACTACCCTCTGTCAATCAGAACTGACTTCCTTTTCTGAAGAGAAGAGAGAGGAGATGCCTGCTAAGCATTCCTCAGTGTGCTGAGTACTTTACTAAAGTCATTTAACTCTATGAGGCCATTTTATGAATGAGGAAACTCAGGCTTGCTAAGTAACTTGCCAAAAGTTAGAGTGGCAAGTGACAGAGTCCTAATTGGAACCAGGTGTGCTGTTCCTCCCACTCATGGCATTGTGTCTACCCTTCTTTTCTCCCTTATTGAGGACTACGCTGAATTATAGTTTGTATGTTTGGGTCATATTTTGCTAGACAATAAACTCTTCGAGGGTAGGATCTAATCTCATTCACCTTTGCACACTCAAAGGATACACTCTAGGTATTCAACAAATACTTTTAGAAAAAGTGAATAAATGACCCTTCAGCAAGGAAAGAATCAATATCTATCCCAATATACCCCATAAGCAGCAGCCACCAACCTTTGCCAAAGAAGCTACACTTGACTCCGAATCATAATAGGGGACTCACTTAGAAGAATGGGAAACCTTTTATTTTTTAGAAGACATCATTTATGTCCTTAGAATCACATTCTAGAATTTTCTTTCAAGTCACGCCATGAGAAGAGAATAATCTTCCATTTCACATTTGCTTAACTGATTGCTTCTGTTTCATGTAGGGATATTTAAGTCTGTCCTAGAGCTTTTGAAACTACCCAACAGATGACAAAGAACAGATCAGTGTCCCTGGAAGGTAAGCAAAATCAGTGACTTGGCCTGGGAGGTCTTCCTTGATATAAGGAGACCTGCTTTTCACCCAGACAGTAGTAAGATGTCACCGGCCCCACGTGACCTTTAGTGCAAGCCAACTGGTGACATTTTCTGACTCCCAAATTGGGAATGGGGTCCCTCAACAGAGCTGAGAGGACTGCTCTCCCTTCCCTGATTGAAAAGTAGAAGGCTAATGGCAGCTCCCTCCCTCTGTGGCTTCTATTCCGTAGATCTAGAAAGGAGAACTGACCTGAGCGGGAAGAAGGATAATAATAAACAGGAGGCTGTCCACTTACATGTGTTCACGGCAGGGCACAGCTCACAAGGAGTACCCCAGGCTTTACCCAGAGAGCAACAGCAGGAAGCCTTGGAAACGCCAACTCCGATTTCATTGCTACAGGCTGTATCTCCATTGTCTCCTCGAGGCCGGACATCCAGATAGCAATTTCCGGAGCGGGTGTCTATTTGCCATATGCAAACAAAAAAGTGTCAGGTAGATTCTTTCTATGTGAGGGTTGAAAATTCAAACGCATTTTAGAAACTGTTTCACAAACACTTCTTAAAACTAGAATTTACTTTTACTGAGAAACTAAAAAGTACCCAAACACACATACAAGGAATTTACCCACAGAAGGAGTACCCGAAAACAGAAATCAGATTTAAGAAACGTTTAAATTTTCACGCTATTACTTTTTTAAAATTTGAAAATGGAATGTTTGATACTGCTTAAAAACAAAACAAAACAAAACAAAACAAAACAGCATGCTTCTCTGAAAAGTTTTTAAAAATCTTACCAACACAGCCAACTCGAGTTGGATTCAGCTCAAAATCAGGTGGACAATCACAGGTATAGCTGCCTGGAGTGTTGATACAGTTACCACTGATACACGTGGTTGGATCCAGACATTCATTAACATCTAAAACCAAACGGCAAAGGGCAGAATTGTCATCTGGGCCAAAGTGGAGCAGACATCACCACCAAACGGAAGCACCTAATCTAGGGCTCCCAACACGAATTTTTAAGAGTTACTAGTTATAATTACATCTAGAAATGCAATCTTCTACTTCTGAAATAAAACCTCTCAGGAAGGAAGTATGTCATAGTCTTTGGTCTTTTTCCCCTGGAACACACTTAGCATTCAAATTTCTCATCAGGAGAAAATATGACTTTGGAATTAGGAAAAAATATTCCAGTCAAGGTAACTGAAAGCAAAACACTACTGTGACCTCGGTCAACCAAAAATTCAGACACAAGTTTTAAGAAAATATATTTAATATGTGTGGCTTGTTATTTCATCAAATTAGAGCAAGATGTCCCAAGGAACTCTCAGGAGCAGGCAACTTCTGCTGCCTCCCCCACTGAGCATGCTTGCCTCAGAGCAGCTGAGTTTGAGTACAGACACATGCATGAGGCTTAGCGTGTTTCTTCAAGCTTATTAAGAGTCTCTTTCCCATCACTGAAGCTGGGCTGAATATTTCCCTTTCAGTTTCTATTCTAAAAATATGTACAGAATTCTAGATATTATGGACATGAGTTTTGACAAATTCCAAACCTGTACAATCCTTTTGTCCGTTTTGAACACTCATGAAATACTCAAGAACGGATACACTGATTCGGAGAGGAGAGGTTGGAGAGTGAGGACAATATCTTCTCTTTAGGCCCTTCCCCTTGGACCTGGTAACCCTCCTGTAGGTTCCACTGCAGAAAATTCTTTTGCTTAAGTCACATGTGAACTTGGAAGGACAGGGCAGACTAACAGAAATGATGTTAGATAGAATTACGCTGATGGCAATCTGGGGCACTGAGCAGGGGGCACGGATCATGGAGAGGCAACTTCTTGTGGTATGCCAGAGGCCCAGCTTGGTGTCACAAGAGTTTTTAGAAAAAAAACAAGAGAAGAGTGTGTGCCTGGGGAGGAATGCCCTAGTCCAGAGCAATTTTGGGGACATGGTGGTAGTGGTCATGATCTGGAAAGCCACTGAGTCACAGCATGTTTAGGTGGCCGGAAAAAATCACTCTTTTCCCTGAGATTCTCAGCCCATACAGAATGGAATGTTTTTCCTCAGTATCCTTGAACAGAATGGTGGACTAAGATGGAGATCTGCAAATGACTTTAAAAGTCTTAACCGAGTGTTAAGGTGAACAGAAGAAAGGTCTACCGAGTGCCTAATGCTTACCAAGTGCCTATAGCTTTTTTAATGGTTTTCATATGTTCTTGGAGAGTCCCTTGCTCTACAAGAAGATGATCTACACACTAGAAATAGGTGGCTGAGTTCTATGTACCACATTCATTGGCAGGCCAGGGGCAGGAACGAGTGAGTACTGCTATGGAGAAGTACAGGGAGAAAACCCATGATCCCAGGGCATGGCCTTCAAAAGGAAACCCTCTGAAAACATAGCCAGGGAAGAAAAGAATGGTTGGGAAGTCTTATAGCTGGAGCACCCCTGGAACACTCCTGTATTGCCACAGCTTGATTCTAAAGCTACAAACTCTGCTCCTTCAACTGTCTTCAACTCTTTCCTCTGCATCCTCACATCTAATCAGTTACAGGTTTTAGAAAATTTATTGTGATACCTATGCTTCAAACCAGCTTTTTGTTCGTGACTCTGTAGATATCCTTGTGTGGTCGCAGAGAGACCCCAACAGCAAAGTGCCCTGGGGCACCTGGGAGAAGATTTTGATGCAAATGGATGTCTTACCTGTGCAGTTCCCGCCGCTTCTGTCCAGCTCATAGCCTATCTCACACTCACAACGAAACAGGCCGGGAAGGTTGTGGCAAGTTCCAAAAACACAGATGTTCGGAAGAGAGCACTCATCGATATCTTGGGAAGGGGTAAAAGAGGGGAGAAATTAAATTTATGTTTTGCTAAAGAAACTGCCTAATGTAATTAGGCAACTAACGTTATTAGGAAAATGACAACTATCCAACATCAATCTGGGCACTTTTCCCACAGACTTTTAGACGATTTGCCACATATAGGGATGAACTTGTTTTTCTCATCTCCTATTATACACCAACTAGTGAGCTAAGTACTTTATACATATGTATCTCAGTTTTTGGTGTTTTACACATCATTCTTATAAAATAAGAGCCAAAAAGTTCACCTTTGATTCTTATTTATGCACTTCCTGCTTTTGTTGTGGGTTAAAATTTTAAGAATCATGAAGTTTTTGTGGTAACCTTTCTAACCAGTTTTATAATACTCAGTCATCCTTGGTACCATGGGATGTGTTTCCTATTGTTGATGGAGATCTAAAAACTGCAGTCACTTCTTCCAGGCCTCTTTCCTGCCTCCCATTAACATTCTGCTTGTGTAATTGACACACAGGCACATTTTCAACCTTGGGACTGGCTTTAAATAGCCATGACCACTTGGCCAGTGATGATTTATACTAAGAACAAACAAACAAACAAGCAAAACCTTCCCTTGTAGCATTAAGAGAAGCAAAACTTTCAGTGCAACTATTTATATTACCAGAAGTGGCACAGTACCTGTTTTCCTTGGATGTTCACGGTAACAAAAGTAAACAAGGCATTAGGCACATGATCAAGAGCATAATCTGGTTTCTTGACTCAGAGGAATTTTAGATCAAACTTTGCATATTTAATATAAACTGTATAAAGAACATCCAATGATTCCATAACAAAGAAAAGTATTTATAGAACTATATGGGGGAATTAGTATACGTGTTTTGGCTGAAGACTGATTTTGAGTTAATGCCCTATTAACAAGCAATGACCATTTGTTAAGACATTAAACAGGGTCTTGTTTAAATTTCTACTGTCAATCGTTATCATTTGTTTATTTCTACTGAAATCTCTTTAGTTCACTGTAGCCACTAATTCTTCTCAATGAGAGATAATGCCCTTATAGTTGACAAATGTGAGGGTAAAGAGAAGAATCTTGTGTCTCCTGATGGGACTCATTCTCAGCCAACAGGTTCCTATTCCTGTCTGACCAACACTTATCGGAAAGATGGTCTTGTGCTGAGAGAAATCATGACACATGGCGTTATCTCAAAGGTTCTCTTACTGGATGGAATTGCAAAAGATATTTAGAGACCACGTGAGACACATGTGCCCTGGACACTATTCTACATATGAAAAAGACGATCTGCTCTGCTGTTATCTTAAAGTGTTTATTTCTAGAAACCAAACCATAGCAGAGATTCAAAACGGTGTTTCCATATTTAAAGAAAACCTTTCAATATTTTCGGGGGACCAGTACTTTGAGTTCTTTCCCCCAACAATGAGATAAATAGGCTGCACTGAGTTAACCACACTGGGTTATCCTCTTTCTCCTAGGACCAAGGGATGTACTCTTGCAGATCTTCTGGCCAAGGCTGGTTGTGCACTTACGGCCAAAGATTTTCTCTGCATGAAGAGAAATGGTCTGACTGCAGACCTAATCCCTCCACAAACTGAAATGACCAGGTTGAAGCTGAAATACACCTCACCTTGGAAAAAAAAAAACAACCAAGAATGTTTAAATAATCTAATCTCATCAGGCCCCGCAAGGCCCCCAGCAGCTTCCCCATCAGTTACCTTCACAGGCTTTCCCGTCGGCACTGGGCACAAAGCCCATGTCACATTCACAGCGGTATCCTCCCGGGGCGTTTAGGCACTGGCCATTGCCACACAAATTCAGATTCTCAGAGCACTCATCAAGATCTATAGCCAGAAAGAAACACAAGTTACTCTTTTTCAGTTAAGAGGTTTCCTATTCCTCAGGTCCGACAATTTTTATAATTGTCAGCTTCCTGAGTGTAGTAGTGTTTGGTCGTAATTTAAACTCATTTTTTTCTCTTTTGAATGCTAATATTGAATATTCAATGACACATTTAAACTCATTTTTTCTCTTTTGAATGCTAATATTGAATATTCAATGAACATGGTGTTCAGATGCAGAATTCTGAATGCTAAATCATCCCTAATGATGTAGAATGAATAAGTTAAACAAATAATTCAAACTAAGGCTTTTTCAAGCAGAGTCATCCACATGAGCACATGTCCATGACAGGAAATAACATGCCATGCTGTGTGCTTACTTCTCAGACTTCAAGCTGAGCTCAGATGGGCAGCAAAAGAACCGGAGCAACAATTAGAGAGGAGACCCCAAAACTCCTGACCAAGTTTCGTTAATAATCATGGACGTCAAACACATGAACCATACATGCCTAACACACGAAACTTTCAATATTTTCTAAAAAAAAAATGGGAGGTTTATGATAAAACTTCACTGGGTTAGGCAAAGGCAATTTCAAATATGATAAAATTTTTAGTGAGTTTTTAAAAAAAATCCAGGTAAATTACGTACTAGGCCTTAGCCTCTTTTATGTTTAAATGACTTATTGTGAGCAAAGTGCTCGGGATAAATTAATGCTTCAATTTGAGCAGCCATGCAACCTAACAGCCAACAAGAAATTGATCTCAGTACCTTATTAAATATCAAAGCCCTAACACACAAAAAGTGTTATTTGTGTATACATGTTCATGTAAGTGTATGTATCATATTTTAACAATTACATTTCAAATCATATATATTCAAATATATGTAACAGTTCATGTTAATTCAATGACTATTAATTAGAACAGAAAATAAAATGTCATTGATATATTGTAAAATTGGAAGTGAATGAATTCTTTACAAAGTAGTTATGAAATACTTGCTTATACCAATATGGGATGGTAATAATGATGGCCAGTGTGAGAAAAATATATACTGTCAATCTGATCCAGAATAGCTAATCCCTTTTCCTTACATTGTTTCCTACAGCAAGCTCACTCTTGGGCTTGGTATGAAAAACAAGTCAACAGTGAAAAATAGGTACGAAAATATAAAGGCTAAGGATCATAAAAGGAAATGACTTATTTAAACTAATGACATCATTACATACAGTGAGATATATCTAGTAACAACTATATATGTATATAATTAGCTTCTGAGGACTCCCTAATTGACCTGGTTCCAAATTTCTTTTCCACAAAGATGTAGTTTTAAGCAACTAATCTGTTCTGTTAAAAGTTGTCCATAACTGACCCAGCCTTCAAAAAAGAATTGGTGGTCTGAAAGACATGGAACACGTCTTTCTCTGACTGCCATTTACACAGTTGTTTCCAACACAAACCTACCTGTGCAAGTGAAGCCATCGCCTGTGTATCCCTCCTTACAAAGACAGCGGTAGGAGCCCATGGTATTCTTGCAGTCTGCATGTTGGCTGCACATGTGGGTTCCGTTGGAGCATTCGTCCAGGTCTTAAGGAAACAGATCACATCATTAAGAATAGAGAGTGAGACATTTAATATCGATAATACAGAAATTAAATTTTTCTTTACAGAATTCATATTTTCTTATTTATAATCTTTGCAGTTCATGAGAAGCAATTGCAGTTATTTTCCAACCCACCAGTGCACTTAATGCCATCTCCGATCCACCCGGGGCTGCAGCTACATTTGAAGCTTCCTGCCGTGTTGGTACATACAGCATGTCTATCGCAGTTGTGTGCTCCAATTTCACATTCATTGATGTCTGGAAAAATAACCAGTAGTTTAAAAAAGGTTGAGCACAGGTGCCTTTTTGGTCTTTTAAATAACTTAGCAATAGCAACTTAGCAACATCTAAAGTGGACTCAGTTTCCCACTTCCCAAATTATAATATAGATTGGTTTAGCATCCACGTATACACTGTACATACATTAAACAGCTTTACATTTCATTTTATAAAGAAACAAGAATATGATGCTGCTTGCTATTATCAACTCTAATTATTTTCCATTATTTCATGTAAGCGTCCAGTCACTGCAAAACAAAATGAATCTTTTTCCAATTGAAGATCTTAAAATGCAGATTGCTTAACAGTACAGTATTAACACTCATAGTCACATGTTTCTAGTCCCAATATTTTTATTAAGTCAACCACACAGACAAAGGGATACAATGTTGTCGGCATATTAGAAGATATTTGCACTCATATTCTATATAGTAAATATATTTTATTCTTAAATGTAAAACACTGTATTATCAAATATGCTTTATTTCTATGAAAGTTTTACTTCAAGTATTGCTAATTCAAGCATTTGCACAGAATTTTCCCTAAGGCAGTGTGTGAACCATATTTTCTCTAGCACGCCGAAGCCCTCTTGCATATTTCATGTAAAACTCAAATCAGTCCAATGAAGATTTATCTGTAAAAGGAGTACCAGATTAGGGTTACATTACTAAAGAACTTCAAATTCTTGAAAATTCTCCATTCTCCAAAATTTCATTTCCTAATTTAACCAAGATAGATTATAGAAAAGAATATACAGTAAGAAGTGAAATATGTTTTGTTTTCCATGATATTGTGATTTATAATAAGAAATACATATTTGGTCTTTATCTCCATTTCTGGCACAGAGCTCCTGAAATCCTTGGAATTTCCTAAATGGTGAGAGCAAGCAAGGTGTCTTCTGTTATGTTAATGAGATGACTTCTGGACCACACCTAAGGATACCAGCTGGTTGCTAAGAGAACCAACCACATGACTACAGGGCTGGCACTTTCATCCCACACACCTGACCTTAGGGCAAGTATGGGGAGAGAGAGGGATTGGAGGCTGATTCAACTGCTGATGGTCAGTAATTTGATCCATAAGACCTATGTAATGAAGCCTCCATAAAAACCTAAAAGGATGGGGTTTAGGGAGGGTTTGTGAACGCAAGGAGATTCAGGGAGAAAACATGGAATCTCCGCACTGCTTTGCCATGCCTTGCTCTGTGCATCTCCTCTATCTGGCTGTTTATGAGTTATATCCTTATATAATAAACTGGTAATCTATAATAAGCTGGTTTCCTGAGTTCTGTGAGCTGCAAATTAAACCCAAGGAAGAGGTCGGGAACCTCTGATTTGTAGTATTTATATCTATTCTGTCAGAAGCACGGGTAACAATCTGGGCTTGCGACTGGCATCTAAATGGGAATAGTCTTGTGGGATAGAACCGTTAACTTGTGGAATCTGACACTATCTACCTGAAGATAGTATCAGAATTTAGTTGAATTGTAAGACACCCAGTTTGTGATCAGAATTGAAATTGGTATCGTAATCATATTTCCCAAAATTAATCCATTATATAATGAAAGTCAGGTACTTAACCACTTAATTAACATGTTCATTAACTAAGAACAAGAACTCATAGGTATAGATACTATGACTCTATATGCAAACCAATGTCTAACATAAAATTTAGGTCAAGAAGGATAATTTTGGCATGTGAAATGTTGCAAAAATTTTTAGTGACCACTTGACCAGTGGCATGAAAAAGAAACTGATCAAGCAACTTATGTTTACCCTTTTGTTTATGTAAGAAGCCCAATTAAATGATTTGAAAATGTTTGGAAACATGCTGTTTGCCAAATATTCCATCTAAAGCTCTGAAATGGTCCTAGGATCACTGGCTTCTTCATAACTTCTAGAGGAAACACAAAATAATGACATTTTCCCACAAAAATATTTTGCAATATCACTAATAATCATAAAATGAAAACATGCCTGAGAGAATGTTCTTACAATTACAATGTATCATATGGGTGAATTTTAATGTAACCTTGGCAACCACTGAACCTATTGAGTTATTAAGGCAGGTCAAGGGAGGCACATACCGGGCAGCTTTAGACTTGTGACTGGGAGCTTTAACCAACTGAGTAATTGAGCACGGCACATTCCAAGGAAATGAAGAGGAAGGCCAGCCTGGCGATAATAGTGGTAAGCAGGGAATTCAAGAAAGTAAGCATGACTTAACGGGCTCCCAAGCAGGACCATCAAACACGTCTCTCTTTCTCAGATAATCACTCCCCTCAGAGTTAATGACGCAAACTACCACTTTTGGTTGTCTTAATTTCCCTCCTTTATTTGTCATGATAGCTGAGTTACTTAAAAATAATGAACTTCAATTGCCTAAGTATTGAAGCCTCCAAATGTTATAAAATCAAAGAATTCTCCTTGAAACTAATAATAAAATAAAATTTAAAAAGAATGAGGGGAAAATAAAGGAATTTTTTAAGTGGAAAGAATTTAGAATTTTATTTTCTTAATCTTCAGTGTCTCAGAGGAGGATACAGAGGTCTCCAAAGGCATGGGCACTTACCAGGGCCTGAAAGTCAGTGAGGGACAGAACAGGACCACCAGGAACTCACCTTCTCTGTCCCTTTCTTGACACTCTTGCCCTTAGGTCACAGCTGCCCAATTGAGCTGATTTTTTTTAAATGCATCAAGACTTTATTCTAAGCCCTGCTTTATGGAGTTTTCCAAATCTTGGTGAGTATTAACAGACCCGTAGAAGTAGTCACTAATTTTGTCTGCTAAGTATAATTTTCAGAGCTTATTATAGCCTGTCGATCTAATAATTCTGTAATCTTTTTCTTTCCATTTCTCTAAGGACCAAACGTACCCTTATTTTCACATGGATTTTTTACCTTCCATATTTAATCTTGCAATTAAGAATATTACCATTTCTTTTAAAAGAAGAGTCTCCCCCCTTTTTATCATTGGTAATATGCTACTATAAATTTCTTATTCAAGAAACAGGAGCCAATATTCAATTCTTCGTTTTGTGAATATTTGTATAGGTCATTGTCTCAATGCCTTATACTCTCAGTATCTGACAAGGGAATTAAAAAGACTTGGGCATAAAGTGTAAAGGCGTCTCTGAATAAAAGGTTTTGCATGTGTGCATGAGCCAACTGTTGTTCATTAATCGTTTCCATGACAGACCAGCATCTAAGACTGCACTTCATTATAAAAACTAACAGAAGGGGAAACTGAGGAAAACAAGCAAACAAAAACGCTGTACTCAAACATTCTACTCTTCAATAATGTGAAGGAAACATAGCACATGCTTGCCAAGAACATCTCTTTCTGTACAAATGTTCTCTTTCCCCCACAATTTTGCTCCAGACAGAAAATTCCTTTTTAAGATTAAGAATAAGCACAAGCCAAGAAAAGCAAAGAAATTCAAATTTAGGGCTGACACTGCAACCTCCATAACCCCATGAAAGCTCCTTCACAGACTTGAAGGTCTCATGTGCAGGGCTCTCTTAAAGGGTGAGGGTATGGTGTGAGCAGACCCCAGGCAGAGGTTCTGGGTGTGTTCCACTGACATTCAAGTAAGGGCTGTGCTTCGAGCTGCTCTGGCCTCCTCTGACAGTCACACAGGGAGAGGCTATTTCACCCACACAAACACCTGACTTCCCGCCATCTGGGCATCAGTCACGTGAACTGTAATCTGACAGAGCTGGCACACTGTGGGATCTCTTTGATTAGACATTGGGGAAGAGGATGTTTGAGTGAATGGCAAGGCTAAATGGGAAGGCTACTTGGATTTCTTTATTTGGATCCAAATTTGAGCCAAGACTATTTAACTGAACACCCACCGAGTTTTCACAGGCTGACAGCCAGTGGAGGACAGTTAGCAGTGATAAGAAGCTGGAAGGAAACGGGCGCAAATTCTCACTGAGTGCTGGTGGTTTCGAAGTATATGATTCTCATGGATTAAGATCCATCAGCAACATTTCTCATGTGAAAAGAAGCAGACAGTTTGAGAAATAAAATTACCCAGAAATCCTGCTATTTTAACTGAAAACAATTCTGATTTTAATGGTACGTATATCTTACTTACTGACTGAATAAGCACTCAATGGGTGGTAGGCTCTTAGAAATGAGCTTGTGAAAGCAGGACTCACCGAGGATGGCACCTAGCAACAGCCTAAATTTTATCTTTCCAATTGGTTGTCTCATTGCAATTATGCAGAATGAGCAGCAGAAGCCCTGTATGTGGGCCACAGAAAAACTGTAATCCAGCCCTCTTAAGCCAAGGACAGAGAGCTATGTTCTAGATTTCAAGCAAATGTACTTTTCCCCTCCATTAAATCAAACATTCCTTTCAACCCATAATTTGGACAAAGCTTAAGGAGAAAAAAGAAACCCTTAACACATCTGTGTAGGCTGGGAATGTAAGTCAGTGGGTGGATTTTGAACACTGCTAAAGTGATTGGGGGGAAAAACATGTTTATTTGTTAAAATGGAAACAATCAGTAATGACAAGGGAGCTGAAATATTTAGACAAAGTTGTAATGAAACCCAGAGGACATTTTTTAGTTCTCATGAAACAAAGTCTCCCCCTATGAAATAGCATACATATTTTTATAATTCCTGTATAGGTTACTTATTTTATATATATATAATTTTTTTTATTATATATACACACACACACACACACACACACACACATATGTATATATATATTATGTTGTGATGTACATATTAAATGTCTGTATACACATTATATATATATGGAAATATATGTAAAATACTTCTTTTGTCTGTCATCAAAACATAGTTTCGGGTCCGTTCTTTACTGTTATTTTTTGTGTGGCTTGCTTATCCCATTAGGCAAGATACATATCTCTATTTATATTAGTTGCCTGGGACATTATAAACACTTGTCTTTAACACAACTATCACCAAGGTAACCTGCTGGTATTCTATGTTGTGAGTGACACTAATTTTAAACTAAAAGCAGGCTAAAAGAGCCCTAGTTACATGGAATTAAAAAACATTTTGGCTCAGATTTTTAAAAACTTGTTTTTAAGTACACCAAATTTGCTGCCAATTCCTGTTTGTGTAAGTCATTTTCAATCAAATGTCATACTCTTGGTTGTTAATAACAGTATTTACAGAAGATCTCTTTTCCTTTCTTCCCTAATGTACCCCCTCCTTTCACATTTCACAGCAGGGTGCTTACCTAAGGGGAATGCTTGTGTAACTACAGAGAACCGTGGTGATTCCTTCAAGCTCATGAACCAGTGTAAGAACTGGGAATAAAATCCAGGGTTCTACTCTTTCACACAAGAATATCACATGCCATGCTACTATGATATCAAAGGGGCCATGAAACTCAAGTCTCCTCCTGACAGTGCTGGCTGGGTTTTATAAAATTGGAAAATCATTTTAGGCTATAATTTAAAAGTAGGAGGATGTTGGACCTTGGTAAAGGATAGAATATTTCTTGGACTTCGAATCTATGTGTCTGTTCACATAATTTACTAAAAGATTGCTGTTCTTAATGTAAAACTGGTGTCATCTCATCTAACATGGAGTGCAGAGCTTTCATCACCACAACCTTAGTATCTGTGCAAATTCAATTAAAATGAGCCTTGTAAAACAAGCCTTTTAATATAGAGTAAGATTTTCCTTCTTTAAATTGATTCCAAGCATGTATCAGTAAATAGTAGTATAGAGTTTTACTAGACTAGAAGTTATGTCTTTAATCAAATGGCTTCCAGACACTATGTCTATGTGTCTCATTCTATAATGACAACAGTAGCTACTATTTATTGACCAGGTACTGAATGTCAAGCACTATGCCAAGGGCATTATGTACATTATATCTCATTTACCTAAAATGAAATTAATGTCACATGAAAATTTAAGCTTTCTTCATGGTAGAAGGCCTAAAATAATTGGCTGCTGCACAGGCCTCTATTAGCTGGAATTTGGAGCATGAAATTCTAGAGATCTCCTTTTCTTATAGCAAATGAAGACTGTCCCATTAGATTAGCTTCTCCCTTCATAAACATCACCATCCTCTGGGGGTGAATTTCAGTGAGTTCAACATAGCCAAACAGGGGTATTAGCCTCTATTAGGTAAAATGCAACCTGGAACTGTCCTACTTTTCCCTTTATTACTGCCAGACCACCACCCCATTCCCCAATTTCTATATTTACACTGGAAACTAAAAATAAAGCTTGAATCATAGGTATAGTGAGCTAAGCACCATTTGTACCCCAGAGACCACATGAGGAGTTGAGATTTGAAACACTGTGCCATTTATCAGAATAGACTCTTAGTCATGCTTCATAAGAAGAGTAATATAGTGAGGATGAAAGCATTTCAGCTTCATGCTGATTTTTATAATTTGGTTAGAACCTTTCATGTTTGAATCAATAATAATATTATTGGTGTTATCTTGTATATCTATAACTTTGAAAGTTAATATTATTAGATGGTTTAAAATGACAATATATTTGGGAGTTTTCGTGAAAATGTTAATATGATTAAGAAAAGGATCTGTACATTTACCATGTTGTCAATCTGCAAATATTTTAATGTTTGAGTCACAAGGGCTTGCCAATTGGCTTTTGGAATTAAAGTCTATTATTTGTAAAGAAATTATGCAGTTACTTAATTCAAGCTCACCATGATCTCTACTATGCCATAATTTGTTATATTACTGTAACTACAATAAAACTTTGTTATTCCACATATTTAACATTATTGCGTCAAGTTTGAAAATATCAACTAAACATTTAAAAACAATATCACTCAGAATGACTTCTTTTATTTGCCGTTTAACAGAATAATATTCTACAAACATTGTGAAAAGATTTTCTCATGTGCTGTTGTTATCGAAAAGCAAAATTACAAATGATTTAATTATTACTTCATAAGATTCGTTAAGCCTCAGGAATAAAGATTTATTTGGGCTAAAGCAACTTAATACATCAGAAGCACACTAATTTAAAGAACTAGAAGACTGAGAAATTGATGAAATATATGAATTGTAGGATGTGCTTCTTTAAAAAGTAATTTCATTTATAAAACCTTAAACGAAGTGCTGGCCATGGAGGTTACTGAGAAAGGTTTGTTTTAATATAATCATGTGTCTATATTAACAACGGGACACATTCTAAGAAACACGGAGTTAGGTGATTTCGTCATGGTGCAAACACTGGGGCACACTTACACAAACCTAGATGGTATAGCCTAGTACTGTAATTGTACGTGCTATACTTTGACACTACTGGCAGTGAAGTAGGTTTGTCTATACAAGCATCGCCATAAACATGTTGAGCTATGATGTTACCATGGCTATGACATTACTAGGTGACAGGAACCTTTCAGCTCCATTATAATCTTATGGGACCACCATCATATATGTGGTCCATCACTGACCTAAACATCACTGTGTGGCGCACGACTGTAAAGGGATATGAATGTTTGGTAACTAGTATGTTAACTACTTTGATATAAAAATGTGATTTTAACCTCATAAAAATGTGATATTTATAGTGTTAGTTATAGCGGTAATTTATCCAATAAGCCTTGTTTCGCAGGTAAAGAAAAAAGCCCTTAGCTTAGATACGATCTAATGTATGACAAATTTCAAAGAAATGAAGGCTAAGTTAATGAAAAATATTATACGACATGCTTTATAATGCAAATAAAACATCAATGATTTTCAGTTATATTAATCTGTAATTATGGTAGCAATCTCTTAAGCACTTAATCTTTTATTATTCAATTTGAAAAAACTTACCTGTACAGCCAGTTTTTCCCTTTTTGCCTGAATATCCCATATCACAGTGGCAGATAAATGAGCCTTTAGTGTTTTCACAGGTTCCACTTAGACAGATATTTGGATTCAGGTCACATTCATTAACATCTGTAAAATATAGATATCATTAATACATATAACCATTTGTTTGATATAATTTAATACTTTTTCCTTCAGATAAGACAACTATGATAAATAAATCAGAAAGGGTGAAATGCTTTCACTCAAAAAAAGTGTATCACGCTTATGGAGCTCAACTCACATGTGCTTTCCATATTACAGGCTAATCATACAGACCGGCTTTTTATCTGGGTCATAAGCAGGAGGTCAAGTAATCAAATAAACTGACCCACTTGGGGCTGAGTATGGAGCCTGTTTATGCAACATTCTAGAAAACTTTTCAAAATTGCTGCAAGATGAGACTTTTAAGTCAGTCTGCATGATGCCAAAAGTTTAGTTTCCACATTTTTACAAGAAGAAATAGATAAACTAGTAGTCATAGTGCAAGTAGCTATCAACTTCACTTCCTTCCCAAATTAAAAATTATTTTTTTTCATGATATTCACTTTAATATCTAGTACTTCACAAATATTTGGCCAGGATTTTCTGAAGATATAAATATGATACATTTTAAATATTTTCAATTCTAAATTCTTGCTTCTGGCCAAGATGTTGCAATAGGCACTGAATTTACCTTCCCATCTGAAATGACAACTAAAGGACAATATAGGCAACATAGGACAGTGATCTGGAGAGACAGAAAACAGACTAGGTGAATTCTACGAATGCCCCAGATTACTATGTAGGGAGAATTTTAAGTCCATGGCATAGGGAAGGGGGTGACAGATGGAACCAGGTAGCGTCTTGAGTTGAGGAGATGAAACTGGAAGTCGTGAAATGCCACGGTCACTAGAGTTCACAGGGCAGAACAAAGGACAGATGGAAGCTGTACAGACATCGCTCCACATATCTGCATAGGGTCACAGTCAAACATTCAGATGAGCAGAGTTCAGCACATTCATGTAAAGAAACTACTATAAGCTGGGGGAAGTACCACCCACAAGAATTAGAGAGAACAATCATCAGAATTCACAGAAGGTCTGGAATTGTGCCTCTTCCTACCAGTCAGACTGAAAAATTCCATAATTCACAGGGATTTGAGTAGAGTATCCAGAAGGGTTCTTCCTCAGTAATGGAGCAAAATTAGCCTGAGACTAACTACTGCTTAAAAGCATAAAAGCAAGACTTTGAAAGGCTCGATCTGTTTCAAAATTACTTACCTGGGTTCCAGAATAAAGCTCGAGAATACTTCTAGGAATACAAAAATATCTAGCACCTAGTAAGTCAAATTTATGTCTGGCATCTGATAAAAAATTACCAGGCATTCAATGAAGCAGGAAAATATGACCCATAACGAAGAGGAAAGTCAATTTACTGAAATGACTCAGAATTGACACAGATGATAGAATTAGTAGACCAGGATATTAAAACAGTTATTATAACTGTATTCCATATATTCAAAAAGCTAGAGAAATGATTGGACATATTAAATAGAGTCATAGAAGATACGATAAAAAATCATAAATCAAACTTTTAGAGAAGTAGACTACAATGTCTGAGATTAAAAATATACTGAATGAGATTAAAGGCAGATTAGATATTGCAGAAATTTAATAAATATGAAGACATAGTAAAGGAAAACTCTCTCAAATACAAGCCCGAACTCTATTCACAGCAGGAGGAGGGTTATGTGGACAGAAATAATGCACAGACATAAAATAAATGTCTATCTGGAGTTGACCAAAGGCTAGTTCAGTCCATATAACACATCTTACAAGAACATCATAACACAATCACAAGAAAGTTGCTCTTTGGAATGCTGGCTTTGAATATTAGTATTATGCCCCTAAATATCCTTACTTTTCACATAGGATCTTGGCTACCCAAACTAATCGCTATGTAATTTAATAGTACTTGTGAGTAACAAGAGAAAATGAAAAATTCTGTTTTCTTTGCTTACCTACACAAGTTTTCATGTCCTCAGATGCCATGAATCCATCATAACATAAGCACCTGTACTCTCCAGGTATGTTTGTACACTGACCGCCATCACAGATATTGGGGTTTTCTTCACACTCATCAATGTCTGCAGAGAATAAAACCAACAACAGCATGTTGTTAATATTGGTTCTATTAATTCAGGGATGAAAAAGTTAACTTACCCAAGTCAAATAAACTCAGCCTATTTGTTGTATAAGATAATTAGTTCTCAAATACAAATGAAGCTTTACCTAAATTATCCCATCACGTTATCCTGAGTGAAAAAGGTGAGAACCATTTTCAAGATTCACAACACACTGTTCAGGAGTCTACAGCCACTTAAAAGTCCATCATTTAATTAGCAATTTTATCTCCGATATGAATTTATCATTTAAAAATGATTATGAATCATATTTTTCTCATTGTCAAATGTAAATGTCTAAAGTCTACTATCTTTTCACTGTTATTTTAAGGTGAAACTGCTTGAAATAAGCAAATCTAGTTAGATTCATTTTTTAGTAAAAATACTTACTTTCAACAATTAATTTTTGTAGCCAAATTGATGTCTAGGGCTTTTGAAGGAGATTTTCTAGATCAGATAAGATATTTCAAGTTTCTAAATCCAATTTCTCTTCTTAACCCAAACCAAAATCAAAACCTATACTGCTCACCTCATTTTTCATCTGTAGCTGGCTACAGGGCTCTTCTCACCCAGCGCGATACAACAGGGAGTGTAAAGACCAGTAGTACTTAAATTTTAGCACACATCCAAATCACTTAGAGGGCTTGTGAAAACGAATTACTGGGATTCACTCCCAGGAGTTTCTGATTCAGGAGGTCTGAAGTGGGGCCCAAGATTTTTCATTTCTAACACATTCTCAGGTGATACTAATGTTGCTGGTCCAGGAAACACACCCTGAATAGCAAGCACTGATGTAAGCCAAGAGATCAAATTCTTCAAAAGTCTGATCAATGAAGGGACTGTATTTTATACTCCATTTATTGAGCACATGCCAAGTACTATGCTAAGTGTTGTACATACTCTTCCTCAGAGGCAATCTGAACTCCATTTTATAGATGAGAAATCTGATGCTAAAGATCTTTATCAAGGACACATAGCTAAAATATGTGACAAAACAAAGATTTAAACTCAGGGCTATCCGACTCCATAGTTCAGACCCTAAACCGCTCTGCATAGAGACCCATTACTGAGAGATTTCACAGGAGGCTAAAATCTACTTACCGGTACACGACCTCTGGTCAGGCATTAGTGCGAATCCTGGTTGACAGCTACATTCATAGCTACCTTCGGAGTTTGTACAGAAGGTCTCACAACCACCGTTCATTATGCTGCATTCATCGATGTCTAAGAAAAATAAAAATAGTATCACCTTTCTCTGTGTTTATGATCATGGCATGTGTTTAAAGTTCCCAGGCATGGGTCAAGTAAAGCCAAAAAAAAAGAGCATTCTAGAGCAACTCAAAGTCACTGCATTATTTGATTCCTTAAAAAATATGAACTATACTCCTACTATGTGCTAGAAGTGAGAATCCAATAGTGAATGAGATAAACACTAGACTGGCCTTCATAATGCTAAATTGCAGCGGGAGAGTTAGATGAACAATTAATTACACAATACATGGTGTGCCACATGCAATATAGAAGAAATGCTAGGTGCTTTAAGAACATATCCCAGTTATGACAATGGGCACATGGGTGAACTTCTCTGGGTCACAGATTCAGTTATAAACTAGATATTCGGTTTGATTGGCTGAAGTTCTAATCCTTTTCAAGAACTTGAGTTGGAGTTCTGAGTTGTACTGGGCCATGTTTCAGAAGAATTTGGGCTGATTTATGACTTTGGGTGGAAACCATGTGAGACTTGGCAGTTCCACATGATGTACACCCCAAACCAGGCAAAAACTGGCTGTTTCTACAGTTTCACTTTAACTT
>NW_006442109.1:22642279-22670587 GCF_000325575.1 Pteropus alecto | reverse complement strand
TTCCAACACGACTAAACCTACAGAGGGCCAGCCACAAAGCAAAAGCCTTGTCCCACAAAATCCCACTGTTAAGGAGTACCATACCTGACCTTTATTTCGTTTTAAGATATGACTGTACCATGATCTTCTTTCCAATAATTATCCTTTGAAATCTTTTAGCTGATCTAATCCACTAAAGGGAGAGATTGCACCCTGCACATTTTGTCTTTTTCATGGCACCCACCATGCTTCATTTATTTCAGGTGTTTATTAATCACTTGCTTATTTGCTTGGTTATATATGTACCTAAACAAAGCACGTGCTACCATTCACCATTCAAAGCAGCACGGGTCAAATTATACTCGTTAGAGCTAAAACATTCTACGTTGTTCATGTAATTGCTTCCTTAAACACAAAAGGAAGGTGAGATCTGAAGATCATGAACCACTACGAAAAGAATTTTCCTTACAGGAAAACGAGAAAGATTAAGTAAAAGTCACTAGTGGTGGAAACAGAACTGAGAGAACATTGCTTGAGTGCTTTAGAAGGAGACTAAATAAAATAAAATATAAAACCACATAAAATATAGAACTTACCAACACAAAACAGCCTGTCAGGAGTTGAATGATAGCCAGGGTTGCAGGCACACTGATACTTCCCTATGAGGTTCACACAGCGACCATTTGGACAGAGGTTCGCACTCAGTTCACACTCATTGATGTCTGTGTAGAAAATAAGAATAGGAAACCCAGTCATAAGCTTCTGACTCTCTGGCAGACATGTGGGTCGAATGACTGGTCAGTGGTCTGAAAGTCTTCTTACCTATACATGCTGAGATGTTGGGGGATAGCTGATGACCAGGAGGACATTCACAGCGATAACTTCCCTCGGTGTTTTGGCAAACGCCTCCTCGGCATAGGAGAGGATCTCTCTGACACTCATTGATATCTGCAAAATGGAAATGAAGTTGAAGTTATTGGTGGTGTCCTGCCCAGGTATCCATGACCAGGCCAGTACACTCATCACCCAGTTGCTGGAAGTCTCGTCTGCTAAAGGCTCACACTCTCCCTTTTTGGAGAATTGCTCTCCACTTCATTCAGAAAGACCTGGGAGGCGAAAGATTATATTTCCCTTCCGTGCTGGGGGCCACCCATGGGCCAATAACTGCTTGAACTGCTGTGGGAAGCATAAAATCTTGGCCTCCTTGCCTCGGGGTGGGACTACTCTCTGGTACCACTTACACTCCAAGTGGAATCAGGTTAAGGCTAACATGCAGCTGAACGTTTCGCTTCTCTCCTTCCCCTACCCTAACAGGCCTCCCTCACTCCTTTACAGGTTCCTCCTGAGAGCATTCCCTCAAAATAATCCCCACCTTAGATTTGTTTCCAGGGATGATCTAATGCAACCAGGTTAATTAATCTCCTTTTCTAGAAACATCAGACAAAAACCCTATAATGTGACCCCGATTATCACTTATATTCAAACTGTTCTCTCTTCCCTGAGGTATCTACTCTAGGTGTTATACTCACTTCTCAGGGACCCGCAACTGGTGTCCAAGACCACTCACCACCCCATAACCTGAATTCCCTCATTCCTTCCGCATGTCAGTCTCTCTCTGCCACAGACTGATTCCTGACTCACTGGTCAGGAGACCAGTGCACTGGGGGAGCATGAAGAATCTGGGACGTTACGCTATTAGTCATCAAAGCTTCTTGAAATCCTTTTTTAACTGTGCTGATCAAATGGGCACATGCTTACCCATGCAGTTCTTCATCATCATGAATCCACTTTCATAGCCTTCATCGCACTTGCATTCAAAGTCTCCTGGGGTGTTCACACACTGGCCTCGGCCACAGAGGTCAGGAGATATGCGGCATTCATCAATGTCTGCACAAAAGCAGCAAGTAACAGCAAATGAGTATCAGGATTGGCTTAATTC
Source organism: Pteropus alecto (assembly GCF_000325575.1). Lineage (NCBI taxonomy): Eukaryota > Metazoa > Chordata > Mammalia > Chiroptera > Pteropodidae > Pteropus > Pteropus alecto. The sequence continues at coordinate 22,668,669 of NW_006442109.1, read as the reverse complement.
TTGTGCAATAAAGATGAAGAGTTCTAAAGGGTGTCCCTCTAAGGTGAGCCCCTTCACTGACCTGTGCAGTTCCTTTCTTCAGAATCAAGAGCAAAGCCACTATCACACCTGCACTTAAAGCTGCCGATGGTATTTCTGCACTTGCCATGGGTGCAGAGGCTGGGGATCATCTTGCATTCATTGATATCTTCAAGAAAAATAAAACATGTGAAAAGTTCATGAGCAACCAATTAGGAGAGCTCAATGCCCACTGTTTTAAACCTGGAAAGTTGGAGGGTCTTGATTTAAGATCTTGGCAATACTCATTTTAAAGAATGTCTGATCGTCCACGAGAAGTATGACTTATTAACATTTCTTGTCTTTTAAACTTCTATTTTAGAAAGCATTAGAGGAATAGAGTGTGCTTATTTGGACTTCTAGAATCTGGCATGCTGACTGATATATATTGAACATTTAACAATTTGCTGAATGAATGAATATTCCAAACCACTAGTGTCCATACTTAAAGCGCATAGAAGATTATTAGAATATATTGCCCCACAGCAACCAATTGGGTGTGTAGAGGAATGAGATATTCATTTATGCTTTTTGATGTTTTTTGGATAAACCTAAAATATAAGAATTTCAAAGATTTCATTTATAATTCAAAATAGTTGCAAATAATGTATACTATTTAAAAATGTTTTCTCAATATTATTTTGCCTTAAAGTTTTATGAATATAATTGAAGTTTTTATACTATGAGATGCCATAGTAAATGTATGATCTTAATTTCTCCTTTTAGGAGCCTTTCCCAATTAAGACCTAAAGCTCAGGAAATACAAGTTCATTTCTACATAATGTCATGAGAGACAGAATTGCTAGATTAATTCTCAAGAACATCAAGTCCTTCTGTGGCAAGGGATTGCCACAGCTTTTAGAAAAAAATCACTCAAGTTCCTTTGAATTTACTTAAGAGACATTTAAGAGGGCCATCTAGAAACTGTCTCTCTAGACACAACAATTTTAAACCCCAGAGCTTCTTGGACCAAATGCTCAGTAGAGAAAAAAAGTCTATGCTTTTTATTTAAGGATAGTTAAGTGATATTTATGTGCTCATTTCCCATTTTTATAAGTTGATTTAGTTATGAAGTATAATAACTAGGTCCAGACACAATGGGCAACCAACATAAAACTCTATACTGGGAACATAAGCTGAACCTCTCCGAATACTCAGAATTCTGAGTAACCAATTATGATTTTCCATCTGCTGAAGTAAACAAGTTCTGAATCATTGTGCGCAAAAACTTAAATTAATTTTGGAATTAGATTAAATCTGTGACTTATTTTTTTACATAGATTTTAGATTACAGCATAGTACACTAAAGTAATTGCAATATCATGTCACTGGAGTATGTCTGCCACAGGAATAAATTTCGCTGTATTTGGACAAAGAGGACCTGCCACTGGGTTTCTCATGCCATTCACCCAGCATTCTCCACATTCAGGTAGACTACAGTGACATGGATGCTCAAATAGGAAGATAAAAGGTCATACTATTTGGCTTTAGCAGTTGATATAAAAATTTCTTGTTTCCTTTCATTTATGTTTGGCTTAGAGTAGTATTAAAATCTGCTTTAACAAATAATAATGGGAAGATAGGAGAGATAAGTGACTTCAGGAAATCCTGAGATACAGAAAAAGAAAATCTGATACAGAGCGAATGTTTTGTTACATATAATTCAGAAAGAAAAGAATGTATGCCAAGATGACTGAGAGATGACCACATTGATTATATTCATTGTAATTCTGATAGTAGAACTCTAGGGTCATGAAAACACATCCTGTTGGTCTAAAAAGAAGAGTAATCAACCATTGAAACATTGTACCTTTGAAGAAAGGTTTTCCATTTGTAATTTCTTTTGTGGCAAAACCAGGTCCTCTGGGACACAGCTCCTCGTACTCAGGTGTGTTTTTCACAGGACACTCTTCGCATTCCTCTGTACCCCAGGCTGCCCCAACAGAGCAGCAGCAGGCATCCATGCGGTGGCGGCCAACAATGGGCAGAGTGCACTCCTCGTCGTCATACCTCAAGAAGCAGGTTTCCAGGCGGATATCTGCCAGAGGGAACAGAGGGAAGTTGAGGACAACTATTTTGTTTTCACTGCCCCAAATTGCCAGCATCACATTAGGCAAAGCACAATACACTCAATAATTTGCTATATACTTATTGACTGGAATTATTTTTTTCCTCAATAGAAACCCAAGCTTTGTGATGGGTTTTCTTGTCTAATAAAGACTCTCTTCTATTTGGTAGCTCATACTTATTTGCACCTACTACTTGTGAAAAGTCTCCTTTCAACTTTGGTATTTTCTGATAATTCCACATAAGAAGCAGTATTCTGAGGAATACTGCAGTGCTCTTTGAGGAGATGTTTTCATAGATATGCCTGTTACCAAAGCACGCATTCATTCCATGATGCCTTGACATCCTTATAGCTAAAAACAAACTGCACTCTTTATCCTTGGAGGACATCTGAGCGATTCCAGTCCCTTTTCCTAAGATCCACTTCATTTTGTTGAGGTGGAACGGTAAACTCCAAAATGACGACTGCCCTCCTTGAGATTAAAGAGGAAAACAACAAAGAAAAGCCTTTCACTACTATTCTCAAGTACTTCTTTCACCTCAACATGTGCTAATGAACACACTCTTCAGGATGCATATGGGGTACATCTAGTTCCAAACCCAGATTCATGGGATTGTGGGTAAGAGTGAACGAGTAGCAGACAAGAGGTCAGTAGACCTAGTAGAATTTGGTCCTGCTTTGTGACTACGAAATCATTTGTCTTAGACAAATTATTGACCCTGAGCCTGAATTCCCACATCTGTAAAATGATGTTCCACTCATCTCTCAGGGAGGCACTGTGAAGCTCAAATGAGATTATGCATCTGAAAATTATAAAGTGTAATTAAAACAGAAGGCATGATATTCCCTCTCTTTCTCGTTCATAAGGTGGTCACTAACCATTTAACTCAGTGCCTGAGCTTCCTTTAATGTTAGAAAGTTTCTGAAGCCTTCTGGGAAACTTTACATGCAGATTGCCTCTGTTAAGATAGATAATTTTAAAAAGATTTCTAAATTAAACACTGAAGCATCTTTTAGCTGAACCTGGAATACACTAGAAGAGTTTCTCATTAAATGCTAATTCCCCCTAAACAAAGAAGCTAAAACTGAGAATGGGATTAACTGACTTCCATAGTTACACAAGACTCTAGCCTTTGAATTCAAATTTTTGTCTTCTATATTTATTACATTATAACCCACAAAGTTCTACATTTAAAGGTTTACTTGTTCTAATTCATAAGGGATCTAAATCCCTTAACTGCATACCACTCTTTCAACTACCTACAGCAGTCCTGCACTAAGGATGCTCTTAGAGTAATAAGGTTTCAGACAGACAATGTGGCTGAGCATTATTTCTATAGTTATAGACTCAGAAACCAGTGATCCGATAGACATATTCCTAGCAGTCAAGAGCCATAATAGTAACATGAGAGTGAGTCTGCTAATCTGCTAGACCCCACAGGAACGACTATGAGAACTCAAGCCTACTGCCACTATAGGTCCATAGGGTAGCTTTCTAAGAACTCAGGGTTCTGTGTCCAGTCTCTTCCACATCGTTGCCACTTGGGCTCTAGCAGTTGGCATGGAGGATCACACTATGACTGAAAGTGACAACAGCCCTGGGTTCTCTCAGGTTCACTCTTCAGGACTGTGGCACTCTTCACTCCTGATGCCCACAAGACTCCTGCGAGGACTTGTCCTTCTGACTAATCATAGGATGTGCCTAGCAGACATAAGCTATAGTTTTCAATTAAGTGAAAATATTCTCCCTATGAAAATGTTCTGAGATACCACTGACCTTGTGTCCTATAACCCATGATATATGGGGGTGTATTAAGAGTTCTGTAATCATTACTGTGATGGTAATGATTTAAGGAATAGTTAAATATCAATTAAGAACCAAAGCTTCCCTTCATTAATATGTTCTCTACACTTTTTATAAAGAATAAACAAAGAGCATGAGTCAGGAAGGCTATTTGTCTAGGAAACCACCGTAGATCCTAATGAAAATGCTGAATTTGTAATGTATATGTTTGTAGTTGGAATCAAATATTCAACTCTATCATGTTAACTGAGTTTTTAATACTCTTTTTAAAAATGATCATTAGAAAAGTAATGAGCTCAGTATTTACCCAGGCAGATCCTCCCTGTGGCATCCAAAGTCATCCCATTGGGACACTGACACTTAAACGATCCCTTAGAGTTAACACATAAGCCATTTTTGCATACTCCTGGGAACACTTCACATTCATCTATATCTATGAAAGAAAAAAACCATGGAGTTAGTATATCCGTGTAACAACAGTCTACTTTATTGCACTCATGAAGTTGTAATTATTTTCACAACAGAAAAGGCCATTTGGAACCTGAAAAACTCACAAAATTTGTTTGCCTCCAAATAGTTTAGGTAGAACTTTTGGGATGTCTAAATAGCAAAAACAAGCCCAGCTACTACCAAAGATATATTTCTCCATTGGTCTCAGGGAGTAAAGTTTGAGCGAAAGAGACAGGGAGCTGGTGCAAGTTCTTGGGCATAACTCTGGGCTATCTCAGGTAAGGCTCCTAGGAGGCATATAATTAGTTTTATGAAAACAGATGTTTAGAAGTACATAGAGTAACAGAAATCTAGTCTTTCAAACTAGCAAAGAATTAAGATCTTAAAGGTGAGCATAGAAAAAAATCCCATTGAGGAATATGTGTAGCCAGTAAAAAGATCCTCTTTTGAGAAGTGCTGAGAATTCACCAGAAGCATATCAGTAGCTCTAACTCGGCAATGGTTTCAGGCTGTTCTGTCAGAGCCTTTGTGGTCCCAGCTTGAGTTGGGAGAGTTGAAAGATGCTCGTGTTCATCCATTTATCATTCACCCAATCTCTCTCAAATGTACCAATCTGTCCCAGTGTGCTTAATGCAGAGCAATATGTTCTCTGCACTTAATTTGGAAAAATATTCACCATCAAGTTAATCCAAAGAAAGGCACTTACTTTTCAATGCCAAAAAAGTGGAGCATTAGTTAAGAAATTCACACACTGTGTCTCTATTTAGAAAAAATAACTTTCCAAGACAGTGATACTGCGGAAAAAAAAAAAAAAATTCCAAATCTTTCCTTATAAGAGAGATAAATGGGGAGGGGAAATTTTACCTTTTGGGTTTTTTTTTGTTTGTTTTTGCTCTGGCCACTCACACACCAAAATGTGCTGCTGAGGTCAGATATTAACAGTGGGTCTGGACCAGAAAAAGGCCAAAGAATTCAGTCATCATTTGGAAAGCAAGACCTTGGGTGGGGGTTATAGTGTTCTTCTTTATTTTAGCAGGGAAAAAAACTTCATTTTATCCCACATATGGGACTAATTGCTGGTTTTAAAATTTTTCAGCTGCTGTGTCATGTCAGGTTGTGTTAGTCACCCTGACCTTTCTTATGTGACTCCATAAGAAAGAATCACAGCAAACTGGAGAGAATCCACATAGACTTTCAAAAATGAGGCAACAGAGTTTGTCCTTGTAAATCATCCATGACAAACAGAAAAACAGGACAAACCAAGGAAAATGCAAATTTTACAGCCTCATCAAAAACTTTGTTTTATATTCATGATCTACAACATTTTGAAAGTGCAGTCATTCAAAACTATGGTCAGTCTAAAACATTTTCAGCCTTCCTGTCCTTTGGCCATAGTGGTCTGACACTGGCAAAAGCATATACATGCTTGTAAAATTAACATCTGTTATGTTCTGCTGTTCTCATTATCTTTTTACTCTTCTACATATTTCTCACTGTGAAGTTACATGACATATGAAGTTATCCAGTCCAAGTTAACACAAGCATTCTTCATGCACACAGTAATTTATGGTTTATAAATAATCATAAATACCTTCACATTGTGTTCCTTTAATTCTTGAGTAGCCTTTACCACATATGGGATCTGTGAAAACAAACAAACAAACAAAAACAAAAAGCAAATTTGAGATAACAATATCCAGACTTTACAGTTATGACTTAGTATGAGAAACACGAAAGAGGGCCTGGAACATGAATTAGATTTTGTTGCTATGAATAAGTCTGAGATAACAAAGTGTTTCTGAGATTGCATAAGTGAAAAAAAATAATTATAAAATGTCTCCTTAAATAAAGGTCAATTTTTCTGAGTTATCCGAAAAGACCTAAATGTCCCCTAAAGGTCATGCTAAGTTGATGACCAAGAAGAAAATTAACTACACTTCCCTCTTGCTGTTAGCCCTACACTAGAAATCACACTATATGGGATTACTGTAATACGAACATGGAAAACAAAGTCTAGAACTTGAAGATCTCATATCCTGCAGCATTCGCACTATATAAATTCACACATTTATATATCCAATCAACAAAATCATCAGCAAGGTTTTCAAACCTCAGCTTTGCAACAGATTTAGACGTTTAGTCATGAATACTGGTTTCTTTATGTTAATCAGTTATTTTGGAAGAGAATCTGTACCTATAAAGAGCTCAGGACTCCCAATCATGGGATTCCCCAGAGAGCCAATAGGAATTGCCGATCCAAGAAAGCAACAGCAGCTAACCATATTACAATGTGGTGATAGAAAACAATAAATTACCGAACCACATCAAATTAATGTCTTTGACACTTCTCTTAGTTTCCCATTCAGCAATATGTTCCATTGAAGTCATGAGAATTAAATTTTCTAAAATTCCCATACGAACCCAAATGTGTAAAGTACTAAGCTTCCCCTTTCTAAGCAAAGCAACCAGTGGGATGAGCACAGGAGTCATGGCACCCTTTTCTCTTACCGACTTGGCACAGGGTACATGGGCTTCCCCAGGCAGCACCAAGAGAGGAACAGCACTGGGACTTTAAGGTGGCTCCATTGATGTTGATCTCACACCGCCCATCGATGACAGTCTGCCAGCAAGTGCCCTTGATGGTTTCTGCAGGGGCGGAGTGCAGATGGTATTTAATACACTCTTAAATATAGCAGCATTGATAAACTTAGGAAAATTAGTCTCAGGAAGATAGATACCTATGCAGATGGTTTTTGTTGGATCCAAAGTACTTTCAGAAGAACATTCACAAATAAAAGAGCCTTGGCTGTTCTTGCAGACTCCATTAATGCAAGGACTTGATTCACATTCATCGATATCTGAAACAAAACAGGCCTCCATTACTGCTACAAACTAGTCTTGGACATGGGTGAATATTTAAACTTGGTCTCAATTGCTGCCATGTATTCTTCATTAGAGAGTAAAGCTGGCCTAAATGGATTTTTTTTTCTAGACTAGATGGATGCCAAAAATAATAATAGAGCATATCTCTATAGTACAGAATATGGCACATGGATTAATCTTTTTATTCAGAAAAACCAGAGCAAATATGTGTGACTTCTGAACGACTTACTCAAAAAGCATATCTGTAATGTTTTCTCTGTCTATTAAATGATGGTAAGTAAAATGCTATTTGCAGGCAAATGCAAAATGAATACTTTTAAATGGCATTTAAACACAAAAGAAATGTCAAATAAAATGTACCAGTAAGTAAGTACCACCAGTAGCTTGCAAAGTGCATATGAGTGCCATTTAGGACCACAGAATCTCAACTGAAGTTGTGTAATTGTCTAGAATAGAAGTGACTTTATTTTTTTCCATGGTTTTCTAATGGTACTCCAAAAGACAACAAAGTACATAGTATATGAACAAAGATATAGTTTACCTTCACAGGTTTTTAGGTCAGGTTTGTATATAAATCCCTTGGGACAAGTACAGACAAAACTTCCAGGAGTGTTTCTACATTGTCCATTGTCACAAAGTAGACTGTTCAATACACATTCATTAATATCTGAAAAAAATAATGAAAATTCATTTTTAAAAGAGCCTATCCCATGCATGTAATTTCTTTGCTCTTTTAGTTAGGTTTTTAAGGTTATAAAGATATGATTATTCAAACAAAGAGGCAAAACATCTGTATCATTAGTTTTTGCCTAAGCTACCTAATTTGAAGGAAACAGAGGCTTGCCCTGATTATCTATGCTAGGTATGTACAAATTCTAAAGTCATCTGTCAGTATTCAATTCACTTTTTTCTTGAGCAGGAAGAAAACCTGGATTTACTGGAAATCACTTATCACCAGAATTCAAAAGACTAATCTGACTGATTTAAGGAACTAAATAAATATTTAGAAAGTATGGTCCATCTTTGAAATGTGTTAGTTCTAGGATGAGTGTTTCTCCTTTAGAATAATTTAAAGGGTCTCCAGTAATGTTTATCAAGTATGAGGCAATCTATAGAATTTATGATTGTCATAAGGAATTTAGACTTGAGATTCAGAGAGCTGTTTTCAGCTGAATAATGATGCAAAATCTAACTTTTGATCTGTATGACTTAGATTAAAAAGTGTAGAAATAACACAGTTGTTTTAATATCCCTTTGGCCTATAAAATAGGCCACAAAATAGGCTTTACATTAACAACAAATTTTTAGACATTGAGAGATTCTGCTTAGATCATCATCTGACAAGCTAGTAGTCCTAACATAAAGGATATACGGATTCAGCACTGGAGAACTGCATGGGTTCATAGCATTAAAAACACTTAACTTAGCAAAATATTTATTAAGTCCTTTATATGGGAAAATCGAGTATGAAGTTATGTTATCGGCTGACCAAATGCCATGCTGAGAATGGTCAACATGATATAAGGAATGCTAACACTTCCCAAAAGTGTCATATTGCAATTCCTAAATTTTGATGACATCAGAAGTATCTGGACCCTTAAATTGAGGAATTGATGATGAAGATTTAAAAAATTCAGCAGAAACAGAATTTTGTAGGAAGAGGAGCTATAAAAAGGGAGGTGGGGGGAGAGAAAAAAATGAAATGGCTAGGTATAAGAAAGTGGAATTTGAATGAAGGCCTTTGTAATAGGTTAAAAGAATAATAGAGGACCAAAGTCCCTATTGGGGTACAAGGATTACTAGAAAGAGTCTAAAATAGAAATTAGGCTGGAGGAGCTTTGGGAAGAATGTTTACAATGACAAGAGGTCAGGAGAGAACTTATGGATATTTCAGAGATGGTCATTTTTTAAAATAGTTTGATATAATATAGAATAAATTAAAAAACTTAATTGACATGGCAATTTTTCCTTGTCTAAAGGAATATGAAATAATTTAATTCCATTACTCTTATAAATTAAAGCTTATTTGTCTACTCAAAGGCAGTAGTTTCTTGGAAATGGTTCAAAAGAGCTTGTGAATACTTCAACAACCTCATCAGATGACTTCGAATGGTAAAGCAAGGGACAAATAAATAATTTGATACCCAGGGACACGTGGGGAAAGAACTTTGTTTTCTTGGGTCAGAATATATGATGACTCCTTAATGGCTGAATGGGAGATTGTTGAATCCAGTAGTTGATAAGTAGTTGATATTTGCTAGATTATGTGTTGAAAAAATGAAGAAAAAAAAAAAGACGTTTGTGTTTACTTCAATCTGTAGCCTATCTAAATTATTATATGTTCTAACAACTGACAACCATAGAGCAGTGTTTTTCAAATCCTACCACTAAAAAACTGCTAATGGCAGAAGAGAGTAATACCCTACTTTAAGCCCTCCGTGGCTTTCAGAATGTGAAAGATATATTTGAGGTCCCATTTATCTTAAAGCTTATTAATTTTCATCCCATTTCATGAAAGTATGTTTGCTTTGAGGTAAAATACGTTTTGCCTCCAAATCAAAAAGATGCACCACCATACATTTTGGTTTTGGCACATTTTAGCATATTCCCCTGAGTATAAATATTCTGATTTTAGAAGCTAAACATCAGGAAACCTGAGGTTATATGTCACTACACTACAGAATGAACAATACTTTTCAGAAAATACTAGTCTAGGCAACTGGAGAAAGTTGAGAAAAAATAATGGTGCCCATCTGACCATTTTCTTCTCAACCCAAGGATTTATTTAGTCACTGTCTGGTAGCTTCATTAAGGATTGTTAGAGCATAAAAAAATGGTGTTTGTTAAACTTAACAGAGAGCAATTATTAATGAAAATAAGCTACCAATTTTATTTCCTTTGGATAAATATCCAGAAATGGGATTGCTGGATTATATGGTAGCTCTATTTTTAATTTCTCGAGGAACCACCATACTATTCTCTATAGTGGCTACACCAATTTTCATTCCCACCAAGAGCGCATAAGGGAATTTCTTCACATCCTTGCCAACACTTATTTTTTGTCTTTTGCTAATAGTCATTTTAATAAGTTTGAGGTGATATCTCATTGTAGTTTAGATTTGTATTTCCCTGATTATTAGTGATGTTGAGCATCTTTTTATGTCTCTTGGCTATTTGTACGCATTCTTTTGAGAAATGTCTATTCAGGTCCTTCACCCATTTTTTAAACTGGGTTATTTGGTTTATTGCTATTGAGTTGTTTGAGCTCCTTATGTAATTTGAATATTAACCTTTTATCAGATGTATGGTTTGCAAATATTTTCTCCTATTCCATAGGTTGTCTCTTCACTCAGTTTACTGTTTCCTTTGCTGTGCAGAAGTTTTTTAGTTTGATACAATCCTATTTGTCTATTTTTGCTTTTTTGGCTTTTGTTGCCTGTGTTTTGGGGGTCATATAAAAAAAAAACTGCTCAGACCAATGTCAATGTCTTGAGGAGATATCTGCACTCCCATGTTTATTGCAGCATTATTCACAGTAGCCAAAACATGGGGAAAAAAACCCACGTGTCCTTCTATGGATGAATGAATAAAGGAAATAAGATATATTTATAATTTGTAACGATTATGACTGAGCCTGGAGGACATTATGGTAAGTGAAAAAAGACAGGCACAGAAAGACATAGAGGTAGAGAGTAAAATGGTAGTTGCTATAGATAGGGGTAGAGATGTCGAATAGGAAAACTAAAGAAAAAAGTGTTTGAAGAAAAAAAAAAGAAAAGAAGTTGGGTTTTCTCCTATTCATTCTAATAAGTGGTTGGGAGGAGAGCTGCTTCTGGATAAAAATAACAGTACCTTTGTAGCCACATGAGAATGGCTCATAATTTTTGCATTTTATATATCTAAGGAGTTTTTCTTTAACGGAGTGAATCCAATACATGATTATTCATAAATTGTTAAGATTCAGCTATATACATTTTTAGTATACATGCTAAAGTGGGCATGAACTATATAAATTTTTGTTAATCAAGACACATATATGCCATGCTGACACCCCAAGACATCTATCTGCCCAGTCCTTCAAGTCCTTCAAAAGCAGTTTCTTCTAAGCATCAAAAGAAAGAAGGCAAGATGCATGACCCATCTTATAAAATAGGTGAAACTTACCAACACAGTTTTTCCCAGTTGAATCCACTTCATATCCTGAATTGCATATACATTTGTAAGTCCCACGGAGATTTTCACAAATTCCATTTGGGCAAATATCAGGATCTAATGCACATTCGTTTATATCTGTACCCAAAAAAGTTAAAAATCAAAAATATTCTAAAGTAAACATCAATGAACTGTCAAAAAAGTAACATACGATAAATATAATAACCTTAGGGCCTTGTGCAAAGAAAAAAGGTTACACTTTGATGAGAAAGCTTGATCTCTTTTTCTTAGTACAAGATATTCTAAGTCAAACCTTCCTTCTATCAGTCCCAGGGAGGAACTTGGCATCTGAGCTGGAATTACAAGATTACTAATCCTTAATCAAGCTGAAGGAGACCTCCTGAACTTCTGGTCCAAACACCAAAATGGAAAAGTGGATCAAGTGCAGAGCCCAAGTTCCTACAACCAGTCTACCTGCCACCAGCAGTCCCTCTTCAATCTACCTTCTACACTGCCACCAAACTTAACAACCTAAAAACAAGGTGACTATGTCATTCTCATGATTCAAACTTTTGTAAGTGCAATAATATCCTCAAGTTCAAATTAAAATACAAACTCTATTTACTTAAACTCCTCACTCCTCTGGAACGTATAACACCCTCTTCACTCTATGTCATGAATGTCTGGTGCAGGCCTGTGCTTCGGTCCAAAGCCTACTCAAAACACTACCTGGTATGGAAAAGCTTCAGATGAACTGCCCAGAGGAGGCTGTGCTCTCTCAGACTGAGGAGAGCTCTAACAGTCAATGGTGATGCAGAATGAGAACCTGTGAATGGCTAGTCTCAAATCCTGGTGCCTGATTCTTCTATAAAACAAGGTTAACCTTTTTCTTTTTCTTCTGCAGGTCCTTATCACAACTTATTTACTCCCAACTAACTCCTTATTCATTATATATTTCCTTATTTTTCTTTCCTCCTCCAATATCCCCTCCCCATCTTCATCCACACAAAATGATGAAACCAATCACATTGAATGAACTTACAATCAAGTCAAGTTAGCCATTTTTTCCCAGAACTTTCCTGAATCAAATCATTTAACTTTATATTAATAAAATAATCCTTCCTCTTTCTTGTCACCTATTTTTATACTTATTCCAATTTTCCCTTTGAGCTGTAATTCCTTTTATAGCACTGATATTTCTTTAGTTCTTACTGCTACATTTAAATGTTTTATTCTCTTCCAACTCAGTCACTTGCTATCACCACTTGCTATAAAATATAAGATGAAAAATATTAAATATAAAATGGCTCCCAGCTGCCATCATATAATAACCAAGCGCTAGACAGTTAAGAAATAACAGTTCAGTTGAGCCTGTAACCCTGAACTCTACTTGATAGTGGTAGATCCAGATCAGAGGAAGGCCAGGCTGCCTCTTTTCACAACCGAGCAACCACAGGCATTGTATCTCATCCACTGTCCTCCACCACCCACCTTGGGAGAGAACCCAACCCAGACTACCAACCTCCAGCAATTCTAGGACCTGCTGTGCCATGTTGCTCTGCCACTGTGGGCTTCACGGTGACCCAGGTACATCATGCAGTGATAGTCAGAGAGGGGGTCAGACCAGATTGGTGTAAAGGGACCAACTGGAAACCCACAGGAAGGCCTGATCCTGCCTCTACACATGCTTAAGGTAGTAAATTCTGAAACAAGTCCTTACCACTGCCTGCTGACGTCATTCCTGGCCCACTGCTGCAGAGTGCCTGATATTCCGCTGCAATAAATTAACAGATAGTAAATGATTCCCTTATTTGCAGGTCAGTCCTGCCCTTGGCTTTGCACACATCATTTCCTCCAGAGTGTGTGGAACTGAAATAAAGTAGCAATGGAAAGGAAGCATCTCCCAGAGGAGAAACCATTACACCAGGCTCCCGTTTTAAAGGCTCCGTATCACTGAGGAAAACAACTTTTAAGGCTATAGGCAAGTTATAGCAATTCCTTGTGCAAAGCACTTTTGGAAAAGGTGTTTTTCCTTTAACTTGATTTTGTTCACCAGGGAACACTTTACACTTACAGTGAAATGTGCCTGTTAAAGTGTGGTTTCTTCACTGTCAATAAAACTTTCTCCCACCGTCTTGAGAACAATTTTCTCAGTACGAGCTATTTTTTTCAGTACAAACCAATTCTTAACATTTTCTCATTTCTCTCTGCAAATTCTCTAGTCTCCACTCATGAGAACGACAGGGTACCTATGCTTGCACTAAAGTGTATTTTTAAAGTTAATATTCTTCAGGGTACTAGATTCACTCTATATGATAAGTCAATAGGAAAAGTATTGCACAATGTTAAACCTGCAAGATCTTACTGAAGAAGCTGAAGTACATAGAATATGTTCTCAAATTTGTGATGGATCAGATTTCTATTTTTTAAACGTATTGGGGTAACAATGAAATTGAGACAATGTTTTACATACAATTCCAACAATATTTAGATGAACCTAAGAATCTCATGGTCAAATGCAAATCATCTGGGCTTAAGTGTCAGGAAAACTGGATTCTTGGGATGGGCCTTTTTACAGAAGCCAACTGCACCCCACCACTGAAGCAAATAGTTCATACACTTTTGTATGCTAGGAAATTGCATTTCTGATGACAGTGGATGCAAATGAGTTATACAGACAAAAGAAATTAAGGTTGAATCCTTCAGAGGGTGTGCCTTTTAGCAAATGTAAATTTGAGAAAGTAGGGAAATTCCTTAATTTTTAAATCATCTTAAAGGGGGCCAAAAAGAGAACAAATGGAAAGTGTCTGCCATTGTGTGTTTGAAAGCCAGGAACTGGAAACAAAAAGAAATACATCCTCTATAGTCTCTCACGTCAGTAATTAATTAAGATATGTACCAAAGAGGTGAAGAAATACTGTAAGTAATAAACCAGGAAAAACAAAATCATACTAGTTTTGTAAAAAGCACTTTTATAGTTATGGCTTAATTAGCTGATGCTTGGCCTAAATGCCGGCCAGGTTTTGTCATCATTCCTTTTTATTTTGGGCAAGATCTGGTACTATACTCTTCTCTGTAGTGAATTCAGATCAGCATGGGTTTGAATGCTGATGACCATGCTTATTGTTGGGGGTCTTGGGAGTAAGCCCCTTCTCTCTGTTAGTTTCCTCTTCTATACATTGGAGGTAATGATACATCATAGTTCTATGGATTTAACGAGAGAACAACACGAAGTGCTCAGCAGAATGCCTAGCATAGCTCAAGCACTTAATAAATGATAGGTGCTGCTGAGCTAACTCAGAGTTGTACCATGAAGACAGTGGTGTGGGGACATATGAGAAAATTCCTAATAATACACTTCTGTGCATTTAACTGACCGATTTCTGTGAGGAGGAAATGCTCAGCAACCAGTGAGAAATATCTTCATGTACAGCCTGCTTGACTTCCAGAGCACAAAGGTGAGCTTTAGATGTAGTGTGACTGGGGTTTCTCATTAAATTAACTAAAGATATTCCTTCTGGATATTTGCAGGACCTTTCAAAATGCCCCCTCTTTCCTGAAATGGGGGATTCCTATATTCTGATCCTTCATGATTCAGCATTTTCACAAAGAAGATGGAGAAACCAAATTGAATGAAACCACTTCCACATGTGGTCCTCTTCTGTGTAAATTCATTCAAATATAAAACAGAGGCCAGAGGAATTGGGCCTCAAATTTCACTCTCTTTAAGCTTTACTGCTTAAAGAAACCTGGTCTCTTTTGTTCATCTTTTTATAAGCCCACTTTATTTTCCTATGTATCATAAGAAATTCTTTGGAGATGTACTTGGTCCAGAGGAAAATGTGAAAACTCAGGACTAAATGCAACAAGGGTCCTGGATTCTAAGTTTGGCTCTTTTGCTCATTTAGTAGACGAACAAATCACATATTTGTGCATCAGTTTTTATGAGACTTATCTATCTTCTAAATTCAAAGTATATAAGAAAAGGACTTTGAAAAGTAACATATAAAAGGCTAATAGCAATACATACAAGTATAAAGTTACATGGAAATATCTTTGTTGGATAAAATTATATTTATCATTTAACTGAAGTATTGTAAACATGTATTTAACTGTTTGGTAATCATATATAAAATGATAATTTGTATAATCATTGGGTAAACTAATCAGCCAGAATAAAGATTTCTTTCTTTAATTGGCATCCCCCATTACTTTTAAAGTCTTCCGTTTACCTTTCTCTAACTTCTCATATTTTAATTTCTAACTCTATAATTTCAAATATCGTGATTTAAAAAATGACAAATGTTTAAAAAATCTGAGTTAATCTTTAATTGATTTTACCTGTGCCAGAAATGAATTAACTGAATCTTAGATGTAAACCAACCAATCAGAGCTACATGTTTTCAATATTAGATCTAACTCTATTTTAGAGCATTAGAAGTCAAGTGCCAAACTACCTTAAAATTATGTTCAAATATAGACAATCTACTGCTTTAATTTCAATAAACTATTTTTGCCTTACAAATAGAAATAATTTACAACTGGAGAGGGTCTTCTGGATTACCTGAGACAACTCATTTTGCAGATGAGAAAACAAAGAATCGCTTTTTCATAGTATTTTATTTCATAATTATGTTTACTAATGTAAGCCATCTCAGATCTTTTTGAAAGTGAGAAAAAATTCCTAAACAAACAAAAATCCACAAATAACTTCTCCCCACCCCGGATTAAGTATTTTGTCTGCCTGTGGCTGGGGAGTAGAATTGCGACTCATTGATCTTTACTATACTCAATTCTTTTTACTATACCATGTCAAGGAATTTACTTTTTCCCTAGAATGTAATAAAAATCTTTTAGGAAAAGCCCACTTAAATCAACATGAGAGGTTTGGACAAAATTCTCAAGGCCTTTTGGAAAAAATGTTGGAAATATTCGGGTAACCTGAAAATTATTTACTCTTACACTGTGTAAAAACTCTGCTCTATAATAATTCCTGCAAATTGCAAACATTGTGAAACTACTTTAGAAAACAAGGCAAGTTGCATATATTTCAAGGAGCATAAATATTATTGGTGTAGAGAAGTTCAAATGGGAGGCACAAATGCGCTACCTATTCCAAATGGTTGTGAGGATCAAGTGAGTAATGTAAAATCAGACCCTACTAGTCCCTGCCAAGACCCTGGGAAGGTACATAATGTACCTGGAGAACATACGTAATCTTTCCGTATGACTTCCATAAATGCAAGACTGCAGATGGTGGCAGAAGGTTAGGAGTAAACGGCATCCTCATGATACCACATACCTGAATTCTGTGCAGGACACGGCTGGCAAGGTTCCCCAAAAGCATACTCAGTGTTGGCACAACAGCATTCAGATTTAGTAACAGCACCAAACAAGGGTTTGACACACTGGCCTCTCTTGTATCCACCATAGCATGTGCTCCGCATGTGTGTGTCTAAACAGGAAGAAGCATCTGTCATCACACTATCGCTTCAAACAGATGAGAACCCCCTCAGGTCAAAGTTGAAGCTGGCTTTATTCATCCATTGTCCCTGTTCTAACTCAGAAAGAATGCCTCTGGTGTTAGGTCTCAATAGAAAATAATAAAGCAAACCACATTCAGTTTCCAAGCACTGGAAACAAATAGCCAGACTCTCTGAGTTTTCTCAGGACTATCATAGTTTACCCAGTTACGAGGCATGTAAGTGCTAGAATCATATCTCATTTATTTTTGTCTTCCCCAGGCCTATACAGAGCAGACAATAAATTTTGAATGAATAATGGGTGACCATTGACTTTTATCCCATGATAAATAAGATCTTTACGAGAAATGTGGCCTACCTCAAAATAAACATGCAATTATTGAATGTATGAATTACACATACTTTCAAAAGAAGGAAGTTCAATCTGTAAAAGGTTCATTTTATAAATCTGCAGATGTTAGTCGACTAAACGGTCTCATCTTTGCCATGAGGGAGGGGGTTTCCAGCTATACCTAATCCTCTCTCAATTCAAAGGGTTTACTAACTACCTTTCTTAAAAATAAATTGGATAAAATTCATATCTATTTCTTAATAAATCTCAAACTTCTTATCAAGCCACATAAAACTATTATCATGTAAGTTTCTTGATTATCCATATCCTCCTTTGCATTCTATACGTCTCTTGGGACAAAAATACTCTATGAAAATGTTAGCCATGAGATAATGAGCATATACAGGCCAATTTCAAAGACCATTATCAACAAAGGAGGGTTGGAGAAAGCTGAGGACAGATATATGATTAGAAAAGAAAAGGGAGAAGAAGAGGTGGGGATTCCCTTGGTTTTCATTTATCTCAGCTCATCTTTCTATCCCTTAAATTGATATCCAATTATACAAGAAGAGAACAGACCTTGTTGGTTTGTTATTCCACAAATATTAATTATATCATATCTGCTACGGTAGGTGCATTTGTTATTTATGGGTGTTATTGACTGACAGAGGGTGAAGCTCTAGCATATATCTAGTCGTGACTTAATCTTACCAACACACACACGTCCATCCAGACCCACAGCAAGTCCGGGAAAGCATTCACATCTGTAGGAGCCATCAGTGTTGACACAGCGCCCGTTCATGCAGATCCCAGGTGTTTCACACTCATTAATATCTGTGGTGTGGAAAAGCACTTATTAAAAATGAAGTGATTTTTATCTAAAACAATAACATGTTTACAATTCCGTTACAACACTTGAAAATGGGGAAGATGGAAAATAATATGCAGTATCAACAACAAAAGCTCGATGAGATACATTTTCATTTTCCTTTGAGAGAACAGTAACAAAAATTGAGAGGGATAGACTGTTTCTCTTCCATAGAATGCTATTTTAATAATATTATTCTGAGACTGTTTAAATCCAAAATAAGAATCATAAAGGCTAAAACAGAATTGGAAGAAGAAGAAAAGTGACAGCTAAAATACAAAGATTCTGGTATAATGTTTCACAAGGCAATTCTTCCAGGTTTGCCAGAAATCTAGCCTGATAATAAACTGCATCTTTGACATGGGTAGAAAACGTTTCTTTTTGGCATCCAATACCCAGACTGGCATCCATTCCAGTATCACTTATGCCTTATCTCTCTAGGACAATTAGCATGGCATTAATAGACATAGAACTAAAGCCTTGTTGGCAAACCATAGAAAAGGAACAGAAAATGAATATAGATGATTTTGATCATCATTCCTGGCCAACAACTGCACTGTAAGCAACTGGAACCCAGCAAAGAAAAATCTTAACTTACTCATTACAAGTATTTTATCGTATCATATATGTATACTTAAGTAAGCCTGGTAAAAGTCTTTATGGGACACGTACTAATAACAATACAGATTTTCTCCCCTATTAATACAGGGAAGTAGAAATGGTATCAAAATTCTATTCTGGAAAATATATAACACTTAGGAATAAGTCACTTTATAACAACTCTTTTTATAAAACACAACTGGTATTTGTGACTATTTCCTTTCTTCTGACCTTAAAAAGGCAAACTGAGACTGAAACACCTCTGCGTTTTACTTAGCTTGTGTTGTCTGGCACAAAATATATACAGATGGTCCAAGATTCCGTGTACAGATTTGTATTTTAAAAGAGCAGTTATATTTAAATACATGAACTCGAATTCATTCAGTTATTTGAGTAACCTTTTTGTTCAAGTTGAGATCTACAGTAAAATAGTGGCAACTACAACCTAAAAAGTAACACAAAGGCTTTTTACTGAGGTCACAGATCCAGGCGGCATTGCTCAAAGTGAGTGGCCATGCTGTTCATCTGATTAGTTAACCGTAGAGATTAAATTAGCATTCTTTATTCAGCTTTTAACAGTCACATCTTTGTGGGCTCAGAACTAAGTGCTCAGCACTAAGAGAAAAATCTTATTCCATGATGACAAGAGAAAATTTATGGAAAAGAAGAAATTCTGCATGCAAGGGATTTCTCTTTCTCTCTCTCTCTCTCTCTCACTCACTACAGTGTGTATATTTCCTGTTCTATATACGCCAGAAAAAGAAGACATAGGTAAGAATATGGAGCATTCTCCCTCTCTCTCTCTCTAGCCCTGATTCTTAATTCATAATATGAAAGTCAAAGCAAACCTTTTAAATCATCACACACTTTCAAATGAATAGAACAATTTCTTTATTGACAGATACTATTTCACTGGTTGCAAATAGCTGCAAAACTTGGTTTCATCTATGAAGTGGAATAATAGTTCTATCAGTATTATCTGTTGACCATACTTAATGCTGAGAGGCTGTGGCCTGGATCATCAGCAGTCTATAGAAATTGACTGCTGCCTTACATTGTAGAATATTTCCACATGTTAATATTGTCTTCCCAACTATAAGTTTCTCCCTGCACAGGGCTCAAAAGTATATAAACCAAAAAACCTGAAAACATTTATCCACAAAGATATATGCACCCCAATGTTCATAGCAGCATTATTCATGGTGGCCAGGACAGGGAAGCAACCAAAGTGTCCTACGATAAGTGTTTGGATAAAGAAGATGCGGTACACATATACAGTGGAATATTACTCAGCTATAAAAAGATGAAATACTGCTATTTGTGACAACATGGATGGATCTTGAGATAATCATGCTAACTGAAATAAATCAGACAGGAAAAAGTAGAAAACCATATGATTTCACTCATATGTGGTATATATAACTGAAAAAAAAAACAAACAAACATGACAAACAAACAGATTCATGAACATGGACAGTGGATTAGTGGTTACCAGAGGGAAGGGGGTGGTAAGGGAAAGTAGGTAGGGGTACAAGGGGTCAAATATCTGGCGACAGAAGGAAATGTAACTTTGGGTGGTGAACACACAATGCAATATTATAAACAATATTATATTATGAACTGTACTCTTGAAATTTATTTAATTTTATTAATCAATGTCATCCCAATAATTTTTAACAAAGAAAGTAGAGAAACCACTTCCTTACTTCAAATTTGAAAAACTCAGAAATTTTCCCTTGCTATTAAGACAGATTTGCACAACAGTAAGAGCCATTGCTGTGAAGATCATAGAGAATGTAGGTAAACAACCAAGAGTTAGCAACCCTTTAAAGCCTAGAGAAAACACACATCTTGCCAAAAACCTAATCCAAGACTTTCTTCCATAACACATTTCCCAAAGCTGTCTACCAGGGACACCCAGAGAAGAGGCACCACAGGACGTTATCCTGCTTTCTCAATCTTGAATAGCTTGACGCTCTACATTTCTGCATCTGAAACTATGAGCAGGAGTCTTTGAGTGTAGCATTTTAGCAGATTTCGTGGACTCGTTTTGAGTATGAGGTTCCTTGAGAAGTCTGGTTCCAACTCAGAATTTGGACCCAAGTACAATTAATCACTCATCCCTGACTTCATAAAGCAAGAGACTCTAAGCACAGATTTATCGCAAATAAAAAAATCTTCATTTTTGCTTCAATACCTGGAGCAATGAGATTATTTCAAAAGCTACCAAGCTAAACCATGGCTCTTGGTTCATTTATTTCTTCTGCTTAATCTTGTTTCTCTTTTTGCTTATTTGCCTTGATACATTTAAATAAATTGTTCATGAACAATTTTCTGTGTCTTAAGATACCTACCTGGAGGACATTATGAAGAAGATCACTACAATAAGAGTAAAATATTTTGTCCTAGTGAAGATGTAAGAGGTGGCAAATGATAGCCATCAAGAAGCCTAACTGGTCTACAGCCATGGCACTCTGAACAAGCTCGATCCTGTCTGATCTCAGAAGCTAAACAAGGTTGGGCCGGGTTAGTACTTGGATGGGAGACCATCTAGGAAGACCAGGTGCTGTAGGCGTAAAAAATAAAAAATAAGGGATTGTAAGCTGACAGGATCCTTGCAATCTATGAGGTCAACCAAGAGTTGCCTCCCCTAAAAAAAAAAAAAGAAGAAGCCTAACTGCCATTGTTCCCCAATTGCAAGGAAGAGACAGAACTCAGCTTATTTAAAAAGATGTTTTCATCTGTTGGTAGACCAATTTATAGTTCAGTTTCTCATTCATTTACTACTTAGCCTTTCAGGCTCTTTGGAGAAGATCCCAAATACTCTTTCCAAAATAAGAACAGCCTTCTGGGCATGAACTATAACTCTCTGGATGGCTGAACCTAAGCAGGAGTTCAGTCAGGTTTCCTAAATCAGAATTAGGGGTACTCTAAATGGGGAGAATCGATAAGGAAAAATGATACCTCTAAGCAATGTAGAGAGGAGAAAAAGCAAGTGAAGAATATGATTTAGTTTTATAGCACAAACCTTTGCAATAACGTCCATCTGATGCCAGCTGAAATCCAGGTTTGCAAATACATTTAAAACTGCCATCTTCGTTGATACACATTCCATTAAGGCACATGTTCCTTATGCTGCATTCATCCATATCTGAAAAACACAAAAGATACATTTTCTTATGACCAGCAGAGAAAATTTACAAAGGAAACCAACCTGGATAAATGTAATTCTGTTTCTTTACATTCCTTTCTTTTTTGTTATTATAGTCTAAGGTTAATTTTCATCCAAATTATAGCACACAAAGAGAAGAGGGGCTATATCTCAAGTTCTCAATTTTTGGCATGTGCATGCAAACTGTAGGGCTAAATTTATTTTATGACATGTATATATGACACACACATATACACATACATGTATATACATGTATATGAAATTCATATATAATTTTATATATACATGAAATTTGACTCAATAGAAGCTACCAGGACTCTTTTTAAGAAGAGCAGTTTACAAACTGAAGTGTGTTAACAGCTTGATGGTTATATTTACTTCACAGATCCATATTATTTCTAACATACTGAAAATAAAAACAAAATCAAAACTAGAATGATGGAATCTGAGATGTATTTAGGCTACTTCCTGGTCTGTTAAAAAGTGGAAGCCAGAGAACAGCCTGTAATTTGAAGCAATTTTTAGTAGGGGTAGGAAAAAATGTATTTTAAAATGCGAGACGACTATAGATTAAAGCACTGCCAGCTAACCTTTAGGATCCCTTGACCATAGGGATATTTCTTTAAATTCATCAGTATGTTAGTTTATTTAATATTACAGCTGTCTTGGGAGGCACTTGATCTTCTAGACATGATGTGTTTTCACTTACTGGCTTTAGTCAGACCAATATAATTTATGATTTCTTTTTTTTTTTTTTAGCAGGATCCTATCCCAACCAAGAATTTTGGCATTAAGTCTTTGAATTGAATCACTGAGATAATATTCTGCCAAAAATGTTTCTAAGAACAATTCTGAAATTCTTTTAATGTATGAATAGATTCTTGGGATCTTTCCCAAAGACGTTGGGAAAGATGATAAGGGCCATTCTTCGTTTTTTGCTAAAGGTCTAAGAAGTGGAAACTCATCAATAATTGCCATATTTTCAATTTAGGAAAAAATGACAGGGGAAAAAGACTAAATGTTTGAAATAGCCCAATTTGAAATGAGGTGATTAATTGGAAAGGCAATATAAAATTATGGCTGGCTCTCTATAGTCAATATTTCTCTCAAACAAAGTTTAGATACCCATTTGTAGTATTTTATTACTAGGCAGACACTTTAAATAAAAGAATCATAAATGACTAAAGAATAAAAGGGATTATGTGTATTTTAGGATTAGGTGCTACAAAAGTTTCATTGCCAGGGATCTTTAATGGCAAGCTCTCCTCATGTATTTAAAATGTATTGACTCACAGAAATGTGAATTACAGAACATGAATACTATTGAAAATTATCTTGCCTCCCAGATAATAATATGTGAAATATATTTGACACTTTGACCTTTCACTCAGTGTTTGGTCTCGTTACAGACTTCTGATACTAAATCTACAATAAAAGAAGAGGTATAAGAGTATGATACTGTTATTATTATCATGCTGTTATTACCTTCACAGTTCTTCCCATCTCGTGTAACGTAAAAGCCTGCATTACACACACAATGGAAACTGCCATCTGTGTTGATGCAACGTCCATTATTACAAATACGGCCATTCTGTAAACATTCATCAATGTCTAAAATCAAAGTTAAAACAGAAGAAATAGCTTTACTTAGGTGATTTAAAATTATTTACTTCTCCTTCCCTCCATCTCCAAACTCATGATCTTAGTATTGGGTTTTAGTTACTAAATAATATTCTTCAACATAAAGTTAGTATCAAATAACTTGAGATTTAGGATTACTAATTGGAATTGGAAAGACATATGACAGAAGAAAATATAATAGCTTTCAATCTAACTCTAATTTCTAATAAGACTCCTTAAACCTCAACTCTGTAAAAATAGATCCTCCCTCACCATTTTCCTTGCTAATTTAATAAGCTAGCATATATCATTATTTATATTGAACTTCGGCGGGTGTCTTTCAACACATGTTCAAAAAGGCTATATCAGATCTTATAGCATTTCAGAACAATAAAACAGAAATGCTATTTAAAAATACTTAATTCCATCTGAAAACCATCAATCACATGACTCTGAAATGTCTACCTTCCTACTGGCAATTCTGGTCCAACTACAGTTTTATTGTTTACATATTCTTAGTCACTTTTATAACTTTATGAGTATTCTATCTACCAAATAAAATATTGGTACTGTGGGGGCATTTCTCTTTTTTTTCTATTGTGTTTAATATTATGCCAAAGTAAACAAGAGGGCTTGAAATGGAAGTTAAAAATGACAATAACTTGAATAACTTTCTATCTGATTTCTAATTTAAAGATTATTAACCCAAATTGGACAAGATGGCACCCTGTATTATCTGTTCCTCTTAGTTTCTAGACTAGTTACCTAAATGAACATCAGAGTGGATGAACACAACTGCCTTGTCTACATAGCATACAATCTTTGCCAGGGCTTGTTCCGCAGAAGACAGAGACCAAGGAACTGTGTAGAAGTGGGTGGTAGCAGACCTACCTAGGCAAAACTGAGACTACGTGTGCCTGTGTATAAGTGTCCTAAACATCCTTTGGAGGACAAGAATGTGCATTCATGGCATATCGGTTATTCTGTCTACCCTGCGTCTTGTGGTTGACCCTCAGACGCACTTTCTTTCTGGGCAGACCCAGCAGTGGTTTCCACACGAGTCATTGGACTAGCTGAGGCAGTCTGGGCTTCTCTTCTGTCTGATCTTTGTGCCAAGAACCTATGATCTTTTTCTCTCTCATTTATTTCTTAATCCTTCCTTAAATTTGACTTGCTCCGCACTCCCAAAAAATAGTAAAAGCCACATATTATTGAGCAGACTTTTTTTTTTTTTTGGATTCTATAATCATTCGAGGCCTAAGGATAAAATAAACATGTTAAAGAGTTCAGCATTTTCCTCCTCACTAATTTCAGAACACCATCGGCCCTCCCACTGCTTTACAAGATGAACGAAAAGCTTGCCATTCAAAGTTTTAGCTGTGTTTCTATCTTTTCTGTCCTCTTCTATTTAGTCTGTACACAGCCTTTCTGACCACTCTGTGGCAACTTTCATCTACCCCAAAATGTTTGCATGTTATCAGTTTCTTATGTTTGAGATAAGCTTAGCAGTAGCTCTTAAAGAAGACAGTGCTGGAGGCTTTTAGATAATCCTCAGTCTCTGATAAATTAAGTCACAGATTGATGACAACATGCATCTACACTGCCTGGCCCTTGCCCTAGCTGAGTGCTCTCAATAATGTCTTCTATTTGTTTACTTAATGGTGTAGTCTTCTAAAATATTGGTTCCAGTTTATTTTCTACTGTTGTAAAATGCCTAGGATATGTTTGTATATGCCAATTATTTTAAATACAATTTTAATGTTAAAAAGGTTCTAAAATCAGTTAAATATTCAAACTATCCATATTTATAATTCAGTAAGTTGGCCTTTAATAGAAATATTAACAGGTTTAAATGCTACATTCTATTTTTTTTTTCTGCTGAAAACTGCCATTTATAAGAAATATACTAAAATATACCAATGACGAGTCAGAAGCAAATTTAAAAAATTTAAAACCAGTCGCTGGTTTCAAATAAAATAAAATAAAAATAAAAACTTCTGTATGTCTTCAACTCATAAGAAGAGCTTTTGCTAAAAGATGCAAATAAAACTAACCCTCATTAATGGCTGATAACATTTTTAAGTGATACAAACCTCCCCATTGTTCCTTGTATTTAATTTTAACAGTTTCCTTGCTTTTTATCTGGCTTTACAGGATCAATGATATAGCTCATTCTGTGCCAAATTTATAGAGATATAAGTATTTGAGTTCCCTGAGGATGAGAAGTACACCTTACTTATTTTGTTCCAGAAACCTGGTACATCACAGTCAGACAACACAAAGCCATATTGCTTGGCTTAATAAATTAATTAATAAACAAACCTGAAGGGAAATTTTTATGAGGGAACATTTATAGCAATGCTTCTCAAATTTTAATGTGCATATGGATCCCTAAAGGATCTTGTTAATGCCGATTCTCCCGAGGCAGATCTGAGGTAGAACCTGAGATTCTGCTTATCCCACCAGCAAACACGTGATGCAGCTGCTGACCAACTAATAAGCAGCAAGGACTTACAGGCTACTTCCTTATCCTTTCAACCTTTCCATTAAGAAATTAATTACATGCAGTTTCACCTGAAACTTTCCTCAGCTTCTGTGACAACTCCATTCCCTAACTTTTCAGGTTAAAAATTAACAGGCAATAGTGATGGAGGCAACAAGTAGTGAAAATAGGACATTACTGCAGGCACAGAAGCATCTTTTAAAATAATTTGAATGTTTGCCAGATTTTATGACATTGTCCTTTGAAGTGACAGTATCTGGGATTAAGTGAAAAAAATCAGTGTGACTGTATTAGCCTCCCCTGGAAAGGGTTATTTAAACTCCATTGAACTCCTTCAAAGCAAATCCTTTACTGAGCACAGATGCTCCATATTCCAAGCTAGCACCATACCTCGGCATT
>NW_006442109.1:22630228-22642264 GCF_000325575.1 Pteropus alecto | reverse complement strand
TGCTCTGATAGCCAGTTCGGCACTGACAGGTGTACGAGCCCTGGTTA
Source organism: Pteropus alecto (assembly GCF_000325575.1). Lineage (NCBI taxonomy): Eukaryota > Metazoa > Chordata > Mammalia > Chiroptera > Pteropodidae > Pteropus > Pteropus alecto. Next base: position 22,642,217 of record NW_006442109.1, on the reverse strand, counting down.
TTAATACACTCTCCACCAGCACAAGGGTTCTTCTCACATTCATCCACATCTGCAAAACACAGTATATTTTAGTAAGAAATTTGATAGCAATAACTCATAACTCTAAGAACATTTTATTGATTTCCTATATATGTTAAAACACTTTCCTATTAAGAAATAAATAGCATAATGAAAATATCTTTTTTTTTTTTACCACGACAATATACCATGTTACCAGCTATGTAGAGACCAGCTGAGCAGTTAAAGTGTGTTATTTTCCTGTGTCATTTTTCAGAGAAAAATGCCCAACACGTAGCAACTCAATGCTCCAAGCTAATAAACATTTTATCTTCCTTGAGTTTGGCCCAAGGGAGTCAAACAGAATAACGTTTCAGAAGTGGCTTCTGGATAGAATTCTGAGTATCTCTTGAAGCTCAATTTTTCAATAAAAAGAAGGCTCAACCATAACTAAACATCCCCTGCTGAATTCCACTGAGAACATTAGAACAAACCATGAAGCAGTTGTCGTTTAAAGGGCAATTCTCGCCCACCACAGAGTCCTCCACCACTCCATCATGTCCCAGACAGGCTCCTACTAGTTTTACAGTCGTTTAGAACTATCCATATACTTAGAGGTAACTGGTTTCTATTCCTCGATTTGTTAAGATGAAGAAGCTAAGATTTATGGAAGATAACCCACTTGTCCAAAGTCATATGCTTCTTGTGGCAAGTGTAGGTCTGACCTCACACTCCCCGACCCTGAGCTAGATGTTCCCTCTTCAACCCAGCTCTAGGTGACCTCTAAGGATTGACTTCATATGCTGCTGGAAGGGGCTCTCACATCACCAGAAAACTATATAACGAGGGAAAGCAAGGGCTATTTGTTTCTACCCAATTCATAATTACAGAATTGGAGTGTGAAACAGAACTAAGAGAGAAATCTATTTTTTAAAAAAATATTAGATTGCAACTGGGTGTTCTTAGCCAATAAAATAGACTGGTTATCCCTATGGTGCATATCCTCCCTTCATAAGCTTAAATGCCTTGTCAATCACTTAAAGTTGCTCTCTTCAGTTTTTAATGACTAACTAAAGAGAGCTGGTAAGTTATCTATTTAAATTAGTAAACTGGGCAAAATTTCATAATTTGGAGATACTTTGAATGCTTTATTTTAATGGTCAGGCTTTTGGTAAAATGACTTAAGGTGGTGTTACCAGCAATGACTAGAATGTATTTCACAATGAAAGTTAAAAGTCACTGCATTAGGAAGAATAATGGCACCCCAAATATGTGCATACCCTAATCCCCAGAACCTGTGAATATGCTACACGGCGAAGGGGAATAAAGGCTGCAGATAAAATCGATGTTGCTAGTCAGCAGACCCTGAGATGAGGAGAGTCTTCTGGATTACACAGATCGGCCCTAGGTAATTACAAAGGGTCCTCGAAAGCAGAAGAGAGAACCAAAGAGTTAGAGATTTGAAGGTGCTACACTGCTGGCTTTGCCGATGGACTAAGGAGCCCTCAGCCAAGGAATACAGACAGCCTCTAGAAGCTAGAAAAGGAAATAGATTTTCCTAAGAGCTTCCAAAAGGAAGCAGCTCTGTGACACCTTGATTTTAGCCCAGTGAGACCTGTGTTAGACTTCTGACCTGCAGGAACTATAAGATAATAAATTTATGTTGTTTTATGTCACTAAGTTTGAGGTGATTTGTTACAGCAGAATAGAAAACCTATATAGTCATGGAATAGAACTGCAATAGCTTCTCAGTGCCAACCTAGCAACCTATTACATACCAATGCACTCCCCACGGAGGTCCAGCTGGAACCCTTTGTTGCACTCACACCGATAGCTCCCAGGAGTTGGAATGCAACGTCCATTTTGGCACAGATAACGAAACAACTGGCAGTAATCAGTGACGTTGACTGGCAGTACCCCTAAAGGAATAACATTAATCTCCATTAAAATTATTTATAACTAGGGCATCTTTCATCAGCACTTAGGCTGGTAATAGTGGGCAAAATGTTGGGTCACAGAGGAAGGTGGATACACTTTGGCCCGAGGTCATCTGGCGCACGTGGCCAGGTACTGCAGCCAGGCTGTCGCCTGTTCTTCCGCCTGCTTCTTCTAACCCCTTTCTCCACCCCCCTCTCGAGACTCCAGTTTGGAGAAATAACAAAAGCAGTGAGCTATTGGTATTTACTTGCAAACTGTTTTGTATGACATATAACTCAAAGATTAATTTTACACGTCCTCTATTAATTCATCCTGTGTATCAGATTTAAATCTCAAATAACCCTCCCATAGTTGACTGAAAACATCAATAACAATGGGACATTAATTGCTGGAGAATATGAAACCTCTCATTTTTCTCCATGCAATAGGCAAATCGAGAAACTTACATACAACACTGTGTAAACTAAAATTTAATTTAAGAATTGGTAAATTTATTTAATGACCAAAGCAGCATCAACAACAAAAACGTTAACTTGATTAATGCAAGAAAAATTGCTAGATGATTTTCAAATTCTTACTTGGTGGTTCCCGAGATGGATACGGATATTCCACTGGTGGTCGAGGGACCGGAATTGGAGGTCCAGGAGGAAAGCCAGGAGGAACAGGGTGAACTGGAGGAATGGGGCCAAGGGGTGGGGGAGGATATCCTGGTCTCTCAGGAATTACCATAGGGACAGAGCACAGCTTGTTGAAATCCTCTGGAAAAACATAACACAACAGAACACAACAGCTAAGCTGTAGCATATGTCATAGGTCCATGAAAGTCATCCTTATTTTTCAAAGAAATCTTTGAATAAAACCAATCTTCAAACCTCATAGGTCAATTGGAGTAAAGGAAAAAAGCCAAAAGACTTCATTCCCATTCCTAATATGTACAGGAGCAGCCATACTGAAACAAAAACTCAAAACCCCAAATACCCCAGGGTGTGTACCTCATGCCCTTCCCAAACCTTGGAAGTCTTTACCTACACCATGATTCACCTCAAGAAAGAATAAATGCCATTTTTCTCCATCCAGTCCCACCTGTGGATCCCACAGGAGTCTAAAGAGCACACTGAAAAGCCTGGATTTTATTTTATGTGCAATGGGAAGCCACTGGAGGTCTTCAGCAGGTGTGGAACATGATCAGATGAACATTTTTAGGAGGCCATTCATACTGACATGTGGAGAATGTACTGGAAGGAGGCAAAGTTGTTGCAGAAGACCAAGGGCAAGATAACAGTAGCTGGACAAGGGAGGCAATGATGGAATTGGACTGAAGTGGACGAATTTGCATCATATTTTAGAGATAAATGGGTCATGCTTAGAGTGGGAGTACATATCAGAGCTGAGGGAACAAGAAATCAAGAATGGCTTCTAGTTTTCTGGTTGAGCAATAAGGTAGATGTTGGTGCCATTAACTAGAGGAAACTGCAGTCAGGGAAGATTTGGTGGGTAGAAGCTAAGTTCTATTTGAATAGAAGAATTTCGAGATGTCAGACATCCAAGTGGAGATGTCACGTAGCATTTATATAAGAGAGTTTGAAGCCTAGAGGAGGAGTTGGGGCAGTATATAAGTTTTGGAGTTATCAGTAGATGGGTGGTATTTAAAACCATAGGAATGGATCAGCACATCTATGGAAGGCATGGAAAATGAAGAGAATGGAGCACAGAAACAGAGCCTATGAAAGACACAGCCCTGTTAAAAGACAACAAAGTCACAGAGGAATGGTCCACGGGGCAAAAGGGGGTGGCGGGTCTGATGTTAATGCTGCATAATGATCCCCTGAACTAATACACCCTGACTTGATCAATTGTTTCCCTATGATTGCATATATAGGCTGATTCCTATTTTTCACATTGCTCTGTCTTTATTAGAATAAATCATTTTTTGATTTGTGACACATTTTTCCTGGGCTTCCAAACAGGTTTTTAAAACAGTACTCAGGTTTCCAGGGATGTATTTACTTAACTACTCACTTTCATGTTTCCTACAAACAGCCATATTTTGTCATAGTTCTCTTCTACAAGTAAACTAACCATGTGATTTTTAATTTAATTTTTTTCTCTCTTGCCAGAAATTGATAACTTTCTCATCACTGTCACACAGGGATTCTCCCATGGATACTTTCTGTATTAGTTTAATTCATTAATAGAAATTAGGCCAATATTTTTCATTTCTTTGTAGACTAAAATCTCACTTATTCTAAGACACAAATGCATTCATATTTCAACCTCCTGGGACATTCTGTCAATTCACATGTAGCTACATATACTTAGTTACCGTTTACCTTGTTGTTATTTGCTGGTCCGCTATTAAAACTTCTTAAATCATATTTGACATTTCCAACTGAAGTTGAGTTTATATTTTCAGAGAATTCTATTACTACATTTTAGATATCATTTATCTGGAATTTCAACTCAACTATATTTGGAAAGGATTTATACGTTGTTTATGTTTCCCTGAATCAGAATGCTACAATCCCTCTTGTCAAACCTCAATAATCCTTATAGAATTATCACCTAAGTGTGTCATATCTATCATTTCTTGGCTACCTGCTTTTCATCACATTTCTACCACTAAGATTGTGCAGCCTTTTACGTCAAGGATAATATCTAACTCATGATTAATTCCTGCTCTCAGCTTAGCCCTTAAATTGTGTCTTAAATTGCACATCAGAGAAATTCATTGACTATGTTGGGAAAAATTGAATGGCAATTATATTAAAGGGATTCACTTGACTTCCAAATACCAATCAGCCATTCTTTTTTTTTTCTTCTTTTTTCTCAGTCCTTTAGGATTTGTATAAAAGAACTTGGATAGCTTATCATAATCTCTGCTAATTAGGTGGGTATATTACTTTGAGCATACCATTAAATTCATCTCCAGGAAAGTGTATCACACTGGGTCCTATACTCTTCCCTCTTTTCTTCAGCTTAACTTTCCATTAAGTCCCTTTACATTCAGGATCAGCAACTTATGGCTAATTTTGTTTGTTCGGCTGATGTCCATCTTTCCTATCTTCATTTGACCCAGAGATGATAAACTGATTTTATTTTTTTAAGAGTATAAAGCTGACCAACCTAAAATAATCCTTCCTATATTATCACACTCCTTAAGAGCCTCAAGCTCTGTAGCACTGATATTGAGCAAACAAACATACCTACTTGCAAATTAGTTTTCGCTATGAGTCTGCTTTGCCCTGGGCCTATCTCGGGTTGTGCATCATTCTGCGGTACACCCGAGAGAGCAGCTCCCTGCAAAGCCACACAAGGGAACCAAGCCTTCTGCACCATGTGTCCCAAAGTAGGTCTCCAGGTGCCTAAACTTATTTAGTTCTCTCTCCTCCATTCGCAACCTCAACACAGGAAAGAATCCACCTCAATGCTGCTGATCCCTAAGTTAACATATGTATTTAAAAAGCAATTCTCCTGGTACCAGAGCCATATGACTAAGTAGGAAGTCAAGAGCATCTAAACAGTGACCTATTAAATGGTCCCCCTGGTGAACGAAGGAGGGTGGGTTATATTTTTAGGCCAGAGACAATAAGCAAATCAGGCAAAATATACGACTCAGTATATGTTAAAATATATTGGAAGATTTTATTGCTTCTTTAACCCACACATATAATTCTCAGCAATAAACAGAAATTTTATAGTAACATCTGTGAGCAATTCTATAACCCCTGATAATGGGAAGTTCACATTCTGTGAATAGCATACTCTGAAGTATTTCATTAACTCTGCATTATCCATTCTCACCTTCCTTTTCTCTCCTGAATTTTCCTGATTTAAACATACTTTTCAGGAATCAGATTGAGAAGGTGCTATAACTCCAGTTTTTACTTAAAACTGGTGGGAAAGATATCACTTAATAAGTTGTTCACTCTACCCGAATGCCTCCTATAAGTAAGATTTTGCTAAGTACTGTGGAAGTGTTTTAAAAAATAAAAGCATAAGAAATATGGGACTATAATAATGAATGGCACCTCCTAATGAGATTTAACAACTAGTGAAAAAGCAATACATGAACACACACAGGCACAGAGTCAGCAAGATTTGTGCCACAGTAAGAGTACACACCTGGAACACTGGGGGGAAAAAAGGGACGTTCTTAGGACGTTCGTGGATTAGGTCATATTTGAGTGGATCCTTAGCAGACAAGAGGGCATATAATAGGCAAGGGGTGGCAGGGGTGGGGAGTAAGGAGTAAGCACCTGAACTGGGGAGAAGTTTTAGGAAGAAAGAACATTTGAGTTCAGAAATGCTCAGACTGGGTTCAAGGAAAGTTTGACCACATAGTTTATCTAGAAAATAAAGCTACTATGTAAACAAGAATTAAAAGGTGAACTAGGATCCGATTTGGAGACTCTAGATGCTATGCTAAGTAGTAAAGTTGTATTCTTAAGAAATGAAGTGACTTAGACCATAATGTATTACCTGAGTTCATCCCGGGAAAACTTTTCTGGACCATCTTTCTCTACACTTTCCCCAGACATAATTTTTAAAAACTGAACTTCAGATGAGTTATGCTTTGGGAAATATATGTGGCAGCTGTGGATTTCATGGAGACCAGTTAGGAGCCGACTGCAATAGTCCAGATGAGAGAAAATGAACATTACATGGAAATGAATATGACAGATAAAAGAGACATTGTGAAAAAAATCAACAGAACTTGGCAACAAGGAAGAGGAAAGTGTCAGATATTAGGGGAAGGAAGAAATGTGTACCCAGAATAATTCACCCGAAAGCTTCTGAGAAGAGTTGTTTTAGTCTACTGAGTTTTTGAGGACTACATGAGGGCCAAAAGAAATAGATGAGAGTAAGAGAGAATAAGCATGGCCTGAAAAGATTGCTATTCAGTGGTCATAAGCAAGCTAAGTAAGAAGCTGTACCTGAAAACAGTACGATTTGTATGAACCTCTGCATTCTCTTTACTCACTGTCTGGGGAACTGTCCCTGAATATCGTCTCTTTTATTTTCTGGACTCTAGCTCACTTACCTGGGTTTCCATTAAATCCGCATCATGCACATTGCTACCGGGCATGTCAGGGCTGAGTCGGGATACCCTGCAGATAACTGGAAGGGCTCTTACCAGTTGCTCTGATGGGACACATCTCAGGGGCGATGGTGACTCCCGGAGACCAGCATCGGCCAACATCACAGCAGCACTGCATCTTGGTTATGGACTGTGGTAGCTGGTTAGAACAGCGCCCATTTGCCAGAGCCGTGTAACAGTATCCTGGGCGAACATCTGAGAGCAGAAACATACACATACACATCACTGAGATCAAACTTGTAACAACATCTCCTGCCCCATCACCTCCACACTTCACACTTGAGCTCCGGCAGGAGGAACTGACACTCCTGCCCCCTGGAAGGAGAGCTGCTGTGCATCGCTCAGGAACAATGCTCAGTCAGAAATCCCTTCGTCTCACACCTTTTGCCCCCACAAGCTGGTGCACTTGGCCCAAGTCCCACATTCCAGTCCCAAGGTAGGAATGAATGATTACAACCATATGTGCCATAGGAAAAGGGAGACTAAGAAAATCACTGGTGGTGACAGTTAATTAGTTATAAAGACATGTCTCTATGCTGAGGGGAGACTATGTTGTTGTCCTTGGTTCAAACTAAACTCGAGCCACTTTACGCAAATATTGATATAAATCTATTATAAAACAACATTAAGTCTGCACTATAGTCTACATTTCTAAAAGATCTTTCTTATTTTTCAGTCTGAAACTGTGAGTCAGACTTGTGAGATTTTTTTTTTTAAAGAAATGAGCCACTTTGCAGTCAGATCCGACGCCTGTTAATCAAGATTTCTTTTGTCCTGAGCCCTGATGGATTTTATAAGGCACTAATTACTTAAAGTTCAAAACGTACACAATTCCAAGTTCTTAGTCCTATAGGATATAATGGTTCTCAAGGATTTTTTTTTTTTTTTTTGGCAGAAAGGTATCTTTTCGAAGCAACATGGGAAGACATATTTCTTTCTATATATCACTTTTATTGGGTTACATCATGTCTGACTGTCATGACAACATTGACACACTGAGGTACAACTCTGGGCTACCAAAGAAAGAGCCCATGACAGAGAAGAAACCTAAATGCTTCATGAGCCTTTGAGGCAGTACCATGAAACAGAGGAAGTAGCCAAGAGCAGAACACCTTGATCTACCTGACATACATTAAGCTTGTGCCTCTCTTCAAGTAAAGCATATCTCCACATGGTTCATATAAAATAGTTTTGAAATGTAAATGATATTTTAAATATGCCCATCATTTAAAGAAATGTAAGTGGTAAATCCTTTTGTAGAGTGAGCAATATTTTAATAGTCAAAAATCTGTCCCAATGTTTCCTGTAAAACTAAACATTGAACATTAAGTTTGCCCAGAGAGGTTTACACCTCTATAATTGTTTTCATCTACATCAGTCTTAAGAACATGAACCCTTCTAATCTTGACTATTGCAATAAATCAATAAAGTGAAATAAACTTAAAAAGAAAAACAAAGTTAACTTAGTTAAATTATTGACATCAAGTGAAGAAGGCTACAACAAACCTAGGCAAACCATAAAATTATGGGTCAGCTGTAAAGGATGCAAGATTATTTCTGAAAAGTACTTAAAACCACTAGCAAGAATAAATGTGCTTTCCAGAAATTTTTTGTGGTCCCAGTTCCTGTACCTCTGGTCAGGCTAATAGTTTCAGCAAAGAGGCCGAATAAGTTTTATTCCAGCCTGGTCCAGGGTGAATGGCTGGAGAGGGAGTACGGACAAGGTATGCTCTGTGAAACCAAGGGTGGCACCTTCTCATGAAGAAGAGGGAGAAATAGAATTTCCTACATTCTAATTTGCTTCGCCTTAAAGCCACTAATATTTTGTATATTCAGGCATTAAGTAAATATTTGGGGCATGGAAATCAAAGGCTGTTGAGAATGGGAAAAGATGTTCAAAGGCTTATATCCCAGCTTCAGATTAATTTGGTGGTCAAAACTCCATGTAAACACTGGACCAAAATTTGTATACATAATTTTCAGCACGGGCTATCTTTCAGAGCAAAGCTGGGACCTACAACTGCCAATAGCAGACTCTTAATGGGCTAATGTCTATTATTTCACACATTAACTATGACACTAGTTTACTGCCCAGCTGGCTGACCTATATGTTAAATCAATGGGTCAGAGACTTAATCGGAATGGTAATCTTGGGGCTGAAAACATTAACAGCCACATTTAGGTTGCCACATATGATTTATAAATAGCACTTGTACATACAATAATTATTTTGCTAATTTTTTTTTCTTTTTGCTGAAGGAGAGCCTTTGCTTAAAATGCACACATTTGCACAACTTAAAATTTGAAAGAAAATCTATGGCTAATTAATAGGTAAAGAAGAGAAAAGCTGTGAAAACCAGGAAGCATTTGGAAGAATTGAAGGTTTCTATGTCATCAGGTATCAGTGCCATAGGAAGAGAAAAGAAAAGCATTCTGGTGCTGGATTACTTTGCATAGAGAGCAAGAGGTGGCTTTAGGATAACCTGAAGACCTATGGGAGCTGAGGGAGAAGAATGTTAGGATTTGAAGGAGATAAAGGGAGGTAGGAGGAACCACAGACACCATCTATTTTAAACCTGCCCTGACCAAGACATCTGGCAGAAAAAGAATAGGAAACTTTCCTCCTTTCTCCCCTTCTGAAAAACTTGGCCCTTCCTCTCAGGACCCAGAAATCACGTTATAGCAGAATAAATATATTATGAATCAAATAGGTGTTTACAGGTAGATAGATCCTAGCCTATCAACAGGCTTCTCCTATTCAATCACTACCACTGTTTTGTCCGACCAGGAATTAGGAGCTGTGAAGCACAAACTAGGTACAGGGCAACTTTAGGACTCCCAGGAATTGATAAGGCAGAGCATCCTAATATGAAATGACTATCTTATACAAATTATTATAAAGTGTCAAAGGAAGATCACGGAATAAAAAATAAAATAATACTGCCAGAGCTTACAGGACAAAGAGAGCATTGAGGCTGGGGAGGCCTGAGAGTCTTAGAATGTGTCGACAGAAAGTAACAAATAGTAGGAACTTCATGCTCAGAAGAGATATATAAGGAAGATACTACATACCACTATCTACATATGGAGTTTCCTATTGGTTAGATTTACTAATTCCAACCAACTAACCTACCAACAAATCTTGGATTTGTTTATAAGTTGGGGATTATATGTATTTTCTTTCCACTAGGGATAATTTTGAGGGGGGTTTATCGTGGCAGGAAGTATCTGTATTAGCCAAGGCAAAAATGTCATTTAGATAATTTTATATAATAAGTTACTAATTATGGGTACAATAAAGTTCCAAAGAAGGAGAAACAGTGCTTGCCTAGGGGTATGGTGAGAAAGAGTTACTGCATCTGGTGTTCATTTGGGAGTAAGCCATGAGAGGAGTCCACACTGTGGACCCAGGCGCAAGGTGGCATCCCAGCTCCCTCACTTATTAGTCATTTAAATAACTGGACCAAGTTGTATACCTGAACTCTCTAAACCTCAGCTTCTCCCCATCCATAGCACTGTTGTGAACATTAAGTCAGGTAATTGCCAGAAAATACCTCACCCAATTCCTTTGTAAAAATGTAGCATGGATATACTTGTTGAGAAAAGAAGAACTTTAAAAATGTAAACCATCTACTATGTTTGTGTGTTTTATCATTTTAATGTAGTTTGGGGCTCCCTTTGAAGATTAAAAAATAAAAATTCTAACGATTATCTAGCCAGTAAGAACTTCTGACCTCTCTGCTAAGCATATCCACTGGACATCATGTGCTAATTGGGACATTTTGGGGGTGGGGGGTGGGAAAGGAGCTATATGAATTGTACTTGCCATTCTTTCCCTGCAGTTTCAGTATCTATGAATAGATTCCAGAACATCAGGCAATCCAGGCACCACTGCTGTTTTTAAGGAAAAGTCCAGATATGCCTCCCTCTCTAGTTGCACTTATTCAAATGTCGACGGTACGAGACTGCCCTCAACTTTTATTACATGTGACTAAGTAAAAAGGAATTTGAAATTTCAAGCGCAATTTTGTTTTGGTCTGAAATTCATGGCCTGTGGTGAGGATGTGAAGCTGAGTGTCTTTGAAAATATGGGCCAGAAACAAACTTCAAAAGACAGCATTTATTTTTCTCCAAGGCCATGTGCCACAGGCTTCCTAGCTTTGTCCTAATAATAAGGAATAACTCATTTTCATATTTAACAAATACTTATTGAGTGCCTATGACATGCAGGGAACTGTGCTGAGAATCATCAGGGGTAAAAGGACAACAGCTAACTAGTCTTTAAGGAGAGCTTACAACTTAATTACGGAGATAAAAATACACAGACATAGAACTTCCCTATAAGGCAATTTATGAGAAGCATATCCTCAGGTAAGAGAGAAGCTGCTTTCAGGTAAGCTGATTGGGGACATCTTCAAAGACAGAGAACATGAGAAGAAAGGGGGCTTGATTTGGGAAGACGAATATTGTGAGTGGTGCAACATGTATGATTAAAGGCATGAATGAAAACAAATGGCCTGTTTGAGGGTAAGAAGCAGGGACTGTGCTGACAAATTAGCAAGTTTGGGAGGGGTCAGACAGTGAAACCCTTAACTATTAGGCTATGCATTCTGGAACTTGAACTTTATTCTAGAATAATGGAGTTAGAAGGGAGTCTTAGCAATTGCTAAATATGGCAGTTGTCAAATCTATTATTTAAACAACAGGACCCTAGAATATTTTACATAGAAGCTCAACAACCAACCAGATAAAAGCAGAGTTGCCTGGAGTGTTTTATGTGAGGCTTGGGAGTGGGAGGTAGAAGCCCTTTCCACCCAGCCTCCCCCTTTTCACGGTCCCCCTCTCTGAGACAGAGGATTTTATAGCACTTGAAAGATCCATGGGATGGGGCGGGAGTGGGGGGGCTGGGGGCATGGATTTTTAAATCATTTCTTCAATTAAAATAAGGAAGAAAGA
>NW_006442109.1:22603502-22628993 GCF_000325575.1 Pteropus alecto | reverse complement strand
AAGGAAGGAAGGAAGGAAGGAAGGAAGGAAGGAAGGAAGGAAGGAAGGAAGGAAGGAAAGAAGGAAGGGAGGAAGGGCGGAAGGAAGGAAGGAAAAGAAAAGAAAAAGAAAGATCCATGGGATTGAAAACCACTAATTTCCAAATCCTAATGGAAAATCACCAGAGGTTTTTGAGCAAGGGAGTTATTTAATTAAATCAGCATTTTAGGAAGATAAATCTGACAAGATAAACTGTAGAGAAGCCAGGAAACAGGGAGAAAATGTAAAAGATTATGGCAAAATTTCAGACTTAAATTAACATAGGTCCCAGGAAATAGTAGGGGTCAAAAGAGAGAGTGATCAAGCAAAAATGGCTTCACGGATTGACATGCGCATAAAAGACTGACGATATCCGATATTCGTAAGGTCTCCTGGATCATCTCTCTTTATTAGAGGCAAAATCCCAAAACAAGACCACCAGGGGCCTCTATCTTTAGGAAGGTGTTCTACTGTTTAATAGATTTCCATAAATGTATATTTTAGATCTTTTGAGAAATTATATGTCTCCCCTAACAGATTTGTTTTGAAAGATGTTCATTATGGAACTGATTTATAGAAACCAAGCAGGTTGTTTACCATTAAACCTACCTATGCATCTGGTACCATCCGGAGAGGTGTAAAAACCGGGGGGACATTTGCAAAAGTAACTGCTGACTGTGTTTGTACATTCACCCCCATCGCAGATTCCAGGAATGGTGCTGCATTCATCAATATCTAGAACATAAAGAAGAATTTCGGTATTTGTAGAACACAGTATAAAACTGTCATTTTGAGGAGTCAGATGTAACAGTCAAATCACGTTCCCAGAAACAGTGGTCTTTACAAAATAAAAGTTGCATATAAAATAGTGGATTCAAAAAGTGGGTGCTTCTTTTCTCAACACAGACTTATCCAAGGAATTTACTAAATTCAAATGATTAGAGCAAAAAAAAAAGAAACTCCCCTTTAAAATCTAAAACTGTGTACTGTTGTTTTACCAAGTAACTAAAGTATGCTAATATTCCTATTTGTTTTAAAATTGTTTTCCCTGCTGTCTCCGTGGTTTGCATTAAGGTCCATTTCTATTTACTCTATATTCTGCATCAGTTTCTGTATTTCCTTTCAATCTGATTTCCACAAAGCAGATACCGAAATCCTAGAGAAGACCACGTGGCCTGAGTGCTGACCAAGACTTGGCCTAGTTGGTGTTCCTGGGGGCAGTCAAACTGCCATTATGATAGTTTTCTGTAGGTTTGGACAGTGAATCGTGGTAGGCACTGGGATGCTCCACCCAGATTCTGTCAAGGGAGGACTTGCTGTCCCAGAACTGGAGGTGCCTCTGGCTCACATCTCCTTCTGGGACCACCTGAGCTGCAGAGAGACACCTCACCCAAGGCTATACTTTCCCAGGAGCCCAAACCCAATGACTGATTATGGATGAGAGGTAATGGTCCATTCCTCTCTCCACAATGCGGACAACTCTGAAAACCACTCCAACTCCCCAACTGCCTTTGGAGTCAGCTGAGGCCACTGGTCCCTTCTAAGGAAGCAATAAAAGTCCCTTAGGAAAACTCTGACCATTTCCTTCAAGGGCTGCTTTTGAAGAGCCAGAATTGTACACTGACAGTTGTCAGTAGATGTGACACCATGAAGGAAGAGAACAAATTAAGGATTTCCTGCTTACGCTAACAGTGAACTTAGGGCACAGAGCATCTGCATGGCCACGTTGCACTAAGCCAGGGAGAGGTGCAGTTTGACCCCAATCTCCCCAGAGTATTGCAATGGCCAGACTAACACCCTTGGACTCGGAAGGCCTTAACATTTAAAAATAAGAACATATTTCTCCAGCTTAAGTACTGCTCTTCACTTACAAAACATAGTTCTAAGTGGACTGGATTTAAGTATCTTCTAACTCAAGTTCACCCAGTTAGTTAGAAAGGCAGCAGTGACATTGTTTACATGCAGTTTAACCATTTTAAAGGCAAAATCCCCATTGTTTTATGCTAGGTTAGAGGCTAAACCAAACAATATTTCACTGCTTATATTAGAGTTAGTGCTAACATAAACAGCATTGTCATTGTGAAGTCATGTAATGGTAAAGGTGCATATTTTATTCCCACAGATATAAATTTCACTGGAGTCAGTGAAAGTCAGGCAGAGATACAGCCAAGGACAGAGCCTAAGGTTCTAGAACTGGCATAACATCTAAAGGCACATTTTAAGACAGTTCTTTAACATTGATCTTTCTGGATTTAACAGCCTCATACTACTTAAAACCAACAAAAGCCATACAAGTATATCAAAGAACCTGGAGGATTCAACACTTCACGTAAAGATAGAGGAGGATATAACCATAACACAAAGGTATTAAGAAGAATGTATCTTTCTCAAAGTGTCCCTAACAGTTATGTCTAAGTCATATAACACCTATCAAAGATCCTGTGAGGAGATAGTGTCCATTAAAAGAAATATTTCTCTACCTGTTAGTATAAATGATTGCTACATTCTTGTAAAGCCACTTAATATCCAAAGAAGTTATTTAAGTGACAGTATATATCACAAAAAAAGTTATTAAAAAATCAAAATTATCTTTGGCAGGATGAAGGAAAGATCCTCTTTCACATACTAGTTAGGTTAGATTTGGACCCTTTACTGACTATTATGACAACAATAATAATGAGTTAATGTATATCAAGTGCCAGGCATTGTCTAAATGCTTGCGGTCTGTCAACTCATCTAATCCTCACTGTAGAGGTATGGTCGTAGGACCTCGTTTCTGTAATTCTGGTGCCGAGGAGGCCTTCAGAAAACTGGCAAAAGTAAAACCTGAAATAAGAGCAAAGAGGTTCATTTATAAAGTGATGTTAAACCCAAGTCTCCAACTGCCAGGGGCTGGGCAGGGGGCAGGGGGCAGGGAGCAGGATTTCCACTCAGGTGCATGGTCTCAAAGGTCAGCAGGATAGGAAATACACCATAGTTTGCATCTCCCTAATTTTCACACAGATCAAGATAAAACTACCAGGCCATGTTTTTCAATTTAAGGGATCTTAAATGGCTCTGAATTCCCTTCAGTGTCCTCTCCTCAGGAAAATGTCCTTTTCCTTCACGTGTCTAGTGCTTTTCAGCTTTCCTGGACTACCTTCCGTCTCAGTCCCATTGCTTTGCAGTAATGGAAGCAGTTCCGATTTTATGACCAGGCTGTGGTGGAAGCCCCTGACAGTAAAAGGCTGGAATAAAGCATTTGAATTGGAATCACTTATACTCTAAAACTCATTCATACTAATTTATTATTCCTCCAGGCTCTTACCACTCTTTGTTTATCTCCTTTTAATAGCATTTCAGGGATCCCAAGTAGGAGAGACTCTGAGACTGGTGGCTTTCTGTTTCTGTAAGCCAGTCTGTATCAAATGCCAGCCATAAAAGTAAATCACTTTCAGGGGCCTGGTGGGGAGCGAGGCTTGGCTGGAAAGAGCTACTTCTGTGCTCTAGACAACCCCTCCCCCCATTTCCTTGGGGCAGGAGGGAGGAGAGGCAGAGCTGCTGGGAAGTAACTATCCCTTGGTAGTTGCCTGCGGCCTCACTGGCTTCTTGCTATGAGTCTGAGAAGGAGCAAAAATGGTAGGTTCCTTCCCTCCTGATTTGCTGCCCCCATTCTTTGTTCTTGGTCTTTCTTCTCATCCCCCCATCTCATCTGCTTTCCCAGGGCATTCTTCTGGTCCCTTGGCCATTTCCCTATCCTGGGACAACTCTAGCAGGAGGGAAGGAAGGAGTGTGTGTGTGTGTGTGTGCGTGTGTGTATGTTGGGGGCGGGGACGGGGAGGGGTGCAAATGGAATGAAGCTTAGTCCTGGTTCTGGAACAGGCATCACTGGGACACTCAGCTGTCCAGGAGCTCCATCCATGGACATCCATCATCAGTGAGAAATGGGGAAAACTAGTTAACCCTTTGTGGACTGTCTAGATTATTAACAGAGTGAGAGAAAAAAAAAACAAACTAAAAATTGTGGCAGCTGTTTAAAAGCAATATGTGACATTCATAACTATGAATGCCAACAAGCCTCTGAGATGAACTTCATAACACACACAAAATCCAGTCACACCACATATGCCAGCTTGCATGGTTTCTTATTCATGCAGCACCAGCAATCTGATTACAATTGGAAAATAATGAGAAATGTGCAGATGGAGTCTGGATTGCAGAACTGGAAAGAATCCCCAGATATCATCTTGTTCAACCTCCTCCTTTGAAAGTTGAAATAACTCAGAGCTGGTAACCGACTTGTCCAAGATCATACAGAGGATGAAAGACATTACCAGGACTAGGGCCAGGTCTACCTTAGTCCCAGAGCTTTTATACCTCTACTACGGAGATTTTGTTCAACAACTGTACAGGGAGTCAGTGACCTTGAGCGGTGAGAGTCAAGGGCCTGTAACCAATCACACAGAATGGAGCTCCACCTATGGCAATGGGTTAAGTAGCCCCAGGAATTCTCTTTGGAGCCTGAGAAGATAAGAACCCCTAACAGCAAGTAGCCATCAGATAAATATGCCATTATTTTAGGAAGCGAAATCTTCAGTTTTTGGCTCACATATTAGGAAGTGCACAAACTTAAGAGCTATATTTTTTAAAAATCCTTTGCATCGTGCAGTGCTGTTATAATTGTTAAAGGCTGGCCTGGTGAAAATCTAAATCACAAAATATTAGTGGTTAATTAGGAATCCAAGGGACTTTTGCCAGAAATAAAACTTAATCCTTTAATTATACTTTTTTATTTCTTAATTTCCTTCCACAGTAACCTATGCAAATATGGACTTGTTTTCCAAAAAGAGAAGGCTCATGTGTTCTCTTTCAGTGTGTACGCTCTAGATTCAATAGAAAAATCAACAACAAAGGTGGGCATGAACTCTGTTTCCCTTTTCCTCAAATCACAGCTATAAATTTCAATCTTTTTCTTCTTTAATTTATGAAAGTTTAATAATTATTATTTAATCACTTCAGCTTGTTAGTTAACAGATCAAATGTACCTAAATTGTATGTGTTGATATAAAACTTGGTACATGACTTTTTTTTTAAGTTTTGGGAGGAGAATATTTTAAGAAGAGGGAATTCTGCAAAAGAAAGATCTCAAGAAAAGATGCTTTCATCATCACAAAGGGAGTGAGGGTTAGCATCTTGCAAAGTGATAAAACCAATATTGGATTGAATTTTTTTAAAAAATTACTGTGGGCTTCCAGGTACCTAGTTCCTTCCTCTCCAGGTAAAGAGGAAGAGATACATTTAAAAAGCCACTCAAAGCGATAACAAAGGTGTTGGAACAATTTTTAGAAGAGCGCAGAATCTCATCGTGGCCTGACCATCAGCCTAGGGCACATAGATGGTCTCTTCATCCTTTCAGTGAAATGGCCCAGATTTTCTGGAATTTCTCCTATTGACCTTCTGGGGACCATCCTGTGCCCAGAGTTATGCCATTCCCACAGTGAAGCGCTGGAGCGGGAGAAGAGCAGGGTTGTTGGAGGGGATCCAGCTCACCATGTGTCTTCGGAGGACTTTCCAATTACTTTCCTGCCTGAGTAAGACAGGTCAACAATGCCCATACCAGCCTCCAGGCCAGACAAAGTACATGCAATACAAATAGGATATTCTCTTCCAATATCAATTTTGCATAAAAATAAAATAAAAAGGAAAGGGAAAAAGCCATTATCTGAATTTAATGTAACAGTAGATGGCAAAGGAAGGAAAAAAGATCTAGTCAAAGTATTCTGTTTCTATCTTGCTACTGACTTCAATAGATAGTTGGAAAAAAACACATTTGTGGAAAAAGATTAAGTAATTCTCAGACTGAACCATAATAGGTTTCTTAGCCTTAATAAAAGGATTTTAAATCATTTTTCCTTCAGTCTGAATATTAAATCTGTATGTCTTATGTCTAGTTCATAACCATAGAAGGTAATCAATCATGAATGATATATTAACTGACTGGTTCGAATGAAAGGTAAGAGATTCAGGAAAACAATTCTAGTCCAGGATGGGAGCTGTCATAATTCCAGAAAGTAAAACATAGACTGGACAAGTCAGATGAACCATGTTGCCCTAAATCTTAAAGCTGACTCTGTCTCTTGAAGCCGAATATATTAAAAGCTGAGAAAGCCTAAAAATGTAAGATATAACCCATTGTTGATGTGGTTTTTGCATGCGATAAACCTTAATAGCTTTATTAGTGTCATAAAAACATAGGTATAATAGTACCTGAAATCTATACCTTAATAATTTAAATATTTTGAAATATTAGGAAATGTAGTTGTTAAAGGAGAGGTAATGGCTTACATCTAGGAAAGTAGACAGTATAATATGATACAATGAGAGCTAGAGTGTGAATAAAAAAAGTAAATTTTAGTACTATCTGAATGACCTCAAATAGGCACTTAACATACCCAAGATACAGTTCCTTAATTTATAATATGAAAGGGTGGAACTAGGTAATTCCTCGCCCTTTCCATATTAACTTTCTCTGCTTCTAACTTGATCCACAATAAAACTTCTAAAACATATTGGCCTATAGAGAGGCAATTTTATTGTTTTTTTTTTTTAAACTTAACAATGTTTTTGAGAAGCCCCACGTCTTTAGAAAACTTCATTTTTCACAGCTACCACAACTATTTATAGCATGTTCAAGAATATATCATCATAAATTCTGTGATGATGAATAACTGAAAATAACTCTAACCCATAAAGATAATTCTACCAGAGTTAGATTACACAGTTTTAGGGCAAGTAGATATTAAACTTATGTGTAATTTATGAATTGCACCTCAAATTTAAAGCTGTCTTTCACGTGTGTGATATACCGTGGCTCTCAACAAAAAAAGATTAATGATGCCAGGCCAGATAAATGCCTTGGAACGAACTATTTCTCATTGCTAGGGTTTAGGAGTACACATACAACAGTAACTGCTGTCAACAAAAGTGCATGAATCTAAATGAACCCTCATATCACACCAGGCAGAGTGAGTTGAGAATGAAGGTAAACGTTTTCTCTGCTAAGCTTGATCAGAGATGTAGCCTTAAGAATGCTGTCACATTATTGTCAGATATCACATATATAAGGTATATGCACTCACCAAAGAAAAGAGAGTTCAACGCTGCCTACCTATTTCCTGGATGTCTCCCTCTCATGAAAAAAAGCATTTATTACACTTGGAAGCCAGGCCTCTTTTTGGCAAACAGCAGTAGTGGTGAATATGAACACATTCTCTGTATATACATTTTTAGAACCTCAATCTATAAACTAAATGTAAATAAATCAATTTACCTCATTATTTTTGTTTGATTAGCATTAAAAGGTTTTCATTTGATAGGCAGAAAAGAAAATCCTAAACTTGGACTTGGAGAATTAATATGAGTTAATAGAGCTCTTTAAAAAATCAAACACACATTTTTAACTAGAAAAACATCAAAATATGTTATTCTGAATGATAGGTAATGATCAAATTTAAAATCATATCTCTAGGACTATGCAAAAACATGTCTTGAACATTTAAACCCAAATATTGGTTCAAAAATATTTCATGTTTTAATATTTAATTTGATTCAGATGGATCTCTTATTTTGAGTCTATAAAAGTGGAAAAAGCTGCAGGGTTTTTCTGGTTCAATAGCACAAAGGCATATTATTCCTGGTAAGAATATTATATTTATACATTTACAGAAATGACAAAGACAGAGGATTTAGGAACAATTTGCAAAAAGTCTGGTCACTGATTGGGTTTTGCCTGCCCCTCCACCCCTTAACTGCAGAGCATGATATTTCTTACCTTCACATTTTTGTGACACTTCATTAAATTTGTGTCCAGCAGGGCATTTGCACTCAAAAGACCCAACAGTATTAATGCAATTTCCTCCTTGACAGAGCCCAGGGATGGCCTGGCATTCATCCACATCTGTCAGATTTTAGAAGAGAGAAAGAAGGAGGAAGGGAGGGAGGGAGGGAGGAAGAGAGGGAGGGACTTGTAGTCACAGAGAAGAGATAGGTGGAGGTGGTTACCAGATGCATATATAAAATTCGTTGATGCATATAAAATATTCTTATAATGGTCTATAAGAAGTTATAAGCATTCTTTATTTTCTCATCTTCTACCTTCTCTCATGTCAAGGAGAATATTTGTACTAACTTTTATTATGGGTTTTATTATGCATGCTGCAAAGTACAACTATACAATAAAAAAAAGGTTGACAGTAGTAACTAGAGTTATTCTAGAAACCCTTACAATCAAAATGCAACGTATTTCTATAACGAAATTGCCTTTGAGTTGTAATGAATAATTCAGTTAAAACAAAATTTACTGAAATAAGATCAGACTACACAAGACAGCTAATGTTTTTGTACAAATGAAATGAAAAATAGTCACCTTACATCCTGTAGAATTGTCTTGCCCAGTGAAAATTAAACAACCTAGCAAATTAGTCCAAGAAGTAAGAGAGATCCCCAGATGATGGTACCTTGCTGGCAGAGCAGCTGCTAGAGCGGATCTTTCAAAGTCAGATCATGTCCTCCTCACCTTAAAACTCAAGTCCACATTAAGTCCCAGAAGATTCTACCTGACCCTTCTACTTTTTGACCTCATCTCCTACCTCCTCCCTCTCTCCCTCCCTATCCACACTGGTTCCTTGCCTTTCCTCAAATACAGCAAGGATGCACCTATCTCGGGGCTTTGTGGTGGCAGCTCTTCTGCCTGGACTATTCTTCCTCTATACCACTGTGTGGTTCATGTTGTCCCATCCATCAGGTCTCTGCTCGAAAGGCACTTTAGAAGTTGACCTTTCCCTGACCAGCCTAATAGCAAGACCCATCCCCTGTCATTCACCACCCTTCTTATTACTTGGCTTATTTTTCTCCATAGTAGGAATCAAGTGACTTAAATATGTTTGCTTTCTTTTGATTTATAAGTTGATGGTCTTCAATACAAACATCAAGAGAACAGTTTTTTATTTTGTCCATTCTGTTCACTGCTGTATCCTCAGAACCCAAGGAATAAATATGGAACTCCAAATACGAACCTTCTGGGAACAAACGTAATCATTACAGGCTCATTATGTTCAGTTAGAAAGATCGTGAAAGTTCATGTACATTCTCTCCACCTCTTTATCCACAACATACAAAAGTCTGGTTTAATAAAGATCCCAGGAGGGTAGTCTAACTTTTCTTCTACTGCTTTGGGTATTTTTTTAGAAATCTGGAAGCCTAGTATACTCTTTAGTTTGAGTCTTCATTGTGTGAAGCAAGACAGCAATCACAATTGTATACAATTGTAAGATCTCTAAAAACCTACATTCTTTTTTATATTCTTTTACTACAAATTTTTAAAAATTAGACATTTATACTTTTTAAAATTCAAAACCTGCATTCTTAAGAAAAGTTGGCACACAGGAAAGGGGGGTACTAAAGGAACAGCAATTTATACTTCAATAAATTCCACTTCTGATAAACACTGTTGGTGCTGACTCCTGGCTTCTATGTACAACATACAACTGCTACGTATGAACTTTGACTGGCAACTGGACACTCAAAATTTGGCTCTCTGGTCACTGTTAGTGAGTTCATGGGTATTAGCTGACTTCAGAACACCAAGACCAAGAATTTCTTCAAAATTCACTAGGACTTTCTAAGGATGAAAAAATAAAAGTGTCACTTACTATTTTAAATAGAATGTCCTAGCCCACAAATGAATAACTGTATGTGAAATATAATTAGATTATGTTTTAGAGCCAATCTCGATTTTTTCTTAGACCAGAATTTTCCATTCAATTGATATGTTGAAAATGTTTATTAAGATGTCATTTGAAATTAAGATTGTACATATAAGTAAAACTAGATAGTCTGGTCGATCATAATTTTTGGCCAAGAGGAAATAGACATTAAGGCATTCTCTGCTGGCCATTCATTCTAAAAATAAAGACAGAATAGGCTCCTTTATGAACTCATTTACCCACAGCCCCTTCTATCTGGCCCTCGGACTGAAAATACCGGCAAGAAGACAAAGCCCCAAGCTGATAACAGAATCTGTCAGGAAAAAAAAAATGAAGCATTTCATTTTCAAAGTGGCGATGCAATTACCATTTTGATTCCATGGGTTTTCACAAATTTTCTTATAAAAAAACTTTTCTTGGATGTTGAATAGCAGAGTCAGAAAGTGACAGAAAGAAAATACTTGAAAAGTCCAGATTGTCTGAAATGAATAGCTTTTTTTTTTTCCCTTTCTTTCATTCTCTCTCCTCCAACTATCTTAACGCCTCAGCCTCTGACAATGAATGACTCATGGACTGGCAGCTGGGCACTCAACATCTGGCTCTCTGGTCACTGTCAGTGAGTTCATGGGTATTAGCTGACTTCAGAACACCAAGACCAAGAATTTCTTCAAACTTCACTAGGACTTTCTAAGGACGAAAAAATAAGATGGCACTAAAGGGGGACTAAATTTACTCTTTATTTTATAAAATCGTACAATCAACTCCTTCGTAATTCTAAGGTTTCAGTGACTTCTTGCTGCTCCTGATGTCCAGGATACATTCAAAGTTGCGTAGTAGTTGTATGTTGTACATAGAAGCCAAAGGTCAGCACCAACAGTGTTTATCAGAAGTGGAATTTATTGAAGTATAATAAAATAGAGCCCCCACAGAACTATGTGATTAAGCTCAAGTTCTGTTTTACTGCATATTATCCTTAGAATTAACATATAGAACAAAACTAAACTGGGATCTATTTGCCTCAGAAAAGCATACCTTGAATTTTCTGAAAACACTGTGACTTGCTAAAAAAGCACCGAAGATGTCTAAAGGAAACAGATACAGCCTGGGAGTTTTCAATCCCATCAGTTTAGTGCAGAGCTGCCTCTGTTCACTTCCTCCTGTTTCCTGCCAGACATCCAGACAATAAAAGAATTTGTACAGCTGGAAGAACAGGAGTAAAAGCCAAAAACAGAGTAAAGGCTTCTATGGGAGGCAGGAGAAGAGGCAAGCAGGCTACATCTGGGGATATTTAAAACTGTGAAACAAATCCTAATTTATTTTTGACTTGTAAAAAAAAAAAGCATAATGTAGCATGTAAAATGGAGAGAGGAACAATTTTCTACAGGTCAGCTAAGTACAACCCATGAAACGGAGAAACTCCAATGATGTCAAATGAAGTGGGGGAAAATCAAGAAAAACAAACTACCCTGTTCACGAATTTTGCTTTGTGTTTATATACAGTATTGCTATAATGTGCAGCATGGCTGTAAACAGAATCATAGCGCCTCATGGAAACACCTCCGAGGTCGGAAGGAGAAACTGCTGGCAAGGAAAAATCCAGGGAGACCAGCTGCTTTCTCCTGAACCGTGCTTCTAATGTCTAAGTTGGATATCATGCCGTCAGCAAAATCGTGAAGTTATGTCTCTGATGCTGCTTTTCTCTTCTCTCCAACTCCGTTGGAGAATGGCTCTCCAGAGCAAATAAGATGAATCCATTAACAACTCCATCAGCGTGGGGTTTACCTTGACAAGCTCCCGTGCGGATATTTGGAATGAAGCCTCGGCGACAGGGGTGGGGCTGGGCAGGGCACATCTCACAAGGGTGGCCCCAGGCTCGGCCCACTGTGGCA
Organism: Pteropus alecto; assembly: GCF_000325575.1. Classification (NCBI taxonomy): domain Eukaryota; kingdom Metazoa; phylum Chordata; class Mammalia; order Chiroptera; family Pteropodidae; genus Pteropus; species Pteropus alecto. The sequence continues at coordinate 22,617,343 of NW_006442109.1, read as the reverse complement.
CAGCAGAGAGTTTTTGTGCAGACAATCCCGCTTAGCTGTCCCTGGCACATCTGGTTGCTGACCACAGTAAAACATGGGCCTGTCCTGTAATCTGAAAATAAAGGAGAATTCCATGAAAGTCCAGAAAAGCAAGAACCACCACACAGAGAAACAGCTGTGCTTCATCTTGGTTAACTACAAATTGAGAAACGGTCTTCAGGAAGAGAGCCACACATCACTGACTCCATCTGAAGCCTCGAGAGATCAGTCTACCTCTGAATCCCATTTTCCTCACCTGCAAAATGGGGATAAAACCACCGGTTCCTATCCATCTGCTGTGAGAACTGGATGAGCTAACATTAAATACAACTATGATGTGTTACACAAATATAATAATATTATTACATTAGAAAACTCACTCTAGAAAACGTATCAGTGCCTACCTACTATGAACCAGCCCCCATGCTTGATGTAGATGCTTTAGTGATGAAGAGGCCAAATCTCTGCCCTCAGAGCTTACAGTCTATTATAACTCATGCTGGAATAAGCAAAGAATTTCAAAACTTTCAGTGAGGCAACTCATGGCACTTTCTTCCTGGGAGTTCCTTGAACAAAATTAATGGTTACCCATTTCTTCTAGATTAGGTCCATCTTATTTCGAATACAAAAACCAAGCAAGTAAACAGAACAACATTTTTTAAATTTAAGCCAGGTAAAAGACATTAGATATTTAATATAAAGAGTAAGGACACTGGTCTGAAATCATTGTAATCCCTGGGCAAAAAAAAAAAAAAAAAAAAGACCATCTCAAAGCAAACAGGGATAAACTAAGTCCACAGGAGAATTTCCGAGTAGTTTCATTGGATATAAGATCTGCCTCCTTTTTTTTTTTTTTCCTGTTGAAGGGAGAAAGTCGATCTGGATTTGACAGCCAACAAATAAAGATTAAGATGTAGTAAGCACAGAAGACCAAAGCCAGGCTGAGAGAAATCGGGGCCATAATACCCATTTCTGTTCTACAGTAGCTTTGACAGATAAGGGGATGCTGGGATGTGGCAAGACTCATTGGCTCCTATCTCCGACCCAACAATGTATGCTTCCTTGTGTCATTTTTGGAAGCACACCAGATACAGATAGAGTGTTTCCTGTGGGTCTAAGGATGAGCTCAATGACCGCAATATGTTCCTTTCATCACTGAGTTCTACAGTTTTACGGAAATCACTGGGTACGCCAATGAAACCACTGGGTTATATTTTCATTTTTATTTTCTTCTTTCTTTCTCTAAGTAGCTAATGGGACATAGGCATGCAATTTACTAAAGACAACTCTTAAGTACAGTACTAGCAAGACTGACCTTACACCTTTGTTCCCCTCAAGTCTCTACATGCTCTGGGCTTAGCCACCTTTCCAGACCGATCTCCTGACACTTTCTCAGTTTATTATTTATCTTTTTACTTTGTTTATGTCTTTTTATACCCTGCTGATTATTTTTATTTTTATATAGTCAAATTCTAGGTATATTTTAATACCCTTCATGATATGCCAGATATATTCAAAATCTGCCATCTTATTCCACAGATACTGAATTCAAAAATTAAATTCTTGAGCCGTTGAATAAAATCTCTGCCTTCATTTCATTATCAATAAAGAAAAAAACCTGTCAGCACCAAGTTTGCAATAAAATTGCTCTTAAATGCAATAAGTACATGGACAAAACGCAATGCTAAACTCATCTTTCTTTCTTTGGCTCAATTTTCCCAAATATCATATATAGACATTTAATAAATACTTCTCTGATATACTATGTTTCTTTTCCCTTTTAATATTTTATCATGTAATTTTCTGATATAAAAATAAATAATTATTTCAGACAACTACAAAATAAAAATAAAGCATAAATAAGAAAATAAAAATCATATGTAATTACATGTAAAGCAATACTTGGTAACATATTGGTTATATTATTTAACATAACTTTACATGCATGCGTATTTTTTTTATCAAAAAATGAGTTGTACTAAATATACAATTTTGCATTCTGCTTTTTCACTTCACATTGCCAAAAGCATTTTCCTGTGTAAAATTAAATGCTGTTCCAAAATATAATTTCGATGGTTGCATAATTTTCCTTCAAATTTAGCATAATTTATTCAATAATTGTCTTACTGTGCGTCATTTAAATTGTTTGCAATTCTTCATTATTACACACAACATTCAGTGTACATTACCAATAAATTCCTTTCACATGAAAAATGTTTAGTCTCATGTAGCAGCCATCAAGATTTTTATGACTATACATATCTTACATCTGAGACTAGAAAAATCACAGCGACATAATTTTTTACTTAAAAAAATAAATGAAACCTTCTATGTTAGGTAAGAAGGAAGAAAATTTTAGAGGGTTTTTTCCCTCTTAAATTTATTGAGACAAGTTCAAATGTTTTAATCAAACAGATTCATGTTGGTGTGCCATTTTTGATCTTTATAAAACATAATAGAACATGAATTTTAATTTAAAATCCACTCTTCAACACTTCTTGGATTTGCTTTTCCTCTTCATTTTGCCAAGATACTCTATGGAATTATTCTACATATGAAGTCTGCAAAGATTCAGGATAGGTGCAAATACGGTGATTTGAGAGTGACACCAACAAAATCGGGGCACAATACAAAATGCTAGGAAAATATGATCCAGTCCTGTCTAACACTGGTTCATGACTTCAGACACACATTCCTCATTGGAAGGTCTTCATAAAAAGAAAAATAACCCTTAAGACTTTTCCAGAGTCAACAACATCTTGCCCTCATTTCAATAAGAAACACATGAAATAGAAATAGTACTTGTTAATTCTGACAATATTCATTGGGCGCCTCTAAAGCCCATAAGGACTCAACTTTATGAAATGTACTAAATGTTTGGCAAATAATTTCAGTATAGATAACAAAATTTATTGACTTAACACATTTTCACTCTAGATCCTTATCACTATGGACAATGAACCAGCTCATTTGACAGTGCTGACTAGTTTGTGGACATAAATGTATTTGTAGAGCCATATTTTCAATAAAAATTATTAATTGCAGAAGGAGAAGAATAATCTGGATGAAACAGAATTGGATCTAAAAATCTCTTGGAAGATAAATGCCCTATTAACGTGTTTTTCAAATGTCATTCTAATTTAGCAGCATGTGTTTTTTGCCCTGTACTTCATTTAGATGGCCAAAGATGCTGTTTTTAGTACCATACTCCAACCACAGAAACGAATCTGCCCACATTCCCAATTCCTTACCAATAATCCAATTATTTACAATTATTCCCAGAACTTACATGATACGGGCTAAATTTACATACTCTCTTCTTTTTCCCCAGATAGTCCCAGCGCTAGATAGGAAATGTGCCTATTTCAATGCTTGGATAATGTCTGACTCATTTCCCCAACGTAAATCATTATTCCTAATGCAACTAAAATATAGTATTAAAAATACTTTCTGTTTGCAAATTGCTCCACAATCACTTCCTTATAAAACCTCCATGAACTAGGGCAACAGGCCAAGCCTTTCCAAAATTAAAAGGCAATTTTACTTGTTTTTAACTGGCTTACTCCAGTATGGCTAGTTCATGGGAAATTCTGCATCTACATGTTCCCATTCTGAGTGGTTAGGCTTGAGTTCCCCAGTCCCCCAAGATTCAGCCTTAAGGCTTGGGATCTAACCAACGTGTGTCTGCAGCCTTCGATCCTCAGTTCATTCCCAGCTATACAGCTCAGAATGCTGTGACATACTCATTATTTCACTTTCGTTTGTAATTGGACTTCACCCTGAAGCAAATGCATCATTCACTACGAATATTCTGTGGTACAATGAATTTTTGTCACTCCTGCCCAGTCACTAAACCACAAACTGCAGGGAAGGCACAAGGATATAATTTTGGGCACTAGACTCTAATTATTTTAAATCCTTTTCATAAAAATTACAAACAAAAGTATGAGATATCAATTTATCCATGACTGAGAGGGTCACAGCATGCTTATTCCTTCCAGGTAGGTTGGCTTGAGACACATTGGTTGGTCTAAGTTCCTAATACGTGGAATTTTAATACAACCTTCTGAGGAAGGAGTTCAGAGAACTTTTAGTCTGATGAAAATCAAAGCAAAGAAGTTCCATGATCATAATCAGTCTCATAATTGCTATTTCTTCTTACTTCAATTATTTTTAACATTAGAACATAACAAAATCACCTAGGGAGGGTTTTGTAAAATATTGAAGTCTGGCCCTCACCCTTGTTCTCCCACAGGCCTCCCCCATGGAATCTGATTCACTAGATGTGGCATGAGGTTGGGGCATCCATATATTACGTAAGCCCCCAAAGTGATTTTACTTTCTAGGGCTCAAAGTTGTAGGTCTCTCTCTATTTCTTTTTTAAGCATTATTGAGGAGTGCTTATTTTCCATTATTATTGGAGGTGTTTGCAAGATAGCTGACTGCTTATCTGAAAGTCTAACCTTAGAAATGTGAGAGATCTCATAAACTGGGATCACTGCCACTCAACATAACCCAGTATCTCTCAATCAGGACCGCCACTCATTAATCGTGGCAAAATAGCATTCATTTCTATAGTGAGGACTGATTACGAGGTACTTTATTGAGTTCTTTATTAATTACACTAACCACAAGCTCACTAAAACAAATAACAAATCAAAATTTAAGAAGGCCAATCACCCATTCCTCTGCTGACTTAATAGTCATGAATTTACATTTGCAAGATCTCTCTTCCCAGTATTAGAAAGCGCACTTATATACATGACTTCACTCTACTACCGTAAACTCCTATTCCAGCTTCCCTGTCCAGTGCTGCAGCTAGTACCTGAGTGAAATTCCAGGGGAATTTCCCAACCAAGATCCAAACACATTGATCAAACTTAGCATCAATAACACCAGAAGTTAACTCTTAATTTCTTATCCCTATCACGGACCACTTTGAAATCCTTCCACAGCTCCTGATTTGATAAAATACAAAGTACTAAGCATTATTAAACTTTAATCAAATCACGCTTCCAGACCTAAATGCCAGCTGAGAGGGCATACAGGGATAGAAGAACAAGATAAATGACACCACAAGGAAACAATCAGAAAACCCAGAATTTGTGATTTTCAAAGACAACTGTCCTGGACTTTTCCAAAAGTAAATGAAACCCCATAGCTGCTCAAAAAAAAAAAACAAAAACAAAAACAAAAACAAAAAACAAAACAAAACAAAAAAACCTTAATTGAATACTGTTTCAAAAAGAGACAATGGGGAAATTTTATATGGGCTGATATGACATGATATTGTGGAATTGTTGTTCTCTTAAATGTGATTATGGTATTGTTATATAAGAGAATGTCTTTATTGTTTAAAGATGTGTCATAATATATGCAACTTAATTTGCAAATGATTCAGCAAAATACACAACAATTATATATACAAATATATACAAAATATATTATTATGTATACATACATAATAATGTGTATTATATGCTATATACTATATAGTACACCAATAATGTATAATATATAAATATATACAAATTATATTATATGTTTATATAAATATACGCATATATACATATGTACATAGAGAGTACTATGTGTGTAAAGTGAAAAATGTAACAAATATGTAGGTAGAAGGTATATGGATATACTTTATATTATTACTTCAACTTTAATGTAGGTTTGAAATTTTTCAGAATAAAAATTCTGAGGAGTGGGAATTCCTTTCTGGGCTACTTTTACTAGACAATATTGCCTCTCACATTTTATTCAAGCTTCGTTTAATTATACAACACATTTAGTTCTATAAAATACTACATGGAAGATTATGAACATTGTCTACATAATGTAATTTAAAGAATATGACCTTTTGACAAAATTTACTAAACTACTGTACGTAAAATATTTATCTTTACGCAACTGTATCTTAATTATAACTAATGTTTTTTTAAAAAGCATTTTAGAAATAAAGCATAAGACTAAATGCAAAATTATTTCTACATTGGTATTTTCAATGACCTTTAATTTCTTTAATTCATCAGTTATAAGTATTAATTGCTATTATAAACTTTAACATAAATATTGTTCAAAACTGCAGAAATATGACTTGTTGTACAACTTTTAATCTAAAATGCATACTAAGCGATTCACCAAAATTCAGGCCATATTTCTGTGGGACCCAATTATGTGTGGCAGCAATTCAACTCCAGAAAATTGTTACCACATTTTATTCTGTTCCATGATGAAGAAAACAGTAAGCAATCTTGTTCAGGGAAGAGCAGGTCTCATTTCTGAATAATCATTTACCTGACATTATTTGTTCCCTCACTGTACATCCTACAAGTCATTACTGATTTTCATTTCCCCCCAAAAGTTATCTCTAAATTACCTTTACTGGAAAAAAAAGAGTGAAAGGTGACCAGAAATCAAATCTAGTTCTGGTGATATATTTACCACCAAGATAATAAAATCATAGAAAGTGTCTTTATTTTTAATGGTTTGCAAATTCCACACTAAAGAACCAGCTGGCTCTGATTTATTCACTTTTAAAATGGCTTGTATGAGTGCCATGTTAAATCAAACGGCAGTTTTACCACAGAGCATCAGCTATTGAACAGCAAGACAAAAACAATAGTATTATATAACAATTTGATTTATTTGTTCTTTCATATTTTCTTCAAAGCCACCAAGTATAAAACATTCTGTCCAATCCAAAAGCAAGATTAACAACATAAAAGTAATGGGCCCTATGATCGATGATATTTGATCAACTCATATATCTTAAAGGTGCCTTGTAATGTTTTATTTCTAAATATAAGTTCTACCAAAAATGAATTAAATTTCTAAAGGATCCTAAATTAAAATTGGAAAATTATTACTATAAATAAGTTTTTTTTTTTAATTTAGTGGATAAAGGCCTATGTCTGTAAATGGGCAATAAAAAAAAAATGATTAGAAATATTCCACTGTAGGTTCCACTAATACGAGATACCTAGAATAGTCAAATTCATAGAGACAGAAAGTAGAATGGTGCTTGCTAGGAGCTTGAGGGAGGAAGAAATGGGAGTTATGGTGTAAAGGGTACAGAGTTTCACTTTGGAAAGATAAAAAAGTTCTGGAGATGGATGGTGGTTGTTTGCACACAATGTAAATGTACTTAATGCCACTGAACCATAAACCTAAAAATAGCCAAAATGGTAAATTTATATGTTAAGTGTATTTTACCACAATAAAAAAGTATCCCACTTTATAAAATAAAATAAAATTAGACATTCTGATTTCAATGATCAGGTTCAACGAGTAAACTTCCCAACTGTAAAATGTAATCAAGGGTTTCTTCATTCAAGAAATATTTATTGCTACTATGTTGTATTTGTGAGCAGCATGTGAGAAAGTCCCTGACCACATGGAGTTTACAATCTAGTGGGGGAGGTAGTAAATAAATAGGTAAATATGTTTAAAGTAATTTTAGATTTGAGAGTGTAATTTAGTTAGCAAATGAAATAAACATGGTGCTGTGATAGAGAGTAACTGGGTATATTTATCTCGGTAAGAATTATCAGGGAAGACTTCTTGGAGGAGGTGACATTTAAATTGAAGCCTAAAGGATGAGCGCAAGCCAGCTGTGCAATGTGAGAGGAAGTGCTTTCCAGGTTTAAGAGACAGCAAGAACAGTGGCTCTGAGCTGGGAGACAGCTGGGCTTCTCTAGTAAAGAGAGAATGCCACTGTGACCAGAGCTTAGAGAGCAAGGGCTAAGGGGCACGCCACGAGGTTGGAATGTTAAACAGGGACTGAATTACACAGCACATTCTAGGCTTTGTAGCCACGGAGAACACTATATGTTATTTATAAAGAGTGCTGCTTAGAGGGCTCAAGAATGGAAATGGGAAGGCTTGCAGAGAGGCTGCTGAAGGATTTGAGGTAAAAGATGGTGATGACTAGACAAAGGTGGTGCTGCAGAAATGAAGAGAAGTTGGCAGGTGGGGGATGCTCAGGGGGTATAGAACCAACAGCACTTAAAGATGGATTGGATGTGAAGGTGAGAGAAACAAGAGACAAGAATGACTCCTGGGTGTCTGGCTGCAGTAGCTCAATACATGGCCAGCGACTTACTGAAAAGCAGAATCTGTGGGAAGATGAGGCTCTAACTTTCAGCGTGAAAGTTCTTCACACTTTCATAATCAAGTACCTAGTACAGGACAAGTGATTTGAATTGATGAGGCTGGCCCTGCATAAAACAATACTGTCTGTAAATCCGGATGCTATCGAAATAAAACAAAACCTATGTGCAATGAAATTATATCTTGGTCTGTATGTTTTAGCTTTTTCACTAAATTTCTTGTTCTTCTTCTCAAGCATTTATCACATTCAGATATTTATACATAAACTTTATGGTTGAAATTCTTACTTCAAACATGTTTGGCCACAGAAACCTGAGTGTTAAGTACACATGGTTCAGACCAACAATATGTGACGGAATCCTGGCATGGTGGGCGGGATTTCCTCCAGAGGAACTGCACTGTTGCTTCTATGAAATGACAGGACGAGGGAATCCAAGACCACTAACGTTCTAGCTGCCAGCCCTAAGTTCATTCTACAGGAAATAGATACATACCACATTCCAGTGATATTATCAACTCTCAGGGATCTGGTGAAAAACTTAAAGCAAGGACAAAAGTTCAGCCATTAACCACAACTGAGAAATGCCTCATATAAATATGGACTTTCTATAATATCAAGACAGATAGATGACAGTGAGATAGTTTAGATACATTGGTTGGGAAGTATTATTTCTAGAATAGGCTTTTTACCAAATATTCATTTGCTTATGGGTATCTGATAAACAGGTTGTTTCTTTCTCTCTCTCTCTCTCTCTCTCTCTCTCTCTCTCTCTCTCTCTCATACACACACACACAAACACAGGTACACGCACACATGCACACACATACACACAGACACACACACCATTGAACTATGCTATGCTAATATACTATCAAGCAGTTCTCAAGATAACCTTCCTATTCTCAGAATTTTTCTTTGGAAGAAAATGTCTTGATGAATGAAAAATTCCTGAGACTATTTCCAGCTCAGGGTGTGGTGCTGAACTCAACTGAAGAAAGACAAGTCAGAAAAAAGTACAAGAATTACTCAGAATACATGAGTGAACCGTGCAAAAAAAAAAGGCACAGAAGTTAAGGGGATGGGAGAAGCAGTGGTATCAAAACCCAGTCATAAATGTCTAATTAATCAACAAAAAAAAGATTCTTGATAAAAATTCATGCATGATCAGATATCAAAATGTGGCAGAAGAACAATTTTCTGAGACCAAAGACTAAAAGCATTAGAACTTCAACACTGCATTTCTGCTATTATTTTATGGTCATCTATCTTTAAGATGAACCACATGAACTGAGAGTGTGTCACTACCTGGACAATCACAGTGGCTTCTCACCACCTTCACTAGTTACATACAGGTTTTGATGTTCTGGAACATTTATATGTTTTGTAGGCGACAACTGTTGTACAGCATAGAATAGCAATTACACAAACATGCGCCATGCTCTTTGGAAGCGATAATTGTGTCTCAGACATTCCAGGTTAATGATCCAAAGAGCTAAATATTAATACTGCAGTATACAGGCAGATAGGTCAATCTAGTTTTAATTAAGTTTTGCCTCTGCAGCCAGTGAAAGAATGGCACACAGCACAGAAATTTCTATTCTATAGAACTAGAAAAAAATTCTAAAGTTGCTCCCGAGACTATGAGGTCTACAACTATTAAATCATGTGCTATCTGAACATTAAAGAGGCACTATGTTATATTGTTCCCTCTTACCACTTACTAAAGATTTACATCAACTTGGCCAGACACTGGGGTTTCATCTGAGGCAGCTAGTTAGATACGTGCGGAAAGTACATATGGTTAGGAAATAATAAGAGACAGCATTAAAAGTGGTTTAACATGCCCCAAGAGGCAAGCCGAACACCACAATTTTCTCCAACTGTGGAAGAAAAAACAACTTGAGCCAGATTCTGGCTCTCTGGATGTATGAACAGGTCTGCATTGTATTCCCTTGGATATTTATGAAGCACGTTAACGATAATTAAAATTGAATTTCCAAGCCTTTAAGGGTAAAAGTTAGCAATATAATATCAACGACCTTGGAGAGTGTTATAATTCAATCTACATCATATTCGCCATCCTGGGATTTAACTACCGATATTCAAAATTCACAACTTCTGCATGAAGCAAGTGTTCTTAGGCTCTATGCTTGTGCAATTACCTTCTACTCGAATGTATGTTTCATTTTCTGCAGTAGTTCTGTGGCTTAAAGGTACTGCTGCTGGGCTATTAGCATTCAGATTTCTCTATTCTGGGGTTCTTAACCCGAAGATCACAGTTAATACTCAGGAGGTCCAAAGGCACCCTGAAATTGTATATAAATCATGGGTACCGGTATAGTAGTTCTGGACATGGTAAAGGACCTGGTATCCGAATGCATCCAAGTGGGGTGATCGCTTGTCCTCTTCCAGACATCTGGAATTGGGATTAAGAAGCACTGGTCTTAATCCTTACAGGCGGCTGGAACTCCAGATGATGTTACCTTGGGAGCTGTGGGCCAGTTGTACTCAAAAATGCACAGAGCAGGCCATTTGCATGGAGTAAAGACAAGACTGCAGGGAGGAGCAAAAACAGGGATGATGTGACTGACTCCAGAGAGAGGCTGAGAGAGCATCTGATTCCTGCTTCCAGCCCTCAAGAAAGCCCTGCTGCACCACTGCCCTGGGGTTCCTGGGACACCCCGGGTTCCTTATGATAAACCTTTTCTGAGCAAGCTAGTTCCATTACTTGCAACCAAGTGGATTTGACCCATTACTTGCAACCAAGTGGATCCTTTTGGATAGAAGAGAGTTCACAGCTTTTCTCAGATCCTTAAAAGTGTTCATTGTTCCAAGAAGGTAATAAGCCTCTACGCTATTTAATAAGAAGTCATTAATAAGAGTTGAGTACTACTTAGATAACTTGTTCAGATTTATCAGTTTTATAAAATATGTAACTGCTCATTCTCAAAGAAAAGTGAAAATATAAAACCCCTCCCAGTTAGTAACACAAGCCCAAACAAAACTACTTCTGCAAGCTATCCTTGTACCTCAGTTGTAACCTAAGAGGGAGCCACATAGAAACAGATAAATTCGCAGGAAAATGATCAAAGACATATAAATGGTAGTTAACTTTCGCCAGCATGCAAAGTTCTAGCTGATTTTCCCAAAAGCAGCAGATGTATACTGCTAGATGCCTCACCTCTTTAGGCAGAACACACACATGGGCAGAACTAACAAGGCAGTTGGCCTAAAATGTCAGGGCCTGCTTTCCAGTCTCAGCTCAGCAACTCATCTGCTGTGCATCTGGAGTCAGATATTCCATCTGCCTGATGGATTTTAAGTGGCTGAGCCATGAACCACTCAGATGGTATGGTGGGCTTTCAGTATGCCTAAGTCAGGACAGCAGCAGCCAGGTTAGGGAGAATAGGTTGTTCTCATTGTCCAAGAACAGCAGTGTATGTGAAGAAATATGTGTCTGATAGGAGCTCATTTTCCTACCAGACTTGCTCCTCCCACACCTCTTATTTTGGTGAAGGGCATCACCGTAGCCCAGATCACTAAGTCTACAAACCTGAGTAGGGGTTTCACAGGAACCCTCACAGCCCATACTGTATCATCTTACCCCACAGGAGTGAACTTAACTTGAGTTGGAACCTAAGACACTTTGTGAAATGGTCCTTACTCAGCTCCATCTCCTGCCATTCCCCTGAGCACACACCCTCTGTAGCAACACTGAGTGAACTGTAGTTCCTCAACTCGTAGAGCTGTTTCCAAATGCATATGTCTTTGCAAATGCTGTTCCCTCTGCCTAGAATGCCCTTCCTTTCCCTATTTTCCAGCAAATTCCTCCTCTGGAAGTCTTCCCTGACCACATTCCTCTTCCTTTCTCTGGGGCACTAATTAAGCTCCACAGTTATCATTGATTTATATGATTTGTCTTCCATCGGACTGTGAGCCTTAAGGATAAATATTGTATCTCATTAAACTTTGATCCTCAGGGTCTACAATAGTTTGTGAGTCCATAATAAGCACTCAAATATTTATGAATGAATGAATGATGATAAATCACCTCTCCGAGTTAGTCTAAATCTATAACCTTTTTCACTATTCTTCCCCTTTGCCCAAGCCATAATTAACTACTTGTGATTTCCTGAATCTATCTCACTTGATGTGAATCCTAAAACTCTGATTATCAAAGTGGCAGTGAGCTGTTACCCTTTGAGTCAGTTTCCTCTACCCTCTGTGGTCTCATGAGGAGTAAATGAAACCATGTATATAAAATACCTACCAGAGTCCCTAGTTCTTCTATCTTCCCCTCCTTCCCACATATACCATGGCTATACATAACTGATGTATTCTGTGATTCTTAAAAACCAATGTCATTGACTCACAGTTTACAGGACACACACCTTTTAATCTGTTCTATAGGGCTGATAGATTTGTTCTAAGTCATCTCTCTTGCTTGTCCTCTTGTGTGAACAATAGTTGGGATTTGCAATATAGAGCAAAGGTAAAGGCTGACAGGCGGATTAGGTTCAAGCCTGGATTCATGAAGCCTTTATTCTGAGCAAGCTGAAAGGCCAATTGACGCCCTCCACGATTTCTTTCCCCTTAGCTACCTTCCATCTAGGAGTGGACACATACCCAGGCCTGGTCAGTAAAATGTAAATGGAGGCCTACAGGGTGGAGAGTGAAGGAAAGCTATTCATTCTCTGATAAAATAAGACACACTCATCTGGATTATCCCCTTGTCCTTTCCCCCTTATAGAAAAATGTGATGCCTGAAAGTCCATTACCCAACTTGCAATCATGAGGACAAAAGTCCCATGCACTAAGGATAGTAACATAGAAAGGAAGAAGATCCTTGATCCTTGATGACATATTGATATCTCCAAATTCATTTGTGACATAAGAAAAATTAACCCTACTTGTTTAAGCCACTGTGGTTGGGTTTTCTATGACTTCATCTAAACTCATTCCTTACTGAGACACCAAGTGCATGGACTTGGTACTCATTTGACATATATGAATGAATGACTCAAGAGTAAAATATTGCATTTCTGGAATTTTTATGTAGCATGTATTTTAACGATTAAAAACATTGAACAAAGCAGATGAAGTGCATAAATAAATTCACTCAAATTCAAAAGAGAATTTCATATATTATTCCTTTGTGAATTCATATTTTAAAAATTAACTAAATTTTCCTTCTTGGCAACTGTTAAGGTATCCAACATTGAAATATGACTAGACTCTGCTAACCTGCCTCTGATGTACACACATTTTTTAAATTAATCAACATGAAAATGATCTTATGCATCATCACCATCAAAAGAGTTAATGCCAGCTCTCATTTGTAAAATGCATTCCATTTTTTAAAATGAGCTCGCTAATACTTCTATTGAAGACTATGTTTCTCTATTCTATTTTCTAAACACTAGAGATATTTTTTAATGTGATGTGCGCCATATACTACCCTTAACTGAAAATAAAGACCACTATCCTCTCCCCTAGATTCCCAAAGGTTATACGTATTTGATTTCTTACCATAATAATCATAAAAATATAAACAAATATAGTGGACATATGGAACTAATGGAATTCTGGAGTTGTTCCAAAACAGTGGCAATTTCAAACTATATGTCAGTAAGAATGTACTGAGAAGAAAGCAAAGAACCATGTAAATGCCAACGAGGTTTATGGGAGGGAGAGACTGGAAGGGGTC
>NW_006442109.1:22556266-22602752 GCF_000325575.1 Pteropus alecto | reverse complement strand
CTGTCTGTTATTTCATATTTCCTCTTAGTTCTCATTATTTTTTTGTCTTCCTGTACCCCAGGATTAAATCACAGCACTCAAGATGAAAGCGATGTTTGTGTCAGCATCAGTGTCCTACTTCTCATACTCCTAAATCTTGAGTTACATTTAAATCCTCAGTGCCAGGTGAAGTGTTTGCATGAAATGCAAATTATTTCAATTTTTTTTCATAAATATATTCGCCCTAAACCATGATAACACGGAAGCAATTTTGGTGTCAGTTTGAAAATAAATGTATTAAAATTTATAACAGAGGTAGTTACCTCTGTGGTATAAAGCAGGTATTGGGAAGCCCAAATAGGTATTGGGATTGTTCTAGTGCTTATATTGGTCAGTGTGTATGCTTTCACCGACTTCATAACTAATTCTTCAAATGTGTCATATATTGCACTGAAAAAGTATTATAAATAGAAAAGGCCAAGCCACATGCATACACATACAATGTATTTGCGAACTGAGATGGAAGCACCTTATACACCTATGTGATCATGGGCAAATTATCTATTCTCTGATCTTCAGTTTTCTCAATTATAAATAGGGATAATAATAGGTGTTTGTAAGAATGAGATGAGGTAAAGTATATAAAATATTTCATCTTATATCTTGTATGAAAATGATACTGTGACTAGATCTTTTTACATAAGATGCATCATTTGGATGGTTTCTTCTACATCAGATAGAATTGACTCTTATTTGTGTATTATTCAAATACAAGGCCATATATAATGTATTATGTTAATTTCACCTATACATTTATGGTATTTATGTTAACTTTATGTATATTTCACATGTTATTCCTTCACATCTTGTTCCCTTCCTGGTCTCTTTCTCAAGTCCTATCTTTGATCTAAGACTGAACTCTCCCAGCACTGAAAACTTGTGCCCAGTCAAAAGCTGTCAGGCTAATCTCAGCTACTCATTACTGAGAAGTGTGCACGACTCCCGTGAGTCAAGCATGAGCATCTAGGATGCCGACACATTCCACATACTCACCTAAGCCCATGTTTACACACAGAGCAGAGATCTGGGAAAACTATTTGGCATTGTACTACCCAAGAACGTGTCTAGTTGTCTCATATCAAAATGCCCTTCCCCCTTCAAAAGCCTTCTCATCCTTCAAACTTAAGTTTAACCATCTCATTTTGGGGGAAGCCTGTCTAATTTCATCAATCAAAATGAACATCTTCATCTTCTGAGCTACCATGGTGCATTGCCTGTACATCACTTACCAGGTATTAATACCATTTGACCTTGTGGTATAGATAGAAACATAACGGTCAAAGCCTATTGAACGGTAAATTCCCTAAGAGGAGGGACAGTCTCTTGCTTGTCTCAGAACTCTCATCCTCTATCCCCAAGTGCCAGAAACAGAAGACACTCAATATATATGTTTGTAGAACTGAACTATTAACTAGAAACAAAACTGTTCTTGCTGCCCCTTGGGCCATGCACAACTATCAACAATTATACACATTCTTCAGATGAACTCATGTGAAGTTAATTAATTCTCCAACTCAGCAGGTTATCAGAACTGAATGTACCCAACTTATCTACATGCTAAGATAATGAACAGGCTTTTACCATCTACATTTGAAGTGGTGGTCTCTGAAAGAAACTTTCTACTAGCTGTATAACTCAAATATCTCCCAAATAGAAGAGTCTAAGCTGAAAGGTTTTTCCAAGGTAGTAATATACTTAAGCTCCATAAATACCTTGTCTGTCAAGGACGATTTTGCTCTATACCATTCCAGAAAAAAAATATAGCCTCTACGAATTTAATTTTTTACCTATATAGAACATAACCATGCATGGTTCAATAGCTTAATGGGGTAAAACTGTAGGTGAGTATAACAAACCTCAAAGGTTAGCGGTTCTCTTTTTACATCAGTGGGATCTTGGTGCAGCTTTGGAAGTCTTTTTGACTCATCTTCAATTTCCATTCACTCACAGGATGAAACCACCATGAAATAGTGATTGGAAAGAGGATTTAAAATCAAACTTCAACCATGACAGATTAGAAATCCAGCCAACGCCAGCCAAAGATGAGCTTGAAAGTGCTCACGAGAAGAGGCTAAAGTTTACAAAACAATACTCTTTGATGAGTTAAGTACAAATGAATCAGAAACATATGGGTTAAATTCCCCTTGAAATACCCATGAATTTAAAATTAAGTGGAAAACTGCTTGGCAAAGCATAAATTCCAAGCATCTGAAATGCAGTTGGAGATCATTTTCTTTAAGATCTTAACAAGAGGGTTTCCCTGAGGTCTCTTACAGAAAACACCAGGTATTTCTTATGTCAATGGCAGGTACTTCTCTAGCGAAGAGAGTGGTTCAGCTCAGGCTTGTAGACACAGATAAGTTTGATCTGAATTCCAGCCCCGCCCATTATCAGCACTGTGCTGCTGCGTAACCTCAGAGAGGCTCAATTCCCTCATCTGTCAAATGGAGATGACAACAGTTCCTTATAGGGTTGTTAAGGGTTAGGTGAAATATTACATGTAAAATACCTAGGAGTGTTCCAAGGACATAGATTTCATCACTGATATTTTTGAAATCATCACCCAGAAAGGGGCGGATAACAGAGTGACTTAAGAAAAAGCTTCTTAAAGTAACGTAAAAGATTACTTGGGGGGGAAAAAATTAATAAGCAGAATTACCTGCCTCAACTTACTGACTTTTCGGATACCCTCCTTTATAGCAGAAGAAAGAGCTTCGAGGTTTTTGTAAGCCCAAGATGAAAGGGTTGAGTTGAGTGCACACTGCAAAGCTACAACAGAGAGGCTCCATGTTTCCATGTGGAAAAAGGCAGTATGGTAGGTAGAAAGTTTAGCACGTAGAACCAAAATCTCCATTCGCTCAAGAGTATGCTCACATTAAGTCAATTCCTGACTTCTAGGATCAGAAAGGTCCTAACTTTTCTTTACAGATGAAAAGACTAAGGGCCCACTGAGCCCTCGTCCTCCCGGGACCCTGATCACAGCTGCTCTGTCTTGGCACAATGAACTGCAATTCCCAGCCCTTCTTTAATGGTCCCCACACCAGAGTCCCCCCAGGAAGATGCTCAAAGAGGAACATGAGGTGGCTGTGCTGGGGGTGCCCCAGACCTCGGTGCCCATGATATCACTGTGATAAACATCCGCAGCGAGACAGTCGTGCCGGACCACATCGTCTGGTCCCTGTTCAACACATTTGCTGCCTGGGCTTTGTGGCATCCACTTACTCTGTGAAGTCTAGGGACCAGAAGATGGTGGGTGAAGTGACTGGAAACCAGAGCTATGTGTCCACCGCCAAGCTCCTGAACATCTGGGGCCCGGGCTTGGGCCTCGGTCTTGGGCCTCTTTCTGACCATCACTTTCATCATTTTAACCATTACACTTGCTCACTGATCATTTTCCAAGGAATTATATATGTCATAAAGAGTTATGGAGGCCACTAGTAGCTTCCCATAGCCTAAAGCTATCACCTTTTCACAGTTGTTTAAACACACATATATCTACAAATAAATTCAATAAAGGACTTGAATGTTAAAAAAGAAGAAAAGGTTAAAAAAGAAGAAAAGACCAGGGAAATGATTTGCCCAAGGTCATATGACTGCTGAAAAGTAGAGCCAGCCTAGAACTCGAGTTTCCTGCCTCCTAGTCCAATACTAGTCTCACTAAACCATGTTACTACTCTGGAAGCAGGCCTGATAAAACTCTGGTGCCAAGTGGCAACTGGTTTCCCCTCCAGGGGAACAATCGAAGGGGCAGCAGAGTCCTTTTTACCTTGGAACAGATGATGTCAAGAAAGCCAGGTTTAAACCAGGTCGGCCAGAATGGTTTGTCTAAAGCACAGCTGAGCAAGCTCCATTCAAGCCAGGATTCCATCAGTACAATGGGTGTGTCAGCAACAGAGTTGAGTGAACTTAGTTCAAGCCAAGAATTCATTGAGAAGGTTAGGCGAGATGGGTCCAGGTTGGGGAAGGGAAGAGAAAAGGATTAGGTGGAAGTTGAAAGAAAGGTACTAGATAACTGGGTTTCCTTTACAGTATCATTCCTCCACTGGGGCTGCTCTGAGCCTACTTAGCTGTTTGTGGAGGGTCTCTGTGACTTTGGCCATCATTTAATACATTTGCATTTGCAAGATTCTCACCTTAAAAAATAACTTAACACTCCACCCAAGTACTAACCAGGCCTGACCCTGCTTAGCTTCTGAGATCAGGGTGGTATACCAATAAAACTGGAAAAAATTTAAAAACATAAATAAATAATACATCAAGAAAGAAAAAAAAAAAACTTAACACTCACCTTAAACTCTATGCCTAAAATATAATTAAGCCACCACCAGGAGATGAATTCATCAGGATTAAGACTTTGAGGTCTGAATAACTAGGTTTCTGTTTAGTAGCTAAGTCAAAAGTTAGACTGTTTTTTTTCCCCCATTCAAATATGTTTTCCTGTAAAAGAAGAGCTCTTAAACAAGCTGGGCATAAATCATAAGTAGCAGCCCAAGCCCTCTTAGCTAGGCCAAGCTATCATCCAACCCTATTTCCCATCTCCCTGTTTGAATTCTCTTTGCTTCATCTAAAATTCTCAACCTTTGATCCTACAATGCATTTTATATATTTATATACATACGCCTTTGTTTTCTTTATAAAAATTAGCTGTCAGAAAAATAGATCCAGCCATATCCCTGTACACATTTTGCTTCTTTGAAAACACATTTGATACCTATTCCTATTTAATCTTTCCCACTCCAGAATATCTTTCCCCAGTTTATCTAAATACTGTAGATTAGGATATAAATAATTATAAACGAGTATCATTTTAAACATAATTTCCACATTATTACTACGAGGCTTAGTTTTTGATATCTTGCTAATTTGAGGAGGGAGGTGGTTAAATTATTAGACCTATTCCAAGCCAAGATGTAAACCCTTTCTAAGCAGGTACTCTCTCAAATGTGGCGAAGGGAAGCATAAATAATCTAAATCACCTTATAGCCCCGTCAAGCAAAGCATAAAGTTATTTTGCTAAAGTAAAGGTTATTTTGGCACATTGACAAATAGTTTTGGAAATTCTATACCTGAGAAGTTGAGTAGAATCATGAAAAGGCAGAAAATATATAAATTAGCAAAGTATCTGGCTGCAGTATATCCTAATACAAAAACAGATATATATGAATAGCCGAGGGATCAGATATCAGAAAGAAGGTTAAGCACGAATAGATATCCAATGTATTTTCAAAGAAGCAAAGCCTGTAGCGTGATATGGCTGGGTCTGTTTTTCTGATAGTTAATTTTTATAAAGCCACAGCAATCTTTGAAGTAATGTAGGAGTGACTATAGGTGCTCTATAGCTCTGACTTTCTACTTAGGGCTTAGTGAGCTATGGAGCACTACATATACATTCATATACACTATCTTGTAGAGAAACCTCCCACTTACCTGATTTTCCATTAAAAAATGCTGTTTCAGTGCTCTCTGAATTAACACTGAGAACAAGGTGTTGATTATCTGAAGTTCAGATGAGGAAGCAGGTGAATAAAAAGGCCTGCCCTCATTCAACATACGGCCCAAAAGTTTGGTAAATGCAAAGAGCAGACACCAGAGGTCTGCTTAAAAATAAGCTTTACTTGAAGTTATTGGAAATATTGAATACAGAGCACTAGAAGAGGGAGTAAGAGTACTGTGCACTGAAAACCATTTTCTCTATCTTAGGTATGTGTTCCTTTGACAATTTATTGGCTGGAACAGCCTGGTTCCTTTCTTAACAAATTGTAGCCACAAATATATTATGTGTAAGGAATTTTGAGACCCCTCCGAAAGGGAGCTCAATCCAATCCTCAAGGCTCCAGGCATTTTCAGCCTCGGCAGAGAGCTCTCCAGGAAGTCTGGCGGGTAGAGGCTGGGTTCCCCCCAGACTGAAACCCAAGAACGCTCTCATTAGAGGAATCTGACTCAAGTAAAAGGCCTGCCGAGGACACAGACCAAACAGAGGCAAGCAGGTCTCTGTGAGGAGCCAGGGTCCCGAGCAAAGCGCAGTTTTTACAATCCTCAACAACTGTCTGCCAACCCAGACAAGCTATGAACCTTGCTGTATCCATGTGTACTAAGGAAATGATGGAAACTCCCCTCACTTCCCAGAATGACTGGGTAAATGCTAAGACTCTGAACTGCCAAGAGGTTCCCGTAGCATTCAATGCACTCTGACAATAGGGAAGCAGTTGAAAGAAATGATGGCATATGAAAAGATGAAGATGATAGAAGTTGTCATATCTAGCAGCAGAAAAATAATGAAAAAAATTGAAAAGAAAGACTGAAAGTAGTTTATCCTCTTTTATGGAGGAGACAAAGCCTGTCAAATTGTTTAGCATGCCCATCATTTGCTTTTAGTCATTTATAATCTGTAAGTTCTATTTCTACTTCCTATATGTAAGAATCAAAATGATGTGATAGATGCTACAGAGGACAAGCCAGGGCATTGTAATAAAGAGTTCTGAAGCAAGAATGCAGAATTCATGGGTCCTTCTTTACTGATGGACACTCTAAAGGTGACTATAACTGTCATCGTATGAAACTAAACTTGCCTGGGTGTCGGTAGGAATCAGCTAAGTTTTCTCTACAACATATCCTTATCTGAAACCAGCCTACATGCATTCTCAAACATGAAGATGAGAAGCATGAGATGAAGCTCACACACCTAAAACCAGTAAAGAATCCTGGTTAGAGACCTGGCTCTGCTGCCTGCAAGACAGTTATTTAAATCACTTGATCTCTTAGCCTTGGTTTCCTTACCTATAAAACAGAATAATAACATCTTTTTCAGAAGGTTGAGGTAAGGATTAAATGAGATAATACTTAACAAATGCTTTTTCCTCAGTGGGTGCCCAAAGAGTAGTCACTACAGTATTATTATTAACGGAGGGAATGAGAGAATCAGATGTTTTTTCTTTGAAACTGGAATTGCCCACCTTCTTGGAGTTCGGTGCACAGTTTGTGTTATGTGATGTGAGAACTTGTACGTATAATTTGCATTCGGTATGGATTGGATTTGTACATATTTCCTGGTCTTTTTCATAGGAGCATGTTCTGATATTCTAATTACAATGTGAGCTCCTAAAACTGAAGACCCATGATTTAATTTCTTTTCAATTTCTCCAAAAGACTTCAACAAAAGTTGACTGACACCTGAATATTCTCAAAGACTTTAATGCTGGAAAGGGCCTTGGAAATTATCTAATTCATGCCATTTCACGTTACATTAAAAAGAATCCAGTACTCAAAGTTAGACTTCCCACCCCTGTGTGATATTTCCTAAACTGCCTAATGTCTCTGAACCATAATTTCCTCATTTGAATAAGAGAGATGGTATCATACTACCTGTACCCTGGGTTGTTCTCAAGCCTAAATAAAATAATGTATTCAGAAACAGTCAGTAAATTGAAAAGCAATGAGTTTCCATCTTATTATTACAGAGTGAAAAACTAAGTCTCTAGAGGGCTGAGTAATTTGCCCGAGGTGACGTAAATTCCCAGTGATGAGTGGACTGTTGGGCAGGAGCTTTAAGATCATGGGTATACGTGAGCAATCACAGTGACTTATCTTTTTTAAGCCAGTTAGTGATTTCCTTAAAACTAGCTGAATCTGCAGTCTTTCCCTTCCTGGTCTTGACCTTTAGAAATGTTCATTACCTTCTGCTACAGGAAGATGTAGCGTCCAGCGCATGTGTTCATGTAGCCTGGGCAGAGTCAGAGCAATAACTTTCTAAGGTTTTATGGTAAATGTCAATGCTTTCAACTTTTACAGCATTTAAAAATTCAGAATAGGCAACATTCACAGAGTTCAAAACTCAAGAAGTATAGAAAGTATTCACTATACAGTCTTCTTTCCCCCTCAATAACCCTCTCCCCAGTTACTTTCACCAAACAGGTAATCACTTTATTAGTGCCCTCAACATTTATCCAGAGAGGTTTTTATGAAAACACAGCACATGTGAATATATTAAATATCAACTCAAGCTCCATTAGACTCAATTCAAATTTTTAAAGAATCACATTTATCTTTTTAGACTTTATCAACGATTCCTAATTGGTCCACTGATTTAATAACCTTCAAATGAAAATTTTTCTACTGTTACACGCTTTGGGAAAATAATCTCTCTCTAAATTAAAGGTTTCACCTCTTAATCTAGAGTACTGTTCTTAAGTCACCAAAGCTCATCTTTAAATGGTATACAGTCAACCTACTCAGCAGAGCGAAATATGAAGGCAAGTCGTTCTGGACAGCTGGCTGCTTGATGTAAACCTGGCTTACTGAACTTCCAACAGTTCTGATTTCCGTTGGGGACTAGGAATCACATTTTACTGAGCAAGCACGACAATTATGATGCAAGTGATCAGCAGACCAAATTTTGGGCACCATTGGACTAGAAGTTAGAAGAATGTTTTCACATCTGGACTCCCATCAATAAACTGTGTGACCTCTGGTAGGGAACTTCAGTTCACTAGATCTCCACAGTGCCTTCCGTAAAAGGCAGAAAATGGGTCAGAGGGTCATAAGGTGGCCTCTGTCTAGAGGTGCATGTTGTGATGCTGTGACATCTTAGACAACTTCGATGGGCAGTACGCTGCAAAGAGACCGTAGGTTGCTGTGACGTATCTACTTTGGAGAAACTACATATTCTAAAAGAACATACAACACAGTAACCTACAGTTTTTTCTTTGCTTTAATAATTTTTTTTTTTTTTTTTTTTTGTCAAACGGTGGTCAGGTTGTGTATTACAAATGGAGAACTGAGTAAACATCAGGAGACTCTAAATGAAACAGGCTTTCGTATACAGGCACGAAAGTGTTGCTTTTTGCCATCAGCAAGAGGAAATGTGCGTGCCTTTCAAGAAAATCCAAGCTTTGGATTCATTAGAAACAGAAACATATTTTTTAAATCGAAAGCATTTTCATTTTCAAGGATAAAGCTCTGCTAATTTTAGAGGTGGCACTTTGTTAGTGATGGCCCACTGGTGGATCCCCACTCCAACTCTGGCATGCCAACTTGCAAACAGGCAGGAAAAGCTCTGCCCCCTGCTGAAAGGAAGCATCTTCCCTGCAAGTGGGGTGGGGTCCCCCATCTAAATCACGCAAAAGCAGCCTATACAAGCTCACAACCTCTCTGACTTCAGCATTTAAGTTAGAAAGAAAAATTTATTTATCGTTTTAATAAATGTTTTAAAAGACTCTGAAAGTTTTAACGAAACGTTTTAAATCCAGTGTTCATTAGCTTGTCCTTTCTTTACTGCATTATAGGTAAATGTGTTTTTATCTGTTTACAAATTCCTTTAAAGCAGGTTTGCCCAGTAACAAGCTCTACAGTACTTGGTCCATGCCAGGTCCTCGATAAATGCTTGAGGAATGAGTGAATAAATGAATGAAGGAAGGAACAAACAAATGAGCCAAGAAGATTTTTCCTCATAGTCTTGCCTAGAGTTCCTCAACGGACCAAGTTTTATCATTAATACTTATTGAAAACCTACTGTATGCCAGGCACTGTTTTGGGCACTGACGATATAGCAAAAAAACAGGAAGCCAGCTCCTGCTTTCTTGAAGCTTTCTAGAGAATGAGATATGATTTTAGGTTCTTTTAAAATATAGTAATGTAATAAAGAAGAACTGAGGAAACAACATTAGACAGGAGGGTGAGAGAAAATAAAGTAGTATAAATTAATTAATTAATGAGTCTCACATGAAGAAGATTCCTTCTTACAAATCACCTGTCCTGAGAGAAGGGGTTGTGAGACACGGAGAGCCACAGCTATTAAATCTGTTTTGAACAAACAATTGCAAAGCTACAGACTACTAGCTGAACCACTGCAAAGCTGCCAAGTGGCCTAAGCTCCAAATATATATTCCCTTCCAAAACATATAAAGTGAAGCATTTTTAAAATTAAGCATTAAACTATAATAAGTCATCTGTATTTGGCTAGTTCTTCCATTTTGCAAATGGATGCTCCACGTGTATCTGGTACTCTTACCTTGTGGTTACCCCTCTCTTATGTGATACTCTCCACGTCCTATCTGTTTTTTGAGCTCAGTGTATGTGCAAATCCTATGATTTCTTTCTCCTCTGTTCTCTAAGCAGCTGTCCCCAACCTTATTGGTACCAGGGACTGGTGCTTCTATGAGAATCTAATGCATGATAATCTGAGATGGAGTTGAGGTGGTGATGCTAGTGCTGGGGAGTGGCTGCAACTACAGATGAAGCTTGGCTCTGCTGCTCACCTCCTGCTGTGCAGCCCAGTTCCTAACAGACCACAGACCAGTCCACGGCATGGGGGTTGGGGACCCCTACAGGGAATACGGGAGAAAGGTACAAAGGCTGGAATGGCATAGAGACCCAAATCAAGTACAATCTTAAAAATGCTTATTTTTTTGTGATAAATTGAATCCTGATATATTTACAAAAAATATGCTCTGAAAATAAGACTCGGAGATGAAGTTTGATATCTCTAGTGAGCCAGCCATGAAAAAATAGTTCTCAAAATCTAGAAGGACAAACGAGAAGATATCACATGTGCTCTACACTTCACCCGTTCTCTTTCTGAGCATCTGGATCTTTTTATATACTATATTGTTACTGTGGGTGGTCTGGAAATATTAGGAGAAGGCTGTAGTGTTTGGTATGGGAGGCAGGCATTCAGAAAGCTCAAGTGATGCTGTGTCTGCTTAACTGTAGAACAATAAATCTATGATTAGCTGAACTTTGCTCACCCATCACCCTCGTCATCACACAGACAACCAACACCACTCTGACTATTAAAGGATCCCCCAAGAAGGCTTTTTATTGTATAGGATTATTTGTTGGACAGCACCCTTGCAACAAGATCAATAAAGCAAACTTATTAGAATCATCTGCTCGGGTAGGGAAGCATTTCTGTGAAACTAAGCCAGTGGGGTTTATGTATGCTTTGTTGTGAGGTCAGAGAAAAGACATTTTGAAAGGAATTGAGTTGAAGTTTCTGGACTCAGTGTCTTCTTCTGAACTGCTTTAGATGATCCAGCACATATTTTTCTCTAATTATGTCTTTGTCTTCTCAAATGTTTATTTTCTATTAATAATATAAAACATTTAGTTAATTAAAAGGCAAAATCCCCAGGTGACCCTTACTGAGCTACAAAATAACTCTCTACAGTTGCATAACTACAAAATAAATCTTAGTTTTTCACTATCCTTCATGATACAAATAGAAACACATTCTCAGAAAAAAAATCCCACTGTAACTTGGCTTGAAAGGAACTAAGGTAATAGCTCAAACTTCTAGTAGCTGGTATTTAAAAGGATGCCATGTGGATCATCAACTACAGGAATGGGTGATGCTTCTCTCAGAGACAGATTTCACTTGGGTATATGGTCTTATTTTCTCCCTGAGTTGTCCAAGCACAGACTGAAGGCAATGAGCCCCCCCATGCCCATGAATCTGCCAAGCGCAAGCGCAATAATCATGACCAAAACTTCCTACGTGCCAACTAATCAGACCAAGCACTTTACTTCCACAATCTCAATTAATCCTCTTTAAAACCCCAGGGGAGAGGCATGGCATTATTACCACTTTATGGGTGGTAATAATTTATTGGCGTCCCATTTATTGGTCCCCACTGACCATACTTTAGTGAGACGATGAACTAGAGCTTGAGTTTCTCCAGTCTAACAGCTGAGTCTCACCTGCCCTATCATCCCAGATCCAGCAAAGTGCCTGGCATATAGTAGGTGCACCATATACGCTGAATACATGAAATGTTTATTTTCATTACTAAATGAAAAATAAAGCTAGAAATTTCTAGATTTTGTTAATTTCTATATCTGTGGTCCTTTCTAAATAAAACGAAGAACATGGCTTTTGTAGAACATTCAAAAAATACAAAGAATTAGAAAACAGAAAACAAAATTCAAGTATAATCTCACCACCCAGAAAGAACCACTGTAAAACATTTTGATCTGTGTTCTTCCCAACATTAATGGATATGTCTTAGCACATAACACAATAAAGTGTTAGTCAATTAAAAATAAAAAGGTCTCCAGAGCTGACCCATTATTACAAAATGAATAAAAGGAAATCCACCAAATAAAATATTTTGTAGAAAAGCCAAGAATAACAGAAATACAGTAAGTGTATTATTGATGTGATGTTCAATGTGTTTAAAAAAAAAAGGAAAAGAAATTATAACTTTCCACTAATCTCTCAGCAAATAAAAACTCTTATATATTTTGGAAACTTCAAATACCTTTACCAAGGGAAACAACTGCTCAATGGCATAAAAAAACTAAAATAAAATTGTTTTACAGTATGAGGCCACTGCTAACTTAAATGTAACAAAAACAATACTATTTCTCTTCAAAATTCTAAACAACTATTTTTTAAAAAAATCCTAAGGGCAGGAGTCTGTTCTTTAAATGCATAGTGGCATATAATGCATTTAAGACTGAGGAATAAAAAATTTAATAAAGCAGCAGAGTATTTTAAATCTTTTGGAAGAACTGAAAAAGGGATGTGAACTCTCATATACCCCATAAACCATATATATATTTTTTTACCTAAAGAATATGTTATTCATGTGCTCTGTACATTAGGTCAATTATTAGTCACTTTCTTTGGAGGCTGACCAAACGCCTCCGCCCTTAATTGCAGAGTTTGATGTAATCATCGGTATTAAGAATAGCAGAATCACGCTAATATATGCTGAAGACTGAGGATACCACCTCTGGAGGTTCTGACAACACATTTCTACCATTGATTTACCTCCCTTTCCATTTGCTTTTAAGCAATGTGTGGCAGGGGTTAGAGAGGGGAGTGTTTCAAGTGTTTCAGTAAATAAAATGAAATATAAAGGAAAATGAGATCATTTCAACTTGGCTGAAATTAAAGCCTTTCAGCTATTTTGTGTCAACTTGAATTTCATAATATAAACACCTATTTTACTTGTCTCTCCACAGTTTAGACAAGTCAATTATTTTTTAATTGAATTTCCAACTATAAGGTTAAACAAGACCCCCACCTACTTTTTTAAGACTTCAACATGAAAAAAATCCTTGAATATTAGTATTAATCTTTCTGGATCATCCAAAATTTAGTAAAGCATGTTTACTGTTATTTTTTAACATCATGTTAAGAATTGCTATAAAATAAGATTTTGAGTTCATGTTTTATCATGTTTATATAAAAAGAAAATGCAAATACAATCATAATTGTCCCTTGATGTTGAAGTTTAAAACTACAGACTGTGAGATCTGGAAGAGACTTCAGATGCTTCTAGTTCAAGCCCCTTTATTTATAGATGAGCAATTGGAGGCCAGAAAAGTCAGAGGCCAAGAAAAACAACTGTTGTCTAGAGAATTGTGACCATTGAGCAACAATCCAACAATCTTAGAAAAACCAAAATATGTCCCAAAGAAATTTATGATAGCATTATAAAAAAGATCACATTTATTTTACTATCTGCTTTATATTTCATTGCCTTAGTACTCAAAGTGTGGTCTGTGGACCAGCAGCATCAACATTACATTGGAGCTGGGTAGAAATGCAGAACCTCAGGATCTGTTCCAGACCTATTGAATTAGAATCTGTATTTTAGCAGAATCTTCAGGTGATTTCTATGCACGCTAAAGTCTGAGAAGTTTGTCTATATCAGTGCTATTCAAAGTTGGTTCACAGATTTGTGAGAACTATTTGTGTCCAGTCTGTGAAGAGACAAGCACAAAAATTGAGTAAAAAGTCTATAGAAATTTTTGTATCGATTTGACAGAATATCTTATACAAGCTGAATCTATCTTATAAATGAAGTTTATATTTGTATATTTCGTATAATTTTTCTAGCGATTCATTTTCATTGCACTTTGTAAAAGTCTCAGTTCCAACAGACTAGAAATGGTTTTTAAATGGAATTTCATTACAGATAGAGTAAGAAATGCTGTTCTTCACAATCCTTCCCTCCTCCTAACCGAGTTGAAAAAAAAAATAAACATCAATTGGCTCACTCCTCAACTGATTCTATGAGCCAGTATTACCCTAACACTAAGCCAAACAAAGACATCACAAGAAAACTACAGACCAATGTCTACTATGAACAGAGACACAAAAACCCTCAACACAATGCTAGCAAACATATAAAAAAGATTTTTCCACCATGACCAAGTACGCTTTATCCCAGAAATGCAAGGTTGGTTTAACATCTGAAAATCAATCAATATAATACACTATATTAATAGAATGAAGGTAAAAAACAGATGATCATCTCAGGAAAATAGACAAAATTCAACAACCATTCAGTAAAACTTTCAGCAAAACAGAAATAAAAGTGAACTTCCTCAACCTACAGCTAATATCACAAGTACTGGTGAAATAATAAATATTTTCATTCTAAGATCAGGAAACAGAAAAGACATTTGCTCTTGCCACTTCTATTAAACATTTGATTGGGTTTCTAGCCAGTGCAATAACGTAGAGGAAAGAAATTAAAAGCATACAGTTTAAAAAGAAAGAAGTGAAACTATCTTCATTCACAGACAACATAATCTTATATGTAGAAAATCCTAAGGAATATATAAAAAAAATTACTGGAACTAATATCAGCAAGGTTATTGAATACAAAATCAGTATACAAAGAACAACTCTATTTGTATATACTAACAATGAACAATCTAAAAACAAAATTTGAAGAACAATTCTATTCACAATTACATCAAAAAGAATAAAATTTATAGAAGTAAATTTAACAACGTAAGTGGAAATTTTGCATACGGAAAACTACAAAACATTTCTGAGAGAAACTGAAGAACTTCTAAGTAAATGTAGAGAAATTCCTTGTTCACGGAATAGAAAACTCAATATTGTTAAGACAGTATTTCTCCACAAATTGATCTGTAGGTTCACTGCAACCTTTATTGAAATCCCAGTGAGATACTGGCAAAAATTGACAAGCTGAAGCAAAAATTTGTATGGAAATGCAAAGGACCTGGAAAATGGAAATACTTTGAAAAATGGAAAATAAAGTTAGAGGACTTTAATTGTTACTATAAAGCTACAATAATCAATAAGATAGAGATTTAGATGAATGGAAAAGACTAGAGAGGCCAGAAATAAACCCCTGAAATATGGTCAATTAATTTTCAACAATAGTTCCAAGGAAATTTAAGAAGAAAAGAATGGTTTTTCAACAAATGGTACTATGAAAATTGAATATCCACATGCAAAAAGGAGAAAAAAAAGAACTTTACCTCACACCACTCACAAAAATTAATTAAAAATGGATCATAGACTTCAACATAAGAGCTAAAACTATACAACTGCTAGAATAAAACATAAAGAAAAAAAATTTAAGATCTTGGGTTAGGCAAGGAGTTCTTAGATACAATTCCAAAACTACAATTCATAAAAAACTGATAAATTTGACATCATCAAAATTAAAAACTTTTATACTTGAAAAGACACCACTAAGAAAATAAAAGTGAGTCACAGACTGGGATAAAATATTTGCAATATCTGATAAAGAGCTTGCATCAAAAAGCATAAGGAACGCTTACAACTCAATAATAAGAAAAATAACCCAATTTTAAAATTGACAAAAGATCTGAATAAGTATTGCACCCGGGAAGAGATATGAATAAGCACATGAGAAGATGCTTACCATCATTAGTCAGTCACTAGGCAATCATAAATTAAAACCACAGCGAGACACCATTCACACTGACTAGTATGGCTATAACTTAAAAGACAAACAATTAACAAGTTGTTGTGAGGATATGAGGAAACTAGAACCTTCATACTTTGCAGATGGGAGTGTGAAATGGGGCAACTACTTTGAAAAACAATTTGGTAGTTTTTTAAAAAGTTAAATCTACATGAATGGTTATAGCAGGGTTATAATAGCCCCAAACTGGAAACAATCCAAATGTCCATCAACTGGTGAATGAATGAACAAAATGTGGTATATTCATATGATTAAATATTATTCAAAAGTAATTAAAAGGAATGAACTATTAAAACATACCATAGTGTTATGCCAAGTTAAAACGCCAGATGTTAAAGAGTACAGACTATTAGATTCCATTTATATGAAAGGCCCAGAAAAGGCAAATCTAGAAACATAAAGTAGATTAGTGGTTGCTGGGCCAGGGCTGGGACAGGGATTGTCTGTAAATAGGCATAAGGAATCTTTTGGGGGGCAATGGAAATGTTCTAAAACTGGATCGCAGCAATAGCTGCAAAACTCTAAACTTACTAAAAAGAATTGTACACTTGGAATGAGTGAATTCTATGGTATATAAATTATACCTCATAAGGCTATTTTAGAAAATCAATTGGTTCATCAATTCTTATATTTACCTAAAAGACGCACATATTGTCAACTGATACAACCATATCCCTAACCCTTACAGGGTTAGATGTCCTAATTCTGTATTAGCTTGTATGAACTTCCTTTTTTTTTTGGTTTGCTTTACTTACTAAATGAGTAAGCTTTGTATTTCTAATCACCTGGGACAGATAACTTACAGTTATATTTGTCCTATATTTTTTAGAATTTATTTTTTTTCAAACTGACTATAGAACTTAAAATTTTGTTTTGGGCCTCTGCTACTATAAATGTTGGGAAAACTTTGAGAAAAACAAAGGAGGTGGGAAATGAGCTGCTCATGTATTTTTAGAACCTTAGAGTGAAAAATGTTCTTGAGAAGGCTATCTTCATGAAATGTGTGACTCCTCTGTATAGTATTTCTTAAAATGTTTTTCCATCTCTTTTGAACACTTCAGGTGATAAGGAGCTTGCTACTTTAAACTGGGTAGTTCAAGAGCTGTTCTACCCACACAGTCATTTATTTTAAAGTCAATTCTTGATCAGGTATTGAATCACCTGCCCCATATTCATTTCTTTAAACATCAAACAAAAAAATCAATGTTGTTGCTATAAACAGAGTTTGTGTTTATTCTGGAGCAGTGAAGCTAGAAAAGAAAGCCTTTCAGCCAGCTAAAGAGAGAGAGCTGGCCCAAATGTGGGGCCAGGCCAGGCCACAGGAGATGGGTGAGCAGGTCCTGGAGGAAAGGTGATTGGCAGAGATCCTGCCTGCACATGAATGACCCCATGTTATAGACTTCCAGAGCCTAAGGAAAATAGGTTTCTTGACTACTATCGAGTGTGAATTATCTTCGAGAAGGCAGAATTCACAAGTCTAGGAGAAAGGCCAAAGATCTAACATGAACCAGCTAAGAACTATCAGAAAACAAGGGCAATGTACCCTTCAGGGACTAATGCCAGATTTCCACTGAGCCATATAGAGGGGCAGCATGGGTATGGGAAATCCAAGGTTAACACAACATTTTGGTAACCATCATCAGTCTGATTTAAATAACACCTCTAATAAGAATCAGGTACAACAAAATGGTAGTTACGAAACAGTTATGGAGGTAATAAAGGACAGCAAAAGGAATCTAGTCAGTAATGCTGTAATAACTACGTAGAGTGTCAGATGGGTACAAGATTTATCGGGGTGATCACATCATGA
Source organism: Pteropus alecto (assembly GCF_000325575.1). Lineage (NCBI taxonomy): Eukaryota > Metazoa > Chordata > Mammalia > Chiroptera > Pteropodidae > Pteropus > Pteropus alecto. The sequence goes on along the minus strand of NW_006442109.1, from coordinate 22,585,187 downwards.
GTTATAATTATGTCTAATCACTATGTTGTACACCTAAAACTAATATCACAATATATGCCAACTATAATTGAAAAATAAAAACATTTTTTTAAAAAATAGATACATTTTGAATATCTATTCATCATTTGTGGACATTGGGTTGCTTCCACATTTTAACTATTATGAATATGCTGCTATAAACGTTTGTATAGAAGGTCTTGAGATTAAATAAATTTGAGAAATGCTGGGTTTAACACGAAAAAAAGAATCAGGTACAAAAAATGCGAGATGAATCCTAGAATTTATCTACCCACCATTGTATTTATCACTGGTTTAAATTAGGCATGGCAGAACAATGATATTTCAGTAGTATCTAAAGCCCACAACAAATCCACAAATTGAACTAAAGCATCAAATATATTTAAAAAGCACATCATTAAAAAAACCTAAAGAACATATATCAAAATACTTATCAAATCTTTGGAAGCAAGAGGACTCTTTAATCTCAAAAGCCATAGATGAAATCACAAAAAAAAATATATCCATATGTGATATTAAATAAAAATATCTATACATGAACAAAAATTAAATATCTAAAAAATATTTAAAGTAAATAAGATAATCAGAGTTAAGAATTTCATCCTATGAGGAGCTAATATCTATGGACAGAAACGAGCAAGAATTTATTTTCTTTTTTATTATTTAAAAGAAAAAACATGTTAGTAAGAATGAGGAGAAACTAAAACCCAGACACTCAGAAGCACACATGACCACACTGACAACATGTATCGAGAGATTTAAGGTGCCTATAGCCGTGTCCCAATAATTTCACTTTATTCTAAATGCAGAAAAAGCTCTATGCACAAGGATGTTACACATGGTGATATAACAGAATAAAATAAAAACTAAAGGTAGAGCCCAAATGCTCAACAAAATGGGAACACCGGGTTATGTAATATTTTTCAAATATTTATATGTAGATAAACATATAATACAAGCTGCTTTTATGTCCTGATTACAAAGAAAATAACTATATAAAGAGAAAAAAACTAGAAGAAAATAAAGTCAAGCAAATATAAATTGTGATTATATTAGTATCGTAGGTAGTTTTTTCCCCCTACCTCCCTTCGCTCTCTAAATTTTCTTAAATGAACATATAAAACATTAATAGTAGATTCCAAGGACCTATGAGTACTTTTTTTCTAACTGCTTTGCACTTTTCTGACTTTTTAAAAATACTTTTCATATTGTCTATTATAAACATGTATTATTTTGACATCAGGATATTTTTTAAGTAAAGAATTAAAATTTTTAAAGTCTTCAATAACATTATAAATAAAAAATTCTAACTGATAAAGCAACCACATTAATGAAAAGGTAATGTGATTTCTGTAAAAATAAATTATGAATAAATAAAATCTATATTTGTTGAGGGAGGGGATTACAAAAGGACTGGTCAACCAACCTTTCAGTAAAGTGGAGAATCAAATTAAAAATCTACAAGACTTTCACAAATCTCTGAAGATGTTCCAGATCAGAAATTTTAGAAAACTTAAAAAAAAAAAAAAAAAGCAACAATTGAATTTGTTTAAAAAACAAACAAAACAAAATAAAGAACTTTCAAACCATGAGAAACAAAACGCTCCCGGGGGCAGCACTGAGATTCTCTAAAGTAGCATTTTCTTAAAAATCTGGGAAAGTATACAGCAACATCTACATGGTTACAAATGGCCGTGGACGCTTCTGTACAGTAATGTGTTGAGATGACAAACTACAGGACAAATTCATGATGGCAAGTTGCCTCTGGAGAGAAGAATGGCAAAGAACCAGGAAGGAAAAAAAAGAGACATCAGCTTTCTCTGAGATGTTAGGGTTTGTTTTACATAAAGGCAACAACATTCTTAAAAATGCTAACATTTGTTAAGCATAGGTGGAGAGTTTACATATGGACGCCATATTATTCTCTGTACTTTTCTACATTTCGTAAATTAAAAAAAAAAACAGTAGGCAAAGAGCACTGTAAGTCAACTCAGCCAACCAGTGTTGGAAAAACCTGTTAAATGTGAAACAGCAGGACAAAGGGAGGAAGTGGGCATGGTTCCTCAGACAAATGAAAGTACCTGCTAGCAAAGAGCAGTGGGGGGAGGATCTGTGAAGGTAGGCAAGGACCAGATCATGAGAGGCCTTGCCTGCCAAATAAGGAGCTTGAACATTATCCGAAAACAGGAAGTTAATAAAGCATTTCAACGAAGAAGGGAATCTTCTTTGAGATCTGTTGGGATTGACTTTTGAAATGACTTTTCAAAGTTTGTATTTTTGCATATATCTTTATAGCTACATAGTCTGAGTTACGTGACAATTATGGCCCAGAATACACAACACAATTCAAATTACATGTTGGAACTGCATATTGGTAGCTCGTATGAAGAACATGTATCTTATATAGCACAATGAATGAGATCTAATCATGTTTCTAAATTAAACACCAGCATTACTCATTATACTCTCACAGAGTCTAATAAATCATAAATTCAACAATGTAGCTTATTGCATAATAAAAATAAAAAGCACAATGCCTGTTATTATAAAATAGAAAGCTTTTCAAAATTAAGTGGATGGGCAGTTAAGTATTAAATAAGCTTCAGCAAATGTAAAATCATAGTTCTAAGAAAAATAATCTCCATCATGCTCCTAATACATGGCTCTCAATTACAATTTGTGGCTCAGAAAGGAAAGAATCTCGGATTCTTGCCGGGCCCTTGAAGTCTGTCAAATTTCTTTTAACCAGATGCCTGGCAAACAACTAAAAAAAGCCCGAGAACTAGACTTCAGGCTTCTGACAGACCCTGACCTCTCAGAAAAGGCTTTGTTGGTGAGGAACCAAGGGCAGCAGCATTCAATGACCTTTCTATGAAGAGGGCCAGCTGGGTAGGCTGGCCAGTACCCCATGGCTTTCTAGAAGCTGGCAATGGTTAGTCTTACAGAACTCTGGCTCTGGGTTAGGCCCCTTCAGCCAGGTAACCCTGTCTATCTTGTCCCTGATTACAGGGCTCCTGTTCTTCACAGTCTGAAGAAGGGCCCATTGTGACCGGGTGATCCTCAGGCCCTGACACTAGCCTAATCCCTCACCTATTCATTCAAAACACATTACCGAATTCTTGCTGTGATCAGAGGCACAATATTAGGTCCTAGAGACACAAAGTTTAATAAGACAGTGCCTCTGTCTTGAGAGTATGCCCCAGATGAGGAGATAAGTACATAAAGTGAAATGACACAATGAGTGTTATCATGGAAGTACATACAAGATGTTTTGGAAATGTTGGAGAAGTCACTCTTCTGCATTAGGAAACTTTCACATCTGGTGGATCAGTAAGAATTTATCAGACAGAAGAGAGAGAACAAATAAAGGCATGGAGCTATGAAATTAAATCGTAGAGCATGCATTATTGTTTGTGACAGAAAGAGATAAGGCCAAAAAGGTCTTATCAGTGCCAGACTGTAAATGGCCTGGTGGCTCTTGCAAAGGAGTCTGGACTTTTTCCTAAAGACAGTGAGAAGCTGTTAATGATCAGATGTATATTTTGAAAATATCTCTTATTTGCCCATTTAACAAATATGTACCAAGCATCTATTTTTGCAGGCACCATTTACAGATACATCTACACCCTAAGCTCCTTTCTTCTTATCATTATAAAAGAGGCCAGTATAAATGGAATGAGCTAGAAAATCTTCCAAGAAATGTTAATAAAATGGTTAAGAACATGGGAAAGGTCATGAGCATGCAGCGATTTCTATATAACATCAGATCAGGACAGCTAAGAGTGTCTCGTTGGGAAGCTCAAGACACAAAATAGCATTCGATTATATGAAAATCACTGTCACTTTGTTCATTTAACATTAAATATCAATTAAAATGGACAAATATGCATGACAAATCCATCATATATAAAGGTAATACTAAAGCTACTAAAACTTGAAGGTTATATTAGATCAAATTAACACAAAATTACCCCTTAAATCAACAGGTAGGCATCTCTAGAAGCTAAACATAACAACAGTTCCAGAAGGGAACATTTGCCAGTTAGAGATTGGAAATAGTTCATGTGTCTTTATCCTTTCATTCATTCTTTCTTTCATTCATGGAAGGCAAGAGTATTCTCTCAGAGATAACTCCTGCTCACAATCACGGATAACAAAATCAGGCTGAAAGGGCTACTGTCCTAACACAAACTTTACAGCCTTGCAACCAGTTATTATAAGCTAAAACAAAAGTCTCCACATTCCAAATAATGTGCTGGGAAACAAAGGGCAATCCTGCTTTAGAGCTCTATTAATTCTGAGCCTAGGATACCTAGATGGGAAGGAGTAAATAGGAGGCTGAGAAATGAAAAGGTAAGATGGCCTAATATGACTGAGTGATATCACTTATTTGTCTAAAGTACTATGAAATCTCAGTATGTTTGACTCATCCGATGAAAACACCAAAGCTCTTTGTAAAGCCAATGATTTTTAAATTACTCTCCATTTTACTTACCTCCAAACTCCACCTACTCTGGTATCATCTTTCCATCCACAATGAGCTTCCTACAGTTTCCCTGATAATGTTATTTTGTTCTTCCAGTCTTGTGTTTTCATCCAAGTCTTTTTTTCATCAATTCACAAAACCTCAAATAAAATTTTCCTTAACCTCCTATTGTGACTTAAATGCTTTTTAAAAAGATTCTCATTGTACCTTGTACATATGTCTATCACAGCATTATCATTCTGTACTGGACTCTTTACTCATTTACTCCCTTGTTTACATGACTGGATTTGTCCCAATTATAAACTCCAGGAGTGCAGAAATCTTGTTTGATTGGACTTTGTGTCCTGGCACATCCTAGTAAGTACTTGCTGAAAGAAGGAAGAAAAGGAGAGAGAAAGGAAGGGATAAAGTAAAGACAGACTACGGCGAAGTTTTGGCCTAAAGTTACACCATTCATTCATTCTTTCGTCCATTCAACAAATTTATATTAAGAGCCTACTATATCTCAGACACTGCTCTGGTAGCTGCAGATAAAACAAATTAGCCGAGATAGGTGGGAGCAAAAAAGTAATCCCTGTCCTTATGAAGTTTAATAATGTAGTGGAAGAGCTGGATCATAAATAAGCTATACAGTGTGTTAGATGAAAGATGTCGTATGAAGAACTATGAAGGAGAGAAGGTGGACAAGGGGTCTTGGAGGAGGGGGTTGCTGTGAAAAGCAAACTACCATGCTTCCCATTCAATGCCTCACCATCAATCTTTATTATTTTTATTTCCCTTCTGATGAAGAATTCATGCTTTCCTTCTTCAGCATCCCTTCCAATGGCAATTTTTTTTAAAGCTCATAAGTCTCACGTCATTTTTTTAACCTCAGTCTTTTTTTCTGATGGCCAACATCAATTGGACTATAAATCTGTCACATACTACTACTAGCTTAGGCCTCTCCAAGTTATAACCCATGTGGTCCAGCCAAGATACAGAGATTCCCAAAAATGCTTTCATCATATCCCAGCTGGAATCTCTTAATTCATTATTTTCAGGTCTAGCTGTACCTCCTCTGAGCACTTGCAACTCAGGAATAACCAGGTCACAATCATTTTCTTAAGACTTGAACCCCTAATTACAATTCTCCCATGATAAAGGAATCTGTTTACAAGTTTATGTGAACCAAAGTTTTTCCTTTCTCAAGTCAACTATTATTTTTCTCCTGTGCTACCTGAATCAAAAACTAAGTTCTTGAGTTTAAAAAAAAAAAAGTATTTTAGGTTTACGAATCACTGATTAATTCCAAGGAAACATTCAAACATCTACCACCCCTCTTTCCTGGCCTGCTTAAATTAATCTTTATTTTTTCCCCCCATTTTATCCATGGTAATACACTCTGGTATTTTCACAATAAGAACGCAATCAGGAAACGGACGAACTAGGCTCTTAAAAAAACAGAGCCTGTTCTTTCTTGAATTAAGTAGTCTAAAGAATGCTCACTGCCCTTCCTTCCCTGGAGATTAGTCAATGGGTTGTGATTACTCAACAGTGTCACTTCTACTTTCATATTTCATATGTTGGTGACTCTCTATAATGCATGAATTAATTAATGAAAGTTAGGAAGTGAGTAGGCTAATACAGCATGACCATCACGTTTGCAAACACTTCCCATAAGGTCTAAGGTGGCATACATCATTAAGATTAGTATATTTATGACATTTTGTTGTAAAAGCCATCTGCAGTTGGCACCGAATTATTGATTTGTGCAGCTTAACAATTCAATTCAAAAAGAAATCAAGCTGTTACTATGTACTTATTACTAAAATAATATTGCTCTTTATACCAACAAACAATCTTGGAACACGCTATCTACAAAAAAGACTTAAAGATTAGAATGTGTATTTTTGGCCAGGCATGGGATTGGAGAATTGAAAGTGATTCCATCAGTTCAAGAATTTGAGAAGAAAAACTATTTTTAAAGCAAACTTTCTGAGGTTGGCAAAGGATTCAAATTCATTTTCAGCTCATTCATTAAAAGGAAAAAATAAGGAAGAAAATTCAAATCTCCATGGTAAGCAGCACAGGGTACTACCTCCACATGCGTGCTCAAATGTATGTTCATAGGGTAATGACTGAAAGTCATGGACTACAACACTTTTGCTAGAAATGTTATTTTTCAGGCTTGCGTGGAAATACTTTGATTTCGATGGACTAGAAGTGTTTGCGGTTTGACGTATCATCTGTTAACAATGTTCCGTTCCTAGACCTGTGCTCTCCAAAGGGCACCCTGTGATTTATTTTTAAGTGAAATATGTCAGCAGCGAAAATGCATCTCTTGTTAAGGCTTGTTGATACTTTCAGTGACCATGCACCCAAGTGGTGGAACACAGTTTTGAAAGGAGTGCAGGCAGGGCAAATGCAATGCGAGGACCAGATATTTCACCAGGACCACTGCCAAGTCTTGTTGGGTGTGACGATAAATGTCAGAATGCAGCAATTACAGTAGAGAATGATAAGAAGCTATTCTTTACATGCTTGTAATGGATAATTTCCTGGCAAAAATCCATTCTTAAAAATACTATATTAATTGAATTTAGGAATAATTCCACACATTAAGCAAAGTAGTTATATGATTATTGCTAAGTCTGTTGTTTAATTCTAACAATGACCTTTCTTTTTCCTTTTTATATTGTGGTTTCAACTACATACAGTTGAACATATATTTCTATCATCCTCTCAAAAAAGCAGGGAAGAAAAAAAGTTGGTATTTTCATTTTTTTTATATTCTATAAAGTCTCTACTTCCCAGAATCTAGCTTTCTGAAACCTGTGATGTCTGGAACAGCTCAGGACTCTGAAAAACAATGAGAATACTTTTGGCAATATTCTGCCTTAGGTGTGAGTTCTCTGAAATTATCTATAAGTCTTAATTCAGTCCACATCAATCTGGAGAAGAACCATATGAGAAAAGAGCACTCTGTGTTCTCTCTCTTCACAAATTGCTAAGGGAAAAATTAAGTTACAAATCAGGCTCTTTCAGGCTCCTATGTGGTAGGAAGTGCTCCGACTTAATGAGCACCTCTTTCCATACCGAATCAAACCCAGGCACGCTTAGCTTCAATCCACTTAAAGTATCCTAAGTGTGGTAGGGTGCATATTTCTTTCAGCAACCATTAAGACTAAGAGAGTTATCATTAGTATTAACTTCCCTAAGTCAAAAAAAGAGCCTGTGAAATAAATTATTTATTTATTCTAAATTAAGATAGTCCTATATTAAGGCCAATGTTATTCTATTATAGATGGAATGCATTCATGAAAGATAACAGGGGAAAAAAAGCCTAAGTAATAAGAGTCCAAGATTAATTTGTGATAGATAAAGGAACAAGTTCTTCCTTGTTTCTCAAGACAGCAACTGATCTGCCCTATAATTTCTTTGAAATATGGTGGATGAGAATACTTGTTGTGATAGCGTAATCTTATGTTAGCATTTTATATTTATTTAGTAAAAGGAAGTTTCTGATATATGTTTAATTTTATATAGTTAGACTTTGAGTCAGTGGATAGCTAGAAAATGTAAATTTTGAAATTGAAGAGATATATTATGACGTTTCTCTTTCTCCTTTCTTTCTTTCTTTCCTTCTTTCCTTCTTTTTTTTTTTTTTTTTTTGCAGTTACTGAAGTTAAAAAAGCCTGAAACAACCACACTTCTTGTTATGTCTCAATCCAACATCTTATTTTAATATTCTTTTTCTTCCTCTCCAGTTTTCACAGTTGCTTTTCAGCCAGTGGATCCTCACACCTACCCATATCGTGACGCTATCAGAGAAGAACATACAGCCACTATGTATGCACCATGGCTGAAAGAAAACACAGAGTCTTTGGACTATTAGTTCCTGAAAAGCTAACAAACGTGACATTTGTCTTTCTTGAGGCAATTGAAAAAAATCTGTTAAAAGTCCGCAGTCTCCCAGCACTACAAAACATGAAATATATCCCCTGTCCCTTGGCTTTAAATCAATCAATCTCTTTCTCTTGTAACTTCTCCTTGGAAATTCCACATTATATCCCCTCTGACATTAGCTTCTCAGGCTTTCTGAGATGCTTCAGTATTATATCTTGTCCCAAGTGCATACCCTGAACTGGCTCCTCAATGAGCCTCTGGCAAGATAATTCTCAGCCTATGGAAGACAGATAACCCTACAGTGAAGAGATTGCATTGGGTCTTCTCGAGCAATCATGGTAAGGCATGGGAAAAAAGAAACAAATCTCCTTAGACCACTCCAATAGTACTGGACTATGTCCAAAGCCTTACACCCAAATTTGAACTTCTTCTGAAAGCCAGGTCTCCTTATGATCAAATGTTTCTCAGGGGAAGGAAACTGATAACATATTAATCAATGTCATTTCAGGCTACCCTAGCAATTCATTTTAATTCTTTTCATTCTTATCCACCTATTTCCAGCCACAGATAAGCTGCAGTTACTATTCCATTTTGTAGACTTATGCTAAAGCCAATTATAATTTCATAATCAAGTATCATGGGTCAGAGGGATAGGAAACTACCCATTGAAACAGTGAATAGAATTGTACGTACACTGCGGCAAACAGGAACCAAATACCAACTCCAACTCAGCTTGAGCTTGTTGTCTTTGAATAACTAAGGCAGAAAATCATTACAGCAATACACTAGCATATCATGTGGTCCACTCTGAACCCAATCCTGTTGCTAAAAGTGATAGGCTGGATACATTGTTAGATCCATTCTTTTATTCAACAAATATTTACTGTGCATCTACTATGTGTCAGGCATTATCCTAAGCACTGTGACAAAACAGGCAAAAATCCCTGTTTTCATGGAGCACATGCTCTAGAGAAGACTATTCTACTCTAAAATGCTAGGCATTTTTATAAGAGTGATACTGCAGATCTCCTGACCTGTGCATCAAGAAAACAAACTGATCACAAAAGAAAACCAATTGCCAGCCTTTCCCTGAACACACACACTCCAACGTACCTGCTTTAACTTCGCACTTAAAGAAATTACACCAGAAGGGTGTCCTGGGCTGAGTGACACAGCACATTCTTTCATGCATCCGGATACTCAGTGCCTGTGTGCTCTCAGCCTCCATCAGGACCACATTCTCCTCCTATTCTATTCACAGCTCAATTTCAGCTACACTCTCCCAGCCTAGGCAAAAGTGTTTTCATCATACAACATCCACTTAAAATTAAAAATAACCTCTTTCTCAACAAATTCGATCAAAAAGATTTGCCTAGTCACCTAAAATTTAGAAAGTTAAAACTTGATCTAGAGGATGAGAAGTAGAATGAGAATATCCAAATGTTAGCAACAACTGAGAATCAAAGGGGTATGTGAAATGGAAAAAAATAAAATCATAACTAAAATAAAAAGGTACCTAATAATAGCTAAAAGATCATTTTAAAATGCCAGAGATGATTGTAGCTCTACAAGCCAGGCAACTATCCGTTGGAGTATATGAATGTACCATAGTCTGGGCTGAATTAAAAAACATAGATCTCATTCCTAGACACCTGCTTTAGAAGAAACACAGAGGGTCTTTCCAAGTTCATTTTCCTTAGCTATGAAATATGATATTCTCTCGTCTTCAAGGACCAAATGAAACAGTGTGTATGTCTGTAAAGTACTGCAGAGGTGGAAGGGATCACAACACTTTGGACTCTCTGAGGTATTAACACTTCACAGAATTCATTTGGCTTTATTTAAAACTATCTGTGATTTAAAAAGGTCAAGGGGAAAGCTAGCTATTAAAAGTAGAGATGGTAAGTCACTCAATTCTTATCTGACACACAAGAAATTCAAGAAATAAACCATGCCTAAAAACTATTCATTTATTCATTCATCTAGTCAACAAACACTTACCAAGCTACTAGGTGCCCAACACTGGAGAAAAAATGGGGAGCAAGACACGTACAATCCCTTTCCTCATGGAGCAGAAAAGTACTAAAAATCTAGTAAAAACCACCAACACGTCATTCTTATATAAAGTCACATGCCATGCAGCATGATTTCTTGTATTGTGCACAGTGAGCCTACAATAATATTTGCTGTTTAATTTTCAAGTATATTAGACACAGTAAGAATTTATCCTTCCAAAGCCCACAAAACCACATGTGCTATTATAAAAATGACATGACCAAACACTATGTTGCTAGGTGGTTGTTGTTATTGTTCACATAAACCATTACAAATGTATTTAGTGACTGAGGTGGTGGCCATGACTTGTCCAAATAGTAAATGATTTATTGATACCAGAATTGCTATTATGACATTCATAGGCATTCCCTAGGGACAAGTCTGCATGCGTCCACTCAAAAAGCATGCATTATCTCAAAAATACTTAATGCCTGAACAAACCATTTTTATGGTGTTCTTGTTTTATGTATTTAAAAGGCATCTAAGTTCCAGTTTAGTCACTTTCCTGGAGGCAAGCTAGGGGTCAGAGTCCCGATACAAATACATGGATTAGAGGAAAAGCAAGGTAAGTAACATAAAATGCAAGATCCCTCCGGTTTTGAAGGGCATTAGAAACCTATGAAAAAAACTCTACCACCTTATCTGGGTCAGTATTTGAGGGCTCTTAACAACAGATTCTCATGAACGATCTGAGCCATCAGGCTTCTAATGTGCTATTTAAAAAAAAAAAAAAAACCTATAGTGCTCTTATTATTCTCCACTAATGGATGTCACGGCACCATTGCACTTGTCTTAATTTGCCATATGCAGTGTTCCCCCTACATCGTTCTCCTGACCACTGGCCCCGCCTCATGTCCCATCACCCTCCCTCGCTGTCTGACCTCTGTCCATAAAGGATTTCTTTCATTTCTTCGAATACTTGGAACGTATTAGGACATTTACACATATTCTTCTTTCTATCTTGAAAGCTTTCCCTCACTCTACATGTGGCTGGCAACTTCTCATAGTTCAGAGAGACCCCCTGACCACGAGTCCACATGCATCATTGTTCTCTGCCTTCTATTTTCATTCAAGACCTTTACCACATTGTTATTAGGTTTTTCTGTGTTTACTTGTTTAAACTCTGCTTCCTCCACTAGACTGTAACTCCAGAAGGTAAGGGTAAGTATGTTTCATGTGATTAGCACAGTGCCTGGGAAATAATGGGTGCATGATGGATAAACTCACATCTCTTCTTCCCAGAATGCTTTCTTTTCAGCTTAATATCATAGCTTTTTATGGATACATTTAATAAAACCGAACTCTAATGAGCGAGATTTGAAGTCTGTGGGTTTAAAATACCCCCACATTTTGGCTTTTCTAGCTTTAGCCCTCTGGAACTAGCACTTTTAGTCTTCTTTACAAAGGTTACTTAAAGAATGGTATGTGGATTCTACAAGTAAAAGCACCTCCTCACACACCCCTAACCTGACTATGCTATATTTATAGACTCAAGTTCTGATTCCAACCTCAAAAACTAAATAAATACTTTAGATAGGTATTCACTTTATTTTGCTGATAGATAAATTTCTATTATCTCTCACTGGTTTTAGAATACCACGTTTCTAAAATAGCTGAGTATATTTTACCTTTCGCTGCTGGCCTTTTCTGAAGAGACAAGATCATTTCCCCTTCTGTATCTATGTATATATCAGTGTAAGTAAACAAAACTTTATAGTAATCTTTGGTTAGTTGTTGTGATAGCAAATGGGTTTCAGGGCTACAGTCATTAAAATATTTTATGGAAATGGTTGTCACTCACCCCTCCACTTTCTCCTTCCCCTATTACTATTTGAACCACTGGAGTTTTAGCCTTCGTTACAATTGCAACAATTAGGTGTGAATTAAAGAAAAGCACATGGTTGATATGATATCCAAATGAGAAGGTTAGGCTTCATCTGAATAGGAGACTCCAAAAAATATGTTGCTCCAGTAAAATAACAAGAATTCTAAGTGGAACACATCATAATGAGGCCTCTAAGTGTAGGTCTAACTTTGGTGATAGCTGAAAATTTCATACTATTTATGAAACAACACTTTCAACTAAGATTATTCTCACTTTCATGAGAATATTAACAGCAAATATTTATTAAACATGTATTATATATGTGCCAGGTCTTATACTAAGTACTTTGTGTTTTTATTATCTCATTTAATCTTCCCAACAATTTTGCTAGATAGGTACTATTATTATCCCCACTGCACAGATTAGGAAACTGGCTAATAGACACATAGTAACTTCCTACAGCTTCACAGCCAGCAAATGGCAGGGTTTCCTTCAGAGTCTGAATTCTTGACCAATTTTCTAGGAATGGTCAGGCATGTTAAAAAACACAAAATCTTCTAATTAGGCATTATAATTAAAACACGAATTAAAACATGAGTTGGGATACAGACTCCTTTGGTATAAAGTTTAGTCTTGAAAATAATTTCCCTATCGTTTCCTCCCATTCATAAAAAAATAAAGAATAACAACCCAGGAGTCACGAGAACAGGGGAGCCCTGTGCACACTTCAAATTGACTCAGTAAAGGACTGTAATGACTTCTCAGAATCATTACCTTCTGTTTGGTGTTATGATAGCTATTTAGCTTGGCAGTAAGAAAAAACACTGTAGAAAGAAATGAAATCTAAATAATGTTTGTAAAGACATAGCTATATATCACTCCATATTATGCTTTTTTTTTAATTAGAGAATTTTCTATGGTGTTTAAGAGTTGTTTTTCTCAAAGAGGGCAATTCAAACTTCTATTATACATTGCTTCACAAAGCGAATTTAATGTCCCTCAGATGTATATATGCCTCTGCTTTTTATTTTTCCCCTAGTATAATAAGAAAGTTCCCAAATATTCCCAACTTTGTAAGAGATGTTTACAAATCATTATACAAAGAATGAACCAAAATTTACTTCGGGGTGGGGGTGGGGGGAGGAGTACATGGCTTTGCCTCTGTCTTTAAAAGTTTACTACTTTTAATTTAAAGAACATATAACTGGAATCCCTGACAAAGTATGAACTTTTTCACTGGGACTTTTGGGAAAAAAAAGATCCCTAAGAGCTAATGCATATCTACAAAAAAATTCGATTTGGGTAAAATTTGTCCCCAAACCTGCAAGCCTTCTCTTTTGGCCTGGTTGGGTGTCCTAAATCAGTGAAAGCCAATAATGACTCCTATGAGAAGCCTAAATTAAATTAAAGTAAATGACTCCTATGAGAGGATAAATTAAAACATTATATATTTACAAAAAATTCATATTTGTGTATATACATATATTTATAAAATTAATAGGTCATTTATATTTCATTTGATGAAGAAAATGTTTTTTAAGAAAGCTTAAAATATTATAACTTCCTTATGAGGCTTCTTAAAAGCCACGACAGAAGATTCTAAATATTTTTATGCAGCTATAAGTATTTCAACACAAGAATCAATAAATGTACATGGAAAAAAGTTTTTGACAAGGTGAATATGCTCATTCCTTACCCCTTAGTAAACATCATTAAAAACTGTCATCCCCAAAGACAAGAACTGGGTCACCCAATTAGGTTAAAATGTAATAAATGCAAGAAAAACAAGAATTTATTAGAGGAATAAAAATACTAAAATGGCTGATGTAATTCTTAAAGTAAATGACAAAGACTAAATGTTTAATACATGCATTGACCATCAAATAGAAATGTGGATGGGGTCCAGGTGGCCAGAGGTGGTGATGTTAACGAAGTTACCTGGAAATTGATGGGGATTCAAGGTAGAGAGCTCTATGATCAGGAAAGGATTGAGGAAAAACTAAGTCTTAAATCTGACCTTGAAAGAAAAGAATTTAAGCAATCGAGAAAAAGAAACCAGCTTCAGGTATATCCTATACTTCTAGTTCTGGTAAGTAATACCACCAACAGCTGATAAGCATCAGATGGCATGCATGTCAACCACATTAAATCATTCAGAACCAGGAAATTGTCGCTATTTAGTCCAGCTTGCCTAAGTGATACTTTAGAATATTTGAGAACCAAACCCCAGGGAGTACTGCAGTAATTTATGGTCCAATGCATCCTCTTAGGAACACAAAGTTACTACATGATGAAGATCTTCCTCCAAATCCTCTAGACATTTAGACAAATATTCATCTTCAGATGAAGATCATATGTGGATTTAAAATATCTATCTAGAATATGAAGATGTTGTCATAGAGATGTCAGATAACTTTCAAAATGACTGTCAAGATAATTGGAATCTAGATTTTCAGAATAAGGATGTTAAGGGAGAAGGCAGGGGTTCTAAAATGAATGGATTTGGAAGTGCTGGATTAAACTAAGTAAAAACAGTAACCTTCCTGCAGGACTCCCAAGAGCTAACATGCTAATACACCAGTGCCTCTCCAAGAGGAGGACATGGTACAGAATTTCCAAAATGCAACTGACCATGGAAACTTCATTTCATGGAATCCCCATAGGACTAATGTTCTACAAAAAGTGCTTTGGCACATCATCTGGATTACAAAGCTCCATACATTTGTTCAGTATAAATTCATAAACCAAAAAAAGCACAGACTCTCTAGAGGCCATAACTACTAGGGAACATAAAAACTAAGCATTCTCAAGGACTCTCAATTGAGCATGTTAAATTGGTAAAGATCTCCAGACTATTATCCATAAGATTAAGCTAAAACAGTTTCAGAAATAGAGCAGTCCACCCATTAACTCATAGATACAAAGGAGAGTTTTAAAATTGCCAAACCCTGTCTCATAGAGAGATATTGTGCAGAAGCACAGTTCGGTAGAATAGAAGGGTCCCACAGAGAGATTTGAAACACACCCTCCCTTCTTTGGAGTTAAGCAAGTTGACTTCATGACTCCTCCTCTTTCTCATAGGAGGTTTCTGACACCAATTATGCTGGCATTGCAAGGAGCTCTAAGGGTGACTGTGTTCTCCCTTCTCCTCTGGTCAGTTCCAGCCTCTGAATCTTTGCACGTTCTTTTCCCGTTACCACTAGTACTTTTCCTCATGTACTCTGCCTAGCTTAATCTTTGTCCTATTTGGTTATTTAAATATTTCATATATGCATTTCTATCTTTGTAAAAACTGATTTTAAGGCCCTGATGACAAGAACCATTTACTTCTTTCTGAACCATCATAGTGCCTAACTTGGGGCGAATCCTTTATGAAATATTTGCTATAGTTGTTATATCTAATTGACATGACTGCAAAAGATTTTGCTTATCACTTATATTTGAACAAAATTCCACTTAGACAGATATTCGGAGAAATTAGACTCTAATCTGAAGCCCCTGCTTTTGTTTTATTGTTTGTTTTTAGTTGGTTTACTTTTAAATATCAACGCAGGCTCTGATTCTCTAAGATGCTGCTTTCATAAAAGCTGAAGAAGTAGCAGCAGGAAGAAGAAAAACTGGAGACCTAATAGAGACCTTAGGGGAAGTGTTGATGTTACTTGAAGCGAAATTCTAGAGCTGCGCTGTCCAATACGATAGCCACTAGCCACCCGTGTCTACCAGCTGGCCCAGTTAAGATGATGCGTAATATATGCATTGGAGTTCAAAAATTTAGTGTAGAAAAAAAAAGAATGCAAAATATCTTATTAATAATTTTCAATACTGAGTAACTATTGAAATTAAATTTGGGGGTAAATTAGGTTAAATAAAATATATTATTAAAATTAATTTTATCTGTTCTTTTTACTTTTTCGAGTGGCTACTAAAAAAGTTAATATTATCTATGTGGCGGCTCACATTATATTTCTATTGGTCAGTGCTGCCTTAGTGTTGTAAGCACTCAAGACTTACTCAAGAGTGGCCCAAATAT
Source organism: Pteropus alecto (assembly GCF_000325575.1). Classification (NCBI taxonomy): domain Eukaryota; kingdom Metazoa; phylum Chordata; class Mammalia; order Chiroptera; family Pteropodidae; genus Pteropus; species Pteropus alecto. The sequence goes on along the minus strand of NW_006442109.1, from coordinate 22,568,888 downwards.
TAAATGTGGCTACTATTTATATTTTTTAATAAAAACTATTTAAAAACTTCATTTTTAAAGTTCATAAGAGCTAAAAAAAAAAAAAGGAAAAAATAGTAAAGTTGAAAACAAACTCTCTTCGAAGACGACACCATAATGCCAAATCTTGCATCAAATTTAATAGCTATATTAAATTATTCACTTTGATAATATAAGAAGATGCTAAAATGGACATTTCCATTGAAGTGCCAAGACAACAGATATCATATTCTAAACTGAGTGTGACACTACGATCAGAATTTGCAAAGAAGTTGATGACAATCTGGTCACAGGGCTATTAAACCCTCATGCATATCCAGAGTATCTGAGTATCTGAGGCAGTAAGAGATGGGTAGGGGGTTTCTTGGGAGAGGGCTGAAAATGGTGGAAGACCACATTATGATGACAAATCATGACAGGGGCTTCAAGGAAACTGCTCAGACCACATAATACGTATCCACTGCAGTTTGGAGGACACTGGGGACTGTCTAAGGCATGGAAACCAGCCGGCTAGAGGCTGCTACTGTCGAAGTTGGTTTGTACACGACCAATTTATCGTGGCAAAAATTCATGAGTGTTTTCTGCCAACTAGTTGTGGGCCACCGCAAGGGAAAGCGGATGTGGAGTGGGCTTAGATCCTTTCTCAGAGGGGTGCCTGGAGCAGCAAAGAGGTCTCAGATGGCCAGAGGTATCAATGGATGAAAGGAAATGTAAACAACCAATAAGAACGTAAACATCTTTGCTCACATTAAGGAACCCACACAGGAGAAATTCTGAAAAGGCCCAGAAATTTTCATCTGCCAGCAGAGGAAAAACTAGCCCAGGCTGAAGACAGTGAGAGACAAAAATTAAACTGCTTTATGATTGCATCACTCCAATCCCGCTTGTGCATATCAGGCATGCGCAGCCTCCAGAGGCAGGGTAGCATACGTTCCCTACATGCATACAGTTACTCAACCACAAAAACGTAATGCCTATGTCAACAGATGTATTTCCCGGAACTATTCTAAGAAAATCAAGTTTATTCAATGATCTACCAATTGCCAAATGTTGCAATACCACTGTAGATGCATGGTAACATTTAGAGTATTCTGCCTCTGCTATCCACACAGTGGTATTTACTTCTATTTAGACTAAATATCAAAAGTGAGGCTCACAGAGGGCTTCAACATATTTTAGGAACAATGGTTTATTGTTTGTTATCTTTAAGAAAAAAAATGCATAGTTCACAAGGCTCTGCCTCCCAAAAGAACTTTGAGAATGGAAGTTGGCTTATGGCATTTACTCTGGGAAAAAAAAGTAGCGTAAATTATGTAAAAAATTATGTAAAAATGATTTTAAATTATGTAAAAGTAGTGTCAGAAATGCAGCTCTGTACATTTGCGACAACATGGATAGATCTTGAGATAATTATGCTAAGTGAAATAAGTCATACAGAAAAAGTTGAAAACCACATGATATCTCTCATATGTGGGATATAAAACTGAAAGTAACAAACATATATGACAAACAAACAGAAACTCATGGACACAGACAATGGAATAATGATTACCAGAGGGAAGCTGGGGAGAGGGGAGGTAGAAGGGGACAAAAGGGGTCAAATATTTGGTGACAGAAGGAAATGTAACTCTGGGTGGTGAATGCAACATGTATAATGCTGCTGAATGATACACTTGAAACTTATTCGATTTTGTTAATCAATGTCACTCCAATAATTTTAATTAAATAAATAAAAAGAAATGCAGCTCTGTAAAACTTCCAAACAGTGAGAGAGAGGGAATATCTCAAGGATGGGGAGAGAGAGGAAGAGAGGAAGAGAGGTAGCGGAGAGAGACAGAGAGAGAGAGAATGTCTACATTTCATCAATGCAAAACTCCAGGAAAAAAAAAGCATGAGAAAATCAGCTCCTGATTCCATAAAGCATTCTAGACAGGCCTTTGAGAGAAAGTCATGTTTCTACTTTCTTTTTATGAGGTAAATGTATCTGAAATGCACTACCGGGTTATTATGTATTCGGATCATTATATGTTAGTCCTTTCCATTTATTATGACACAATGCAGACATTGCTTTCCTAGATTTACAAAATAAATGCTTATCAAATGCTTTTAGGATTATTTTTTGAAAATTGTTCAATGAAACATTAAAAAGATCTCTGTGCAAAATCGTCAGTTTAATACCAACTGCACATTTCAGAATGTGGGAAAATTACAATCAACCTAACTATCTTCTGTTCTATTCTTCCATTATTGTGCAAAAAAAAATAATAATAATAATTAAAAAGAAAACAAACCTTTTCCAGTTCCATTACCACTGGAATTTCACTAAGGAGGCAAGGATGATGAATGAAGACTTAGCTCCCCTTCTACTGTTCTGCTGCCCTGATGAAGTGAGAATTACCACTATGTTTTCATTTTTATTCTACTCTACATTTGCCCCCATTGCTCCTTTTTCTTAAAGCTATCGGTTCAACAGTGCTTTCCCCTATACTTTATCTACTAACAACCAGCAGAACAGCCAACGGGCCTCCTTGATTTGGCAAAAATCCAAATATGGTCTTCACAGTTTAGACTTGCATAGGAATTTAACACTGAACAAATGAATCAGAATTTAGAAAAATCCATGTCCATGCTTACATTCAGACGGCATATGATAAAGATCTCCAGATGGAGTAATGATAGAAAACTTTTTGTTATTAGCATTTATGCTTCCAAAAGGCTTCATTCTCTGGTTCACATAGAGTTTGACATAAAAACATTAATCCAATTCCACGTGCTTTAAGGAGTAGGCAAGACAATTGTTTTCACTGCATTTTAATCTAAGACGATTTTTGACTATCCACTGTAATAATTAGAATTGACACTATTTTGGGTTGTTTCTAAAAACTCAAACATCTCCCAGAAAGAAGAAAAAAATTGATCATATACTCATTTGAATGTATTGCTGACTCTGTAAAGGCGATTCCAAAAAAGTGGTTCCAAACATGGTTTGAACAGTTTGTAATATTGTAGGAAAACGATATAACCTTTTATGGTTATATAAACCATATAACCATATGTGGTTCAGTCCTTTAGAGTCCACTGATAGCGCAAAGACAGGAATCATCCTCTCTCCACGAGTGGATTGGTGTCTCTCAAATATCAAAATCAATAAATGGAGAAATATTCCAAAACCCTGCATTAGATACACCCAAGCAATACTCATGACTCTTTTCCCTCGGCTTTTAAAATGACTTAAAAACAACTTAGCTCAACTCTACCAGGGAGGAAAAAAACACCTACTTAGGCAAATTTCTTGAAGGGCTATTTTTTAATCTATTACTTCCACTTGAAAATTCACAGTTCTAGATTTCTCCTTACCATTTCTCAGAAAATTCTCTATGGTTAGTAATGACTCCTACCCAGTGAAATGCAAGTACAGCATAGTGATTACTGCACAGGCTTATGAGCCAGACTGGCTGGGTTCAGCTTCTGACTACACGACTTTACAAGCTCGGGAGAGCTATTTGACCTCTTTCTGCCTCTTTTATGCCTCTATAAAATGGAACTCATTATAAGACATTTCATTCAAGGTTGTTGCAAATCACCAAAGTAGAGTGTTTAGCACACTTCCTGGCCCACTCTACGTACCCAGTATACATCATCTGCTATTACATCAAAGGGCTTTATAATTCTCATATTTTCTTGAGCCTTTGAAGAGTATAACGATTGTGAAGCTGTTCCCTGAACTTCTTTCTTGCCTTAGTTTCTTTAGTTCGGTGTTCTCCTGGTTCTCGTGCTTCTTTCATTTTTTTCCAGTGTCTTTCTTTTGTTCTCTTCTTCCCCAAGCCTATTTATCATTATCCCTCCCCATCTTCAAGTTCAGGTCTATCTCTATCATTCTTCTCCTTTCTTTCATTAGTAGATGAGAAGTCTCATCTACTCACATGATTAATAGAAGGGCATTTAACAAGATTTTAAATGGTCTGCATTCTGAGGCAAGGTGGCAAGAGAAAGTGTGATTCCACATAGTGTCATTGACAGTAACTATGGTAATACACTACTAGCTTGTGTTGTAATCACCGAAACAGGCACTGACCTCGTTTCAACATTAACATACCGTACCACTGAGCCTAGGCAATAAGTTTTACCGGTTACTCAAGGCCCAAGCAGAAAGAAGGCAAAAATGACAGGGAAGTAGGGGTGGGAGCAGCAATAAATGTAAAACCATACACATAAATTCACAGAAATACCATAAATATAAATTTACATAAAATAATTGTAAGAGGAACAGTGAAAGACTGAGGGTGCAAAACAAAACACAAAGAGATTCAATCTTTGATTGAGAATGTAGCAAGAAATGGCAAACTCCAGTGCCCACAGGGCTAAGAAGTAAGCTAAATGAATGAAGTAGGCAGGATGTATTATAATAAGGAGTCGTGGAGACTGTGGCAAACTGGAGAATGTAACTAAAGTTATTCACATTTAAGTTTTTAAAAAGTTAACATTGCAACCTAAACAAGTCATGGGCCTTTACATTTCTTCCTCTGCGTGTAGAGAGATAGGAAATACTGTCATTGTTACCTGCCCAATGAGGCCAACTAGCCAAGAAAATTTTTTAAAAAACATATTATTTTACTGGCCAAAAGCTGCAAGTAAAACAAGTTTGCTTCATAATCTGATTACATTTGTTGAATGAATGTTAGGATTCATAATGCAAGCATGGGTCCCCTCCTCATCTACATCACAAATCAAACCACTATGTTCGTGGATTAAGATTAATTTATTGGCTTAAAGTGAGCCAAATCCTGTCAGCATCACCCCCAATGGGTATCCCACACTACGGGCTTTCTGAGGTAGTTACAGGTTCTAAGATCTCTCAGGGACAAAGCTGCTTATCCTGTGAGGTACTTGTAACTGACATTTTAAATGTTTCTTTCCATATGTATTACACCATGACAGAAGTTATTTGTCTTTTTATTGCCACCTGGTTTGGGTCAAATTGTACCTTCTTTTCTGCAAATATTCAACATATATATTCAACATTTGCTACAAAATCTTTACTTTCCATCTTAAAATAAAAAGGTCTTTATGCAACTTTGGAGAAAAGTGATGACTGCAGTTTTAAAAGTTTGTGAGTATTTTTCAATAAATATATTTCATGAGTATCTTTATAGCTTTGTATGAAATGAACTTGCTAATGTTTACTATAAAATATTTCATAGCTTTGTATGAAATGAACTTGCTAACGTTTACTATAAAATAAGGAATGATGAGAAAATGGCTATGATTGTAGAGACAAGACAATCGATCAATAAAGCCATAGCTCAGGAGTAGGGGAAGAAACTTAAGAACATTACACATCTACATATATCTCAACATCATATTTGCATTTATAGGCAGGCTAATCAGGTACAATATTTCTTTTAACTAAGAGCAGCAGTCAGCATTAGACTTGAAATCAAAAAAACCCACATTCAAATTAAAGCTTATTATTACATGTGCGACTTTCTTAATGCGAAAGTGAGGATGATTATACACACTTCAGTAGGTTACAGTGAGTACTGAATAAGCCACACACGTTGAAGCAGCAGACACTCAATATTTCTACAGTGAATTTTGAATGCTGAGCTTGTATGCCACTACAGCCTCCAATAGGTTCTAATAGATCTTTATGTATGTTTTTCTTCATTCTAAATTTTTCCCTTTCCATACAGATGTTTTGTTTGGAGCCACTTCTCTAATTTACTAGGATAATAATGAGCTCAATCCTTACGCTTATGGAAAATTCTCCTCCTTTTATCTTGATGCCAACTGGTACTTATGCATACACTCACTACTGAGTTCCAGAGTCCACTGGTAAGAATTACTGAATAACAATCACAGACTTAAGGCCACACTCTGGTCATCCTAGGAAACTTCCCAGTGACAATATGGAAAGTCCCTCAGAGTTCAGCAACATTCATGAAGTAGCCAAGCAAACCCAGTGCGTGTTTAAATCAATCATAGCTTTAGCCACCAGAATATCTTTACACTAATTCATTTTTTAAAAATTACCTCTTTCACACTGGGGTCCAGTAAAGCCGTATGTGCATGCGCATCGATTTGGGGCCACACACCTGCCTCCGTTGAGACAACCACTTTCACAGACAGCTGTAAAATAAGGAGAGAGAGGTTGAGAGGCTTTCCCTGAGAGGATAGGCTAAAGAAGTGACACTGTCCCCTGAAAGTACAACAATAAAATATCTAATCACTCTGCTCTTTGTTACTCTACAGTTCCAGCAACTCAGATGTCCCTCACTTAACTCTTAGGTAAAACTGCCTGGAACACGTGAGTTTGTACTTGTGTTAATGCTGATAGTTTTTCATTCCAGGAAGCATGTAAGCAATGTTTTCAGTTCTGCATCTAAACTCATGGTTTATAAAAGACATCACTGAATGAGAACTGCATTTTAGTAAGCTGACTCTTTTGCTTATGATTTATGTTCAATTTCCAGAAAGGAAACATTGGCCTCTCTGCTGTCAGAAATGCCTTTACAGAAATGCAGGATGTTAAGTCACACAATTAACTGCAAACAAACAAAAAACATTAAATGCCAACATTCAGTAATTTATGCACCATAATGGAGATGCAGGTGAGGGTTATAACAGAATCTATGGAAACTGTTGTTGAGGTAAGTCCAGAGATACTTGAGGGAGAGCTATTTTACTGTCAGAAAAGATTTTAAATAAGAACTGAAAGCTCATGCCGCAAACAGCTCTTCTTGTACAATTTCCTGCAACTCTTTCATGCATGGCCTCTCTCTAGGCATCTTTATCCACAGGTGGTAGGCTCTTTCTTGTTAAATTTGCCAGTCCCCCACACTCTTCATAGCTCAGCTTATTCTTCCATGAAGCTTTCCTAATACCTCCATTTAAATTAATTCCTCCTTCATATATTCCCCCTTTGCTTGTACCCTTGTGGAAGTCATAGAGTTGAGCCACTCAGATCTCTGTCCAAGAGAACCTACAGTAAGGACCTGAGTTGGCTGACAGCCTTCAGCTCCTGTACCTTTAGATCTGCACGCCAAGGACACACTCTCCTGGCTGCTACCACCAATGACTAAGAGCAGCAGGGTACTGGAGCTTGGACGTTCCTGCCCATCACAAAACTTTTCTGATAGGCAATCTTTGCTCTGCACTCCCCATCAACCAAGCCCAGGCTTTCTTGGAGCTGCACCACAGTCTGAGGATCCTTCTAAACAATTGTGCTTCCTTTTCTGTCTCTTTGCCCAGGGGTCAGACCTGCATTGAGGTCTGAAGGCTCTCTCCACCTACTCCTCATCCCTTTATTCTTCACAGGCCTTTTCACCAATAAATCTCTTGTGCATCCTAATTCTGTCTTGGCATCTGGTAGGCATCAGAGGACTTGAGCTGAAACAACCCCTGCTACAAATTAAGGCGTAAGTCCTTTTTTATCACAAAATTAGAGACGTTTATGTATATTGTTCATATTTGCCTCTTAACTTACAGGCAGGGGAGAATGAAAAGGTTGTAAGCAGATAAGAAATTTTCAGATTGCCTAAGCCAACCCTCCCATTTTATGGATTAGGAAACTGACATCTAGGATAGGTTTTCTAATTCTTTAATTGTTAACCGAACACCTCTTGTGTGCTGGGCTCTGGGCCAAACTCTCTCAGGAGCTCCAAAGGGAGCACGAGAGATGTGTAACAGCTCCTCTCAATTCTCCTCCTAAAATGCTCTTGAATTCATCCCCAGCCTACCTTCTTTCTAGCCATGACCTTGTTACTAGTCTTCCTTCTTCCTGATTCTTCCTCCTCCAGTTTGACCTCCACATTGTGGCCACAGAGATCTTTCTCATTGTAACGCTTTGTAAGTGAAGTGTATAAGGCCAGTGTTTCATAGCATTAAGTGCATGCATGGGCTGTGACATCAGACTACTTGGGTTAAAATTCTACCTTTGCTACTTACTCCCTGTAGAGCCTTAGACAAGTTACTGAAGTCTCTGTTCTCCAGTTTCCTCATCTGTTAGAAGATAATAAAGGCCTGAAACACAAAGGGCTGTTGTCATAGTAGATAAGTTAACATACGTAAAGAGTTTAAAAATGTGCTGAGCACATATTAGGCATACAGTAAGTAACTCAATAGATGAATGTTACGGTTCTGACTATTGATTGTTGTTATCTCACTCCGCTTCCCTGGCTCTACTTTGGACAAAAATATGGTATCCATAAAGGCCCTCAAAACCTGGCCCATGACGTCTATTCTGGTCTTATCTCCCTTCCCATCACTTCTTCAGTACTGAAGCTCTAGCAACACCAAACATCTGCTACATTTGACATCCCATGCTATGTCATGTTCCAGTGCTTTGGCCCATCTCCCTTCATCTAACAAGTGAACACCTAACCATCCCTCAAGGCGCAGCTCAAGGGTCTGCCACACCAAGGAGGCTGTCTGTCCTGCCTCTCTTCTCCCCATACTACTGCTGTTGGCTGAGTAAAACTCAATCATTATTCTTATCACACTGCAGCGTGTGGACAGTCAGAAGAGCATTATATAAGTTTTAGTTTACTTATAATAGCATTTTTAATCATAGCAAATATATACACAATGACAAAAATTGAAAATAACATAAATAAATGCTCATTAATAATTCATTAAATAAACAGTAAAATCTCCATGTAGTGAAGTATTACATGACTATTAAATGTGTTTTTAAATGTTTAATAACATGGAATATACTTCTAATAAAATATTAAGTGAAAAAGTAGTATATGTACCAAATATGCATTAAAAGGCTAGAAGATAATATCTGGAACGACAGGGTTATGGATAATTTTATTTTCTACATTTTTGAACTTATCCAAATGTTCTTCAGGGTATATATTTTTATGTTGGTATAATAAAAATAAGCATTTTAAAAGAAATTGTCTTCTTCTGCGAAGTACCAGGGACTAATAGAGAGTAGACACAAAATAAATAGTGCTCGTGAATGAACCAACAAACTGAACACCGTGTGATACAACTGTAGGAGCAGAATTTAGATGAGGAAACTATAGAGAGATGCCGATACTATCAACCACGAGAAAGGGCATGTTTGGGGAGAAAGATGAGGTTGAGTTTTGAAATACTTTATTTGAGATGCTTCTTGAAAATTCCAGTGGAGATGTTCAGCAATCAAATGGAAGGTATGGCGCTGGAATGAATAAGAATTCTGCACCTCAGTGGTGACTGTAAACGAAAGGGATGAGGTAAGTGGCGTGGTGAAGATAAACAAAAGGAAAGTGAATCAAACCATGTATTCCCAAGGTTCCTATCAGAAATGTGGTGTTGAGTTTGTTGGGTAAGTGATCCGTTCACCTGTAAGAGTCACGAGACATCTGTAAAATTGCCATGTTCCAGGTAATCAAAGAGAATTCATGAGTGCTTCTCTCTATATTCTTTTGGTCTACATATCTGTCTACATATCTGTCCACACAGATTATTTATAACTATGGCTTACTTACGTTGTCCACAGTGAGTCCCTATGTATCCCTTCTGGCATATACAGTGATCATCACTGCAGCTACCTCCATTCATACAGCGAATATTACAGTGTTGGACTGGAAAAGGGAAAAAAAAAGAATGGTTTATTATTGCAGTTTAAATATCTAGATTGCAACAGTTCACAGGAGTTGATTTATAGTGATTTAAATAGAATATAAAATGATTTATCAAGATTCGTATATTTATGCAGAAGTAACCTAATTGACAACTCTAAACATGTTATCTTTTGTGTGTATCAAATTATTTACAATTCTATGTAATTGTTACTTTGGTATTCACTCTAATAGTGCTAAAGGAATTTCCCTAACTTAGCAGAACTTACCACTCACTATCATTTCTGTAATTTATACCAAGAAAATAGTGCTTTGAGTAACCATATAAGACAAGATTACCACAGCAATACTTTTTCTGTTAAAAGATTTAGAGTCCCAGGTAGGTGGCCAGGAAAATAATCAGAGTGACAAATTCCAGGGAACTTTGTTAAGTAATTTGTAAAGTAATTTTGGAGGCAGCGAAAAGAAGGAAAAAAATAGCTACAATGGCATTTAGTAACAAGATTGTCTCATAATGGAGACAGCTGGACTTGGCTCGGAAAGAGATGCTTGTTTAAACTGTAACCTTAAACCAAATAAGATCTGCAATGTTTGAAATTCACTCTTTATCATACTGTCACCTACAGAGGTGTAGGCTTTAGGGCCCAGGACAGAAAGATCACAGGCCAGCAGGCAGACTTGAGATCAGGAGACAAAGAAGCTGGAGTAAAAGATGCCTATGAGAGAGAGAGACAGCACAGTGTGGGCTCTTTATTCTCTAGCATTTAGACTGTCTCTACTTCAGTAATTCAGGCATGCTAATAACACTTTCAAAATCCCAGGCTGTTCATTAGTCCTCCAGAAACAATAACTACCCTACTTGGAGAAAACCGAAACTTTGATAGAATCTATCATTAATTCTGGTTGACACATCCCCTACATAAGGAGGCCAGGATTGGGCATGGGAAGTTTGGCTTATTCTACCCTATCCTCCAAACTGTGAGAGTAAATTCTAGAAAAAAAGGCTCAATAATTTTACATAAAAAGAGAATCCTTTCTCCTGTGGAAGAGCAGATATCAGCTGCTTATATTTGCTCTTCTGCTCAGTCTTCCCGGAGCATGAGGGCCAAATCTTCCCCCAGGAACAGAGAGAAGACTCTTCCAGCAGCCACCTTCTTCAGCACTCTTTGTTAGGATGCTCGGTGTATTATCAAAAAGTGGCTGCTGACTTCAAGAGAAAGGGCCATTTTCATAAGGAGCTACACAAATCTCAGCATGACAATAGGGAAAGGAAGGTGCCAGAACTCAATACTAACTATGCCCTCATAGAGTAGCAAAGAATTAAGTCAAGTTGAAAGTGATGTGCCTTTGCAAGAACATGTCACACACTTACTGAAACACCATCAAAGGCTCCATACCTCTTCCGGATTAAGAACAACCTCCATCTCTCAGCATTCAAAGCCCTCCTCAGGATGGCCCCATGGGCCTTTCAAGGCTCCTTTGCATACTCCTAATATATCCTGTGACACAGTCCCAGGTTTACTTTATCATTCATTAACTCACTCTGTAAATATATCTGAGTGCCTACTATGTGCCATACAAAATGGCAGGCACTTTCTTTTTAACGCCAGGGACTTTGTTTATGGTAGTCTCTTCATGGAATCTTCTCTTTAACCTGTCTCTTTGTCTCTTTGCCCCTAACTCTGAATCCCCAACATACAACACAGGTCTCACCAAATACTGAAATCTCATCTGTCTCTTTTGATCTTTTTTGATTTTTGTTCTCTCCTTCCTCCCCTAGAGATGAGCCCTCTATCCTCTGACTCCTGAGTACTTTATAGTTCTCTTTTGACATGTATATAATATAATCAAACCTATTTTTTAAGTTATTTATCCTATCCCCAGCCCATTCTTGAGAGTGGGGAACACTGTGATTATTAATTATATCCCCATAAGTGCTCAGAGTAGCCCCTGCCCATTTGTAAGTGCCGTAAGAAACTTTCTTAAATTAATTTCTACTTACTTAAGTTATGCTACCTGATAATGGTCTCAAGAGCTATGCTCAAAACCTAAAACTGAGAAGTTGCCCATTGTGTCCTAAGCACTTATACAGCCCCATGTAGGTTGCTATTAAAATTATTTTTATCTTCATTTCCCCGCATATAAAAGTATAAATAACTCCTTTGTTGGAGCATTGTTATAAAAGTCAAGAAACCCAGGAAACTGATTTTAAAAAATAAAACTGTTATTTTAGGCTCCTATGAGTCTATTATAATTTCTCAGCCAAAATACTTTTTAACTAAAAAAACTACCTGCAAGTACACAAAAGAAATGATTTGGTGAAAAATTTGGATAATATTCTAAGTAGGTCAAGAAAAGGTGTATAGTTGCTTTAAAATTTGAAGTTAAACTTAGCTTCATCCTATCTTAGCAAAACAGTGAGGATTGGGAAAAGCACAGGAAATGATGTCATCTGTCAAGCAGCATAGGAACTTAACCCACAAACTGATTTCAATTAAAGTGGTTCATGCCAAAAGCTAATTTCCATTCCCACATGAGCAACAAAGCCTTTTAGATACTTTGAGATAAAAAAGCTAACAGTAGTTTAAATAGTGACTTTACATTATTTATTCGAATTGAAAAATAGAATGAATTCTTCTTTCCAGAAAGGATGATAAGTTTACATTTAAATGCAATATAATAAAAACCTCCTGATATGCTGCTTTTATATTTTTTCTGCCCCGTCTTTCAACTGAACTTTTTCCAGCATGAAATATTCTTTCTCCTTTAAAAAATAAAACCATTTTGTCAGATTTGTGAAATATAAGTCATGGTTAGTCCAATGGTCCAAATAAACCAATGAACCATGAGTCCTTGGGCCAGGGGAGTAAGGTCATTAATAGATAATAGGATCTTAATCACCTGCTTTACCACAAACATATTTACCAAAGAAACTGCACTCTTTGTGAGTCTTAGATATTTAGGGAAAAGCCACCAAGCAAGATTTCTGTGGGAAAATAAAGGAACTAGATATGTAGCTACTATACAGC